>NW_026591643.1:6458805-6514877 GCF_907164565.1 Psammomys obesus | reverse complement strand
CTTCTTCTTCTTCTTCTTCTTCTTCTTCTTCTTCTTCTTCTTCTTCTATGTATTGAATCAAGGAATTTTTTTTCTTTATTTTTTTTTACTAATTACACTTTATTCACTATATATCCCCCCACAAACCCCACTCTCCTCCCCTCCTAATCCCACTTTCCCTCCCCTTCTTCACGCATGCCCCTCCCAAAGTCCACTGATAGGGGAGGTCCCCCTCTCCTTCCTTCTGATCTTAGTCTATCAGATCACATCAGGAGTGGCTACATTGTCATCCTCTGTGGCCTGGTAAGGCTGCTCCCCCCTCAGGGGAGGTGATAAAAGAGCAAGCCAATCAGTTTATGTCAGAGGCAGTCCCTCTTTCCATTACTATGGAACCCACTTGGACACTGAACTTCCATGGGCTACGTCTGTGCAGGGGTTCTAGGTTATCTCCATGCATGGTACTTGGTTGGAGTATGAGTCTCTGAAAAGACCACTCTGTTCAAATTTTCTGGTTCAGTTGCTCTCCTTGTGGAGTTCCTGTCCTCTCCAAGTCTTACTATTTCCCACTTCTTACATAAGATTCCATGCACTCTGCCCAACAGTTGGCCATAAATCTCAGCATCTGCTTTGATAGTCTGCAGGGCAGAACCTTTCAGAGGCCCTCTGTGGCATGTTCCTAACTTGTTTCCTGTTTTCTTCTTCTGATGTCCTTCCTCTTTTCCTTTCAGGATGGGGATGAAGCATTTTAGTCAGGGTCCTCTCTCTTGATTAGTTTCTTTAGATGTACAGATTTTAGTAGGTTTATCCTATATTATATATCTATATGAGTGAATATATACCGTCTGTGTCTTTCTGCTTCTGGGACTGCTTTCTTATAGAACCCAGAACCACTGCCTGGGGATAGCGCCACCCGCAATGGGCAGGGCCCTCCCCTCTTAACCAGTACTAACAAAATGCCTTACATCTGGAACGCAGAAAGGCATTTTCACAACTGAGGATGCTTTCTCTCTGATGACTCCAGACTGTATCAAGTTGACACAAAACCAGCCAGTACAAATGTCCTTTCCATTTCCCAGGTTTGATTTATGTGTGACATCCAAAGTCCTGTCTCTCTCCCAGAAGGCTTCTCTGACTCATCTTGCTGGATCATTCCCTTCCTGTAAAGTCCTCTCTTCATGCCTAAGAAGTCTGAGGCGCACAAAAAAGGCCACTGGTGTCTGTACATGTTAGGCTGGCATATTTTATTGGCATTGTTTCTTTGGAGGTCATAGCAGCTGCCCCCTGCTCTGCTGAGATCACTGGACTCCCCAGCCACCCTCACACACGCAAATTTTGTCTCATCCTTTGTTTGGGATTAGGTTCTTAGTTTAGTTTTTAGAGCTTCTTATGACTTAGGCTCTCCTCAATGATGAAGCCTCTCCCTCTTCAAGCTGAAGGATTATGAATTCCCTAAATTTCCTGGTTCTTTCACCTGTCATTCTTTCAGGCATTTTTATAGCTCACAGAAGCCTTCCCTTCAGGCTATATTTTGTATGTGACTTACTTAGACAAATCTTCTCCACCACAAACTGTGCAGCTGTTGGCAATGGATGACTGCTCCAAGAGGGAGAGTCAGTGTTCCTCAGAGAGACAGTCCTTTAGAGGCTTACCCGTGCTTCAGAACATTGCTCTATACCAATGGCATGAAGGAGACAAAGTGACCCTTAAGAAAGAGCACATGGAGTTGGGAAGGAGTAGCAGTATGGGCAGACAGGAGAAACTGGAGGACAGGAGTGATCAAAACAATACATGTATGAAGTTCTAAAACAATAAAGAAAAAGCGAAATGTCAGTGTATGAGAAAAAATATTTCTTTTTACTGTTCCGTGCTCCGCTTAATAGAGCAGCAGAACAAGATCAGTTGTACTTTGAATTATATGTCACTACATACTCATACACGAGAATAAATATGATATTCTTGACTCCAGTTTCCTAGAATATAATATAATTCCTGTTATTATGTCAAATTAATATGTATCTGTCAAGCAAAATAATAAATTTGTTCCAGTTTAGATATTCTATTTTACCAATCCTTCCTCTTATCAAGGCAGAGAACATCTAATGATTACTTATTTGAAAAAAAAAAAGTTTTCAAACCTAATCTTTCCAAGTGATTGGTGTCTGTGTGCATGTGTGTGTGCATGCATGTGTGTGTGTGTGAGTGTGCCTATGCCCACCATTCAACCAATGAGTTCTAATTTATTGATCTAAAAATGAACAGGGAGTACTATGTTGCCAGAAATGATCTCAGCTCACCTCTCTGATAGGTAAAGTTTCCGTTGGAAGTACTTTGTGCTGCACTATAGAACAGAGGTCCCTCCAGCAATTTTATATTGAGTGGAAGGAGCTTGGGGGAGATATTGGCAATTTGACCAGTGCTGGGCATGTTTCTGTTACCTTCCTTACTGCGAGTATCTTGCCATTTCTGAAACAGTGAGTCAAGCTTATCTCAGCCAATAGGGGCTAAACAAGCAGGTGCTTCAGCAGATTAAAGGTATCCTTGGCTGGTCTTACATGCTACCTACTAGGGCCAGATGTCTCAGAAGTGATGTCATTTTTCTATTTAGGACATGGCTACATCATTGACTTTTACACACATAGGATTTAGCTATTTCTTATTATATTTCTGCACATATATATTTATTCCTGTTTAGGTTCCTGTTTAGTTAGAGACCAGTTGGTTATGATTCTAGTCTTTGCTCTATCTGTAGACTTTTTTCTTCACTGTGTTGCATAAAATGCCACATAAGACTATCAAACACTTTGATTTAAAAACTAAACACACAAAATATATCCAGTGTTTAAAACAAACTTAAAAGTTTAAATTTTTTCTTTATTAAAAGTCTGTTCTCAAAAAGACAGCCTACAGACAGGGAAAGAATCTTTACCAACCTGTATTTGACAGAAGACTAATATCCACAATATATAAATAATTCAAGAAGATAAACACCAACAAAACAAGTAATTCAATTAAAAATGAGGTACAGAGCTAAATAGAGAATTCTCAACAGAAGAATATGGAATGGCTGAGAAACACTTCAAGAAGTGCTGAACGTCCTTAGTTATCAGGGAAATGCCAATCAAAAATGAACCTGAGATTCCATCTTACAGCCATCAGAATGGCTAAGATCAAAAACTCAAGTGACAACACATGTTGGAAAGGATGTAAAGAAAGGGGAAGCATCCTCCATTGCTGGTGGGAATGCAAACTTGCACAACCACTTTTGAAATCAATCTGGCGCTTTCTCAGACAATTAGGAATAGTGCTACTTCAAGATCCAGCTATCCCACTCCTGGATATATATACAAAAGATGTTCAAGTACACAACAAAAACAACTGCTCAACCATTGTTGTAGCAGCTTTATTTGTAATAGCCAGAAGCAACCCAGATATCGCTCAACTGAGGAATGGATACAGAAATTGTGGTATATTTACACAATGGAATACTCAGCAATTAAAAACAAGGAAATCATGGAATTTGCAGGAAAATAATAGGAACTAAAAAAAGATCATCCTAGGTGAAGCATCCCAGAAGCAGAAAAACAAACATGGTATCTACTCACTTATAAGTGGATATAGACATATAACATAGGATAATCGTACTAAAATCTGTACAACTAAAGAAGCTAAGCAAGTAGGAGGACCCTGGGTAAGATGCTCAGTATTCATTCAAAAGGCAAAGAGGATGGACATTGGAAGAGGGAGAAAACAGGGAACAGAACAGGAGCCTACCACAGAGGTCCTCTGAAAGACTCTACTCTGCAGGGTATCAAAACAGATGCTGAGCCTCATAGCCAAACTTTGGGGAGAGTGCAGGGAATCTTATGCAAGAAGAGGGAGATAGAAAGACATGGAGAGAACAGGAGCTCTACAAGGAGAGCAACAGAACCAAAAAAATCTGGGCCCAAGTGTCTTTTCTGAGATTGATACTCCAAACAAGGACCATGCATAGACATAACCTAGAACCCCTGCACAGATGTATCCCATGGTAGCTCAGTCTCCAAGTGGGTTTCCTAGTGAGGGGAATAGGGGATGTCTCTGACATGAACTCAGTGGTTGGCTCTTTGATCACCTTCCCCTGAAATGGGAGCATCCTTCCCACTCCACAGAGGGAGACAATGCAGCCAGTGCTGATGAGACCTGTTTGGCTAGGGTCAGATGGAAGGAGAGGAGGACCTCCCCTATCAGTGGAATTGGAGATGGTCATGGGAGGTGGAAAGGGAGGAAGGGGAGAGTGAGAGGGAGGAGTGAGGGGGCTAGAGCTGAGATACAAAGTGAATAGACTGTAATAAATAAAAAAATAAAATAAATAAAAAATCTGTTCTCTGAGAATAGAGGCATTTATTTCGTTGTATCTGAAGCCGTGATGGCCCTATTGAAAAGGTGGCCGGTAACTCAATAGTCACCTTGTGGTTTTGTTTCCACCACTTAAACAGGTAGGTATTCAACAAAGGTCATCATTCTTGCCAACCCATAGCATAATTAAGAAGGAAACCTGGGGTGCCTTCTGCTGCTTGACTATTCAGGTTTAAGCAGAATGGAATTAGAAATCAGTATGCTATGGGTGAAATGATTGTAAAATGGTGAAGTTACATGACTGAATTTCAGATACTGATTTACCATCAAGTTTTTAACATTTATTTTTGTTTTTAATGTTGATTATATTTTATTCAATTTTTATCCCAGCTGTAACCCCCTTCCTCATTCATTCCCAATCCCACCCTTCCTCCCTTATGTCCTCCCATGCCCCTCCCCAAGTCTACTGATATGTGAGGTTCTCCTCCCCTTCCATCTGACCCTAGCCTATCATGTCTCATCAGGTCTGGCTGCTCCTCATCAAGTTTTTTTTTTTAATGTTATAAAATAATACAGTTAATAACAATTTCTTTTAAGGGTGTGAGCAAAGAGAAATTTTGTACTCTGTCAGTAAAAATGTAAATTAGATAGCTAGTAGAGAAAACAATATGGAGTAAAATTAAAAATAAGAGTGCCATATGATCTAGCAATCCAAGTACTGGGTTGCATCCAGAGAAATGAAGTCATGATGTCAAAGACACATCTGCATTCCCATATTACTGTAGCAATATTCATAATAATATTGAAATAGAAACAGCTTAAGTACACATCAAGATGAGAGAGAAAGAGAATGTGGTGCAGATGCAGAATGAAATTGTATTTAGGCATGCAGGGCATGAAAACCTTTTTGTGACAACATGGATGGCACTGTAGATGGTAAAATGCCACTTTTGAATAATCTGGGCATACAAACAAATTCCACATGAGCAAACCCAGAATATAAAACATTTAATTTCACAGAAGTTGAGAGTGGAATGCTGGTTACCAGACCAAAGAGAAAAAGGATTTGACTCTTTTCATCACAAAGAGGTGATGAACATTTGAGGACAAATACGCTGACCTTGGTTTGTACTTTATGCACGATCACGTGTGTTGAAATGTCAGGTAATGTCCCCTAGATATGTACAACTTTTGTTTCTATGTATCTATCAAAACAACAACAACAACAAAAAACAACCCCAGAATGCAAAACGCAACCCAAAACAAGCACCTCACTTCAAAATGAACAATTAAACAAGTAAAAATACAAACAAAAATGGTCATAAACTACCATCATCAGAGCAAGGTTATCAGGAAGTTAGCAACCTTACACAACTGACATCACCACCCAAGTGAAGGCAAACGTTTCCTGACGTGGGAAGGGACAAACTATGACAGCCGTGCTGCTGAAGGTTTTCCTGTCAGTTATCTTCTCGCTAGTAACGACATGAACAGGTTAATTACGAAGGCCACAGGTCTGACTTCAACAGAGTGTGTGGCTACAGCTCCTGCTCTCAGGCTCACAAACAACGTTTTAGGTGAACATAATGCTTGTCACAGTGTAACCCTGTAGGAAGTTCAGCATTACAGGAATCAAAATTAATAATATTCATTCCTTCTGATGAAGCACATGTGTGTTTGTGCAAGTGAGCTGGAACCTGTGTACACTTTCCTGTGCAGGACAGAGGATAACATCTGGTATCTTCCTCAGGAAGGCCACCCATTTCCTTTGATACACTGTCCCTCCCCCCACAGCCTGACAGTCACCAGTTAAGTGATGCTGGCTGGCCTGTGAGCTCCAGAGATCTGTCTATTTTACTTCTCCAGTGCTGGCGTTAAGCACATGGGACCTTTCCTGCAGTGTTATGTGGGTTCTGGGAATCAAACTCAGGCCCTCATGTTTGCAAAGCAAGCTCCTTATCTCCTAAGCCACGTCCCTAGTACCTCCTTTTTTATATTTTTAGATTATTCTTTGAGTGTTTCTTAAAAGACAAGGCCTATTATTTACATCAAGATCCATCAGACTTTCTCTGTAAAAGGTGACCTAATAAGTAAAACTAGTATTTTTGGTGAAGTTGGTTGCATACGTGTTCATATTTTCCCAGGGGCTGTAGGGAATTCTCAGTACCTGGTGCTTCTCTACATGCGGTTAATGTTACAGAACGTGCCACATAGAAGTGATATCTCAGCTGAAGGTTACTGTGGTTCTCATGGAGACAGTGTATTAATGCTTTGAAAAGTAACCTTTACACAAAAATGTCCCTGGCAAACACAACTACATTCTTAACTAATGTACACTGATTAAGTTTTTTATTCTTCAATTCTACATATTCAATTCTAATTATTCAAATAAAAACCAAATACATAATCACTGCTTAAACATGCAAAGCTCTTTGCTGTATTTAGAAACCTAAAACCCCTAAGAGGTCTTCACCTAAGGGCCACTTATTCTAGCGATTTCATATAACATCTGCAGTATGTTTCCACGTAGTTCTACTGACAACAATTTTCGCTGGATGTAGACAATTTAATCCTTTGATGTAAAGGCGTCTGGCCACTAGAGGTTGAACAATGTTGCTGGTCTCTACCAGATGATAGTGACATTTGTGTCTATGTTCTGAAAACCATACACACCCTTAGACATTGTCAGTGCCCCAGACCTAATATCTCTATTAATCAATATTCATACATATATCCAGATATTGTTTCTTTTGTAGGTGGAAGGTCTTAGAAGTTTAGAGTTTTACTTTTTATGTCTTCTACATTCTTCCAACACTGACACCATCAAAGATGAGAAATAGCCCTATGCCTTCCTGCATCCCGACCCTCTCAAAAGTACCATAGTCATTTTTCTTTTAAGAAATTAAGATATGAAACTGTATAACTTAATGTGCTATGTGATTATTTTTCATTGTTTTATTCATTTTTCCCCCGACCGTGTTTCCCTGTGTATCTGAGCATTGGTCTGCAGAGAGTGGAGCCACTTTGTAGAAAAGAGAGAAAAGGAAAGAGTCTTCTGACTTTGTGGCCTTTGTTAAGCTTCCAAGTGGAGAATGTTATGTAAACACCCGAAGTCTTCCTAATTTTGACTAACGTAGATCTATTACAGAAATCCATATTGCCCGAGTTACTCAACATTCAGAAACAAATGTAGATTATCTTTTAAAGAAAACATAGTAATTCAAACTGTACTTGCCAAGAAGGTCTCTAGGGAAGTCTCTCAGTAAATACAAAGGAGTGATTTGTAACGAGTTTATCAGAGGCTGGTGTGGAAAGTGCTGGAGAATAGCTTGTTCTCTTATGGTGTTTAAACATTCCTTTCAGTGATATGAACGCTCTTTATTTGCTAAGCAAATCCTTTCTTTAGCAGAGTGCAGTTGTAAACTTCATTCATTAAATGTCCTCACTGAACCCTGCTTGATTTTTAGTGACAAACACTGAGAACATCACATATGAAGTTCTCTTTAAGAGAGTTAAGGAGGAAACCAAACAACTGCAAACACTGATTCCTTATCAGTTTTTGTTCTAAAAAGGAATGTTACTGGGGCTGAGTGAGGGAGCTCAAGGAAACTGTTGTAAATGTGAGCAAAGTCCCAGCAAAGTCTGATTTCTTCTCAACTTCTCCACCAACTATTTGGCAAGGTCCTGAAAAGGCAAATGCGTCTTTCTTGGAACTTATATTCTGGGTTCTAACATTTCTACACACCATCATAACTTAGTTTTAATGTTAAGGAAATATTTAGGTATGTGTTTGACACCCATCGCTATCAATGAAATGTAAAATGAAACAACTTGAGATTCTATCTCAACCCAGTCAGGATGACTATCAATAAGTAAATAAATAAATAGATAAATAAACAAATACCTGACAACATGGCAAAGATTGGGAAAGGAGAAAGTGCAATCTGCTGTTGCTGAGAGTAAACTAATACAGGTATCACTGAGGTCAGCGTGGGAGCTTCTCCAGGAGCACATGCCCGCACATGTCCGCAGTGTTCTGTGCCATGTGACAGAGACACTTACTGCATGTTCACTGTTGTTCTGTTCACAATGGCAAGAAAAGGAAGTTAAAATGGATGTCCGCTAATGATGAACGGATAATAAAAATACCGCTTCTATACATAATAGAAATTATTCAGCCATGAAGAAAAATAACTTATGAAAATTTCAGGAAGCAGATGGAACTGAAAAACAAATTATAAGCAAGGCAACCCACACTCAGAAAGAAAAACACAACACATTTTCTCCTTTATACAGGCCCTAACTACTAATGGTTGAATATGGAAGGTATGTTAGATATGTAAAGCAAATATATAAATATGGTAAAGGCCAAGCAAATAAGTAGCAGAGCAGTAGAGGACTTTGAGCTTTGGAGAAAGAAAGGAAAGAGGCGCTGAGACAATAGAACTCAGAAGATATTGGAATGGAAGAGGAACATTAGGGAGAAGGGCTACAGAGGGAAAGGGAGGCCCTGAAGATGGGAGCAGTGAGACCGACTGGAGAGAAAAGAAACCAACGTATATGAAAATGCCACAGAGAAATCTGTTATTTTGTGAGATAATTTTACACATTTTATTAAAAAGTTATACACTATATTTTGATCATATTCTTTCTCTTTCCCCTACTTCTCCCAGATACAAGAACAGAAAATCGACATTACTGTACTCCATCAGGGAGGAACAATACTGGCTGCAGACTGCCAGTTCTTGCCTGGAAAACTCTCCTCCTTCAGGACTCTTATCATCTCATGCTTTTCGGGATAACATTTCTTAAGTTGTCGATACCCTCTAGTCAACTGTAAAATAAACACTTTATGGAATGGAACAGATATTTTTTGATATTCAAGTTATGGCATTTTCTGGCCATAAGTAAAACACAAAAGTAACCAATCTCATTCTCAGTTTTTCCAGTATTTTGGGAAGTGGGGGAATGTGCGGCAGAACAGAAACTTCTCATTTTACTGCCTAACCCTTGACATTATTCTCAATAATAGTGTCACATTATGGGGCATTATATGTGCTGTATGGAGTATTCCCAGCCCTGAACTCATTCCTTTCCTTTCTCAAGCTATTAAAGCTGAGCTTAATTTTATGTATATAACAAACATATACTGACCATATCTGTTCTCCAAGTTTCTGGGAATAAGCAATGCACACAAATGATTACCCCTCTCTCCAATCTCCACAGGACAGCTGACTAACCGATTATCTATAGAAGCTAAACTGACAATAACTAGAAAATGGTCTACCTTGTGCAGGGAATATGCAAGTTTGTTACACAAAGGGATGTGTGTTTGTGTGCAGGTGAATACTCCATGAGGGACTGGATTAAGAAAAGGCTTCACTGATATACTAACTTTAAAAAATATTTATTTTTTATTAATTACAGTTTATTCACTCTGTATCCTAGCTGTAGGCTCCTTCCCCAACCCCTCCCAATCCCATCCTCCCTCCCTCTTCTTCTCCTATGCCCCTCCCTCAGTTCACTGATAGAGGAGGTCCTCCTCACCTTCCATCTGACTCTAGTCTATCAGATTTCATCAGGACTTGCTGCATTGTCTTTCTCTGTGGTCTAGTAAGGCTGTTCCCCCACTCCCCACACATACACACCTTAAGGGGGAGGTTATCAAAGAGCCAGCCAGTGAGTTCATGTCGGATACAGTCCCTGTTCCCATTTAATACAGCACTCACTTGGAGACTGAGCTGCCATGGGCTACATCTGTACAGGGGTTCTAGGTTATCTCCATGCATGATCCTTGGTTGGGGTATCAGTCTCAGAAAAGAGCCCTTTTCCAAGATGTTTTTTGGTTCTGTTGCTTTCCTTGTGGAGCTACTGTCCTCTCCAGGTCTTTCTATCTCCCCAAACTTTCATAAGATTCCCTGCACTCTGCCCAAAGTTTGGCTAGGAGTCTCAGCATCTGCTTTGATACACTGCTGGGTTAAGTATTTCAGAGGCCCTCTGTGACAGTCTCCTGTCCTGTTCCCCGTTTTCTCCCTATTCTGTGCCCTTTGCCTTTCTGAATGAGGATTGAGCATCTTACTCAGGGTCCTCCTTCTTGATTAGCTTCTTTAGGTGTACAAATTTTAGTATGTTTATCCTATATTATATATCTAATATCCACTTATAAGTGAGTATATACCTTGTGTGTCTTTCTGCTTCTGGGATACCTCACTCAGGATGATCTTTTCTAGATCCCACCATTCACTTTTGAGTAAAGATTTGGGCATTCCATACTAAAAAAAGAAAGGGGGAGGGGAGTATGAAATCTGAGAGACAGATAGTGCACTGTTTTGTTCTGGAAAATCAAAATAGTGTGGCCGAAAAAGAGAGTGAACTAAGATGTCTATAAGGAAAAATAGGAGAAGCAGGTCATTGTGATGACACATAAGGCTTTGCAAATCATCCTTGACTTTATTCAAGAAGTAATGGCAATGGGTTCAGTGTATAGGCAAGAAAGGCACACATATAATAATCAGCTAATTGTTTGTTTGTTTAGTTTTGAGATTGTAATTTAATTACAGTGTTTCTCCCTATTCCTTTCCTCCCTGTAGGCCTTTCTATACATTGCATGGAGTCCTTACCTCTCTCTTTCAGATTCATGGCCTCTTTTTTCATTAATTGTTATTTCACACACCTGGGTATTCTTAAATATAACCAGTCCAGTCCATATGGTGTTACTTGTGTATGTTTTAAAGGCTGATCATTTGGCACTGGGCAACCCATTGGTATGTTATTTCCCAAAGACGACCATCTCTCATACTCTCTTACACTCCAAGCTTTACTCAGTTCCCTGCAGGTTTTATTGTTTGTTGTTGTTGTTGTTTTCTGGTGTGTGTGTAGAATTGAGGCTTTGTGGGTTGTTCCTCACCAAAATGGTTATGGAAAATGTTTTGGAGTGGACTGACATGTTAATAGAAGAAGCATTAAAAAGGTGCTATAGCATACTAGGATACAAGTGACAATAGCTGGGGCAAGGACAAGAAAGAAATTTGCTGTTTTGGATTATACTTTTTGGCAGTATTGTTAGGATAACTGATTCACAGACTTCTACACCTGTAACTTGACAATTTTGGGTTAGGAAAGCAAATGAGCATACCTGGAATAAGCCAGGAGCTGTGGTATGGTGTGCTGGCTAGTTATTTAGTTATGTATTTCTTTCCAACTTGACACCAGATAGAGTCATTTGGAAAGAGAGAACAACAACTGAGAAATTGCCCTATCATATTAGCTTATAAGCATGCCCATGAGACATTTTCTTAATTAATAATCCTAATTAATTAATTAATTAATTAGAAATTGTGTAAGGGCTCTGGATATTGTGGGTGGTGACATCCCTAGGTGAGTGTCTGACAGAGCAAGTCATGTGTGCTACCGTGAGCCAGCCAGTAAGCAGCACCCCTTCATAGCCTTTATATCAATTTGTGCCTCATGGTTCCAGCCTCCAGTTCTTGCCTTGACTTCTCTACAAGTTATAAACTGAAATAAACATTTTCTCTTCAGGTGGATTTTAGCATTGTCTTTTATCACAGCAATAGAAACTGTAACTAAGAAATATGCTCAATGTCCTTAGTCTTCAGGGAAATGCAAATCAAAATGACCCTGAGATTCCACCTCACACCCATCAGAATGGCGAAGATAAAAAACTCAAGGGATGGAACATGCTGGAGATGTTTTGGAGAAAGGAGAACCCTCCTCCGTTGCTGGTGGGAATGCAAACTGTGCAACCAATTTGGAAATCAATCTGGTGCTTAGAAAATTAGAAATAGTACTTCCTCAAGATCCATCTATACCACTACTGAACATATATCCAAAATATGCTCAAGTATACAACAAGACCATTTGCTCAACAATGTTCATAGCAGCTTTATTTACAATAGCAGAATATGGAAATAGCCTAGATGTCCCTCAACTGAAGAATGGACACAGAAATAGTGGCACATTTACACAATGGAATACTATTCAGCAATTAAAAACAAAGATATCATGAAATTTGCAGGCAAATGGTTGGATCTAAAAACGATCATCCTGTGTGAGATATCCCAGAAATAGAAAGACACACATGGTATCTACTCACTTATAACTGGTTATTAGACATATAATATAGGATAAAGATACAAAATCTATAGTCCTAAAGAAGCTAAACAACAGGGAGAACCCTTGAGAAGAGGCTGAAACCTCACTCATAAGAGCAAACAGGATAGACATTGGAAGTGGGAGAAGACAAGGAACAGGACGGGAGCGTTCCACAGGCGGCTTTTGAAAGACTCTACCCATCAGGGTATCAAAGGAGATGTTGAGACAAATAGACAAACTTTGGGCAGAGTGCAGGAAACCTTATGGAAGAAGGGAGATATAGAAAGACTTGGAGGGGACAGAAACTCCACAAGGAGAACAACAGAGCCAAAAAACCTGGAACCAGGGGCCTCTGATGAGACGAATACTCCAAACAAGGATCATGCATGGCGAGGACCTGGAATCCCTGCTCAGAGGAAGCCTGTAGGCTGCTCAGTTTCCAAGTGGGTTTCCTATTAAGGGAACAGGGGCTGTCTCTGACATGAACTCAGGGGCTGGCTCTTTGATCACCTCTCCCTAAGGTGTGCAGCCTTGCCAGGCCATAGAGGAAGATGATGCAGCCAGTCCTGATGAGACCTGCTAGGCTAGGGTCAGATAGAAGGGGAGGACCTCAGTGGAGTAGGGAAGGGGCACAGGGGAAAAAGAGGGAGGGTGGATGGGACTGGGAGGAGACGATGGAAGGGCTACAGCTGGGATACAAAGTGAATAAATTTTAATTAATTAATTAAAAAAGAAAAAGTAAGCCGGAAATTTCCTCCATAAAGATTGCCGAATAGGACTGTGCTGGCTGTTCTGGAAGAAAGGCTCTCATTGTGCTTTCTGATCTGTGAATGTAATTGACCAGAAGGCCAGCCTTCCAGGCGTGATGTACCAACCTGTACAGCAGCACTTTAACTGTTGTGGAAGTAACCAACTTTCCTCTGATTGGATTTGGTGTCCAATCCACAGTTTGGGGGAGAAGACCCTTGCCGAATGGCTTGGGGAGGTGATAGGCCTATATGGAGAACTTATAATGGTAGTTTAACTTAGCAAGCATAATGTCAAGCTCCCTTTTAAGTTTCTATGTTTATACCAATAGACAAAAGCCATGTTCAGCCTTACTCAGAGAAATCTCTCTGAGGAAACAATTATAAATTCAGAGACTCGTTATCACACAAGATACTGTGGAGAAATGGTAATTGTTAGACCAGCCCTAGATAAGACATTTCTATCTTTCTCTTTAAGGCTCAGGCAATACTGGGAAAGAAGAGGCAGGAATAGAGGGTGGGTGAAAGGCTGGGAAGTGCCATCCCTTATACTCCATATAATGATTGCCTCATTAACCTACAATTGTGGTTACCTGCACTGGGCCCACAGATGACTGGTTCTGTCAGCAAGTAGCTATGGAAGAAGGAGGGAGTCAGAGTACTCTGTCTTTTACTGTTGAACTATTGACTATTGATAACTTGTAGATAGGAAGGATAGGTACACTAATTGTGGACCTTTCTCTGACCTTACCATGCTCCAATAGTCTTAAAACTGTAAACTCACAAACAGGCCCAAATTAACTCAGTAACTCACACCACAAAACATTAAAAGGCAGAGAAAGGAGACATTTGTGAGGAAGGTAAGGGTGTTCCACTGTGGTGGTTCAGAGGTATAAAAGGTGGAATAATTGGTTTGGATTGTGTATATATGTGGAGTTTGCCAAAACCAAATTTAATTAGTTAAAAAAAAATCCTCTCTTGGTTAAGATTACTGTTGTTGTGATGCACCATCATGACCAAAAGAACTTGTGGAGGAAAAGGTTGAGCTTACACTTCCAGGTGACAGTTCATTACTGAGAGAAGTCAAGGCAGGAGTTCATACTGTGCAGGAACCTGGAAGCAGGAGCAGATGCAGAGGCCATAGAGAAGTGTTGCTTACTGGCTTGCTTCTCCTGGCTGGCTCAAACCAGTTTCTTATAGAACCCAGGACCACCCACAATGGGGTGAGCCCTGTCTCATCAATCACTAATTAAGAAAATGCCTTACATATAGATCTTACAGAGACATTTTTCTCAGTTGAGGTTCTCTCCTTGCAGATAACACTCCTTTGTGTGTCAAATTGACATAAGACTAGCCAGCACAGCCAAAAAGATGTTCAGTGGGTAAAAGTGCTTTACCCAAAGTCTGATAACTCAAGTTTGATTCCTGGGGCCCGCAGGTTGTCCTTTGACCTCTAAAGTGTATTCTCTTATACAGACAGACAGACGGACAGACAGACAGAAATACACACAAATGACAAATAAATGTAATAAATTAGCATCCCTTTAAGTTCTGTGACCACAAAGTTATTTGACTTATACTGACATAATGCTCCATCCCTTTTAGCTATGTTAAGACAGTGAATTATCTACACTTATGATAACATTGACTGGAGAGGGACCAGGGCTGCGGTCTTCCAGCTCCTCTTTCCACATTACATAGGCAGCTTCTCTCTCCCCTTTCAGGTCATTAATTTTTTAAAAAGGGTTTGCTTTAAATACCCAGAGCAGTGCTTTCAGCTGTGACAAAGAGCAGGTTTCCCCTTTCAGAGCCTGCACTTCATGCCTGCTGCTGATGGAAGGTGGCTTGCCCAAGTGGGCATTTGAGATCCCCTCTGAGTGTCTCCTGAGAAGTCCTTGCTCAAAGTCATACTAAGGACGCTTATTAACTTTGCTCCCACACTGAAAAGAAAACTGAATGTGGCACAAGGTCTGACATGGGGTAGATAATGAGTAAGACATCAGGAGATTAGAAGAGAGTTTCCAGAGGTTCACCACAAGGTGTTAATACCTTATTTATGAGACAGAGTTTTGGTGGGCAGCATAGGAATGCTCTTCCCTCATCCATAGCTTACAGGATTGTAAGAGAGTTTCAATGAAGTATCAGATTTTATTAGGGCACTTAGAAGTTCATTTATTCTGTGAATATATTGGAATACAGAATAAATGTCCAATGTAATAGTAAGCACCAAGGGATTAATGGCCATTAAAATAACTCTGCTTGTCACTAAAAAAAATATAGTTGGAGATCCAAATGATATGCAAGTAAGTAAACAAATAAGCATATGCTTATTAACAAAGAAGTAGAGAGAAAGGATTGGAGTATCAAGGTGTAGAATGTGAACTAGAGACACACTCACCTACATTCTAAGGCCCTAGACTCCAGAGCCTCTGAGAAGTGTGTGTGTGTGTGTGTGTGTGTGTGTGTGTGTGTGTGTGTGTGTGCGCTATAGCTCTGGAAAGGCTGCTGTTTCAGGAAAGTTGATTGATTGATATGATTGATATAACAAAAGCTGACTGAATGGTAGCAGGCCACAAAGGGGAAACAACAACTCTGAACTTGCAAGCAATTACATGAGAACTGTAAAACTAACACACACAAATAATCAATCAAAAATTTGGATTAAGTTAGTGGACACTCAGAACAGTTTTTCACTGTTGCAAAAATGAACCAGACCCAGTATATTTTCCTCAGATAGATTATAGTACTCTATAGGATATAAGAATATAAGCATGACCCATGTATGACTAAATGTACAGGATAGAAATAAAGACACACTTAGTGAATGGTAAGTTAAAGTGCTATAGAGCACAAAATTGAGCAAAGCATGGTGGTGTATGCTGGTCACCCCAACATTAAGGAGGCTGAGGCAGAGAACTGCTACGAGTTTGAGGTGGGCTCAGCCTATCCAGTGAGTGGTTAGTATGACTTAGGAAGATCCTTCCTCAAAACAAACCAATCCCAAACTATAGTAAAACAAAAGGTGTGGGGTGCACCCTCCCACAGGAAGCTTGAATACTAAGGAAAGCTTTTACTGAAGGTTATTTTTGAAAATAGGTGTGATTTTCACCACTAACCTTGACATTTATCGCTGTGCCATGTCTACTTTGAAAGTTCTGTTGAGGCATCTCATTGTTTTATTGAGATGATTGTCAGGTATGTGGACATAATCAAATGGTGTAAAGTCAGTTTCCCCTTTATAGTCTTGTGCTTATACTCTGTGCTTATCCAAAACTGATAGTAGCAAAGACTAAGAGAAGAAGTGGGAAGAAGATGTTGTAGCGCACGATCATTGTTCAGATAGGCAGGTATTTCCCATTCACTCATTTGTATGCCTGAAATCACTATGATTTGAGTCCTGTATGAGACTGGAGGATGCAGAGGTCTTTTAATATGGTATGAGCAGACTTTGAAGCATCACAGATAGCCAAGTTATATTTGTTGAATGAACAAAAAGCGTGGTTGAGCTCTGATAGTCAGAGGATTCAGCATATGTAAAGCTGCATGGGTGTAGAATACGTTACTAGAATCATTCTTTCAAATATCTTTAATTATACTTGGATGAATCAAATCACACGAAGAAGAAAACCGAGGGTGATATTTGTGCATTAGATCATGATGGTCAGTGAGGAATAAGATGACTATTTTGAACATCAACCTCAAGACTATGGATCATCATCTGTTGAAGGGCCAATAGAACATCATAGAAAGCAACACCAAAATACACCAGACAACACCCTGACACTGGAAGGAGCCAAAGACCTGCATACTTAGATGCTGCTGCATTGTCCTTATACAAGTAATAGGAGGAAAATCCTCTCCTCATCTGAAAATATTTTCAGGTATGTAAAATACACAGAAAATATGGTTTGGTTTTGAATTTGAATGCAACAATTTAATAGGTCCTAATATTTTACTAACATAAAATTTCCTTTTACCTATGTAAATAGGATCAAATAAAAATCTTTTCAAGTAGACTCTTTGAGTCAAATCTCATGTAAATATTTGAATATGATTGACAAGAAGGAAGCACCTACAGTTACATGAGCACATAAGCTCATTTTACCTTGGAGAAATATTTCTTCTGCCCCATCCAACTTCATGTCTACCTAAAGTTTTCAATAGTTGGGTTTAAATTGATTGTGATGTGGTAGAAGCCTCACAGCCTTGAGTGACCTCTCGGAGAGTGTGAGACACACGCATCTGCTGTCCTCCTTGAATGGCGTCCACCCCCTATACCTCCAACTAGTTAAAGTTACCAAGATGTTTGCTTTTGAATCAATTTACAGAAAATCATGTCTGGGAGATGTCTGTTCCTCTCTTTTTCTTCAGGTACTACAACAAAAATTGAACCATGTCACCTTCATTATCCAAATGATGCAACACACAGTCATGCCACAAACATGATACAGCCCAGAAGTGAAAGGAATGGTCAGCAGGTCAGTGGAAATTACCATGAGTGAAGTATAACAAGGACATAAAGATCTGGCAGTTCTTCCACAGACTGTTCTGATTGCTTTTTCTGCAAGAATTTCAGGTCAGTTTGTGACTGCATTATTTAAATTTTGACAATAGAATTTAATTTGGCAATTAATCTGCTTATATTAAAATTTAAAATTTTAGAATTTTGTAAGAAAATAAAACTTAAAGACTGGATTTCTGAGTCTAACTCAAATGGTGTTAGTCCAAATGTGAAATGTTATTTGTTTGCTTATGTGCTTCAGCACTTAGTCTCTAGCTGGTGGCACTATTTTTGAACCTTTGCTGACCCTGCATAGTAAGATTGGGTGACAGAGTGGACCTCGAATGCTGTACCTTCCTTTGAGGCTGTTCTGCACTCTCTCTGTAGCCACCACATGAAGAAGTTATGACATACCTTAGTTATGACACTTTGCATTTCCTGTCACAAGGAACTGTAACCTGTGAACATCATGATCTGACATAATGCTAGGCACCTCATCACAAGATGAGAACGGTAACTAATACAAATGATGTTCAAAATAATTACTGAGCAGAAAAGCTGGAAGATGGCCAAAAGAGAGTGCTAAAGAGAATTGTTTGATGTAATCTCAGAGCATCTAGACATAAGGCAACAGCAACAGTATTTCTTTAATAAAAAGAGTGAATTTATAATCTGTATCTGACTGAACTGTAATTGAGAAGTATAGTAAGACCTAAATTTAGTATCATAGATAGAGACACTTATTTGATGACCTTTTGTGGTATAAAAATATCTGTTGAAAAACCGTCTGGTTAAATTGAAGGAAAAGTGTAGTTATAAAAAAAAAAACTTTTGAAACTTTAAGGTACAAAGAAATTAGGCTGCTGTTTTGTGTGCTCATCATGAGGTTGCTCTGAATTTTTTAGGTCCCGAGACACATACAGAGAAGATTTTTTTATACTTTGTCTGCCAAGAAGAAGAAGCTTAAGCTGTTAACTATTTTCAATTTCTAGACTATAATTTAAAACTTGAGAAAGGTGAAAAGCCATTTGATGAAAACTAACAACACTATATTGAGAACGACAAAATACACACATTTGTTATAGCTTTGGCATAGGAAGTCATTATAATAGCTAAACACAAATTTACCATTAAAATTATCAACTATTTTTCAGATAAAATATATACAGAATTAAAAACACTTATGATTATTTATGACCTTAAACTATTTTAAACATTTTAATTTTGAAAATAGACTACGGCATAGAATGGTTGTATATGCCTATCAGTGTGATAAAAGTATCTGTCAAATGATAAGTGTATATTTTAAATATATGTGTTTAAATATATGTGTTTCCTTTAATCGTATTAGTGAGAATTTTGCTTTTAGAAGCATAGCTGTGAACATGAAATGTGCTAATTTCTTTTAAAGCCACATTACCTCTCTTTGACTAAGTTTAGGTTACACTGTAAGACCACGACTTAGAAGTAAT
The DNA here is from genome assembly GCF_907164565.1 of Psammomys obesus. Taxonomy (NCBI): domain Eukaryota; kingdom Metazoa; phylum Chordata; class Mammalia; order Rodentia; family Muridae; genus Psammomys; species Psammomys obesus. The sequence continues at coordinate 6,495,732 of NW_026591643.1, read as the reverse complement.
TATAGCTCCTGTACTTTAGCAAACGTGCATGTAATGAATGATAGAGAATAGATGGTGTCTCCTACAAAACTTAGGTTGAGAGGATTGTAGACGATCATGGATACTGGAGTGAGGGTATGAATTGATGCTGGTTATGCTGGACATGCTGGTCCTACATAACTAACTCACTGAGGACTTCTGAGCATCAGATATGAAGGCAGTTCCTTAGATTTCTACTCCAACTTGTTTTAGCAATGAGGAGAGATGAGTAATAGTTTCAGATTACTCAGTTTTATCAGAAAATTATATAGTTTTCCTTTTATTTACACACAAAAGATTTAGTTAAGTTGAACATTTAATGTTTAATCTGTATTTTGTTTAATGAAGTAATAAAATCCTATACATGAAGAACCTGTAACTGTCTAAAACCTTAAACCTTAAGTTACTTTCATTTCTACATAATCAGCCATGTTGGGGGAAGTGTGTTCAACATAGGCAGCCATGTTTGAGGAAGTGTGTTTTTTTTTTTTTTTTTTTCTGATAGCTCCTTTTGAGATCACTTATTGTGGTCACAGTTAATTGGCTGTTCACTCAGACATACAGCATCTTGGGGAGCCTCATTCTCAAGTCTGATAGCTGTTGAATATTACAACTGAACATTTTTAAAGAACAGTAAGTATTACGATATGTGGTTTATGCTCCAAGTTCCAATAAAATACAGACTCAAGCAATTACTGAGGGTTAGAACAGCAAGAGAGGCATGTGAAGACGGCAAAGTTTGTCCTAGATTTTGATTGATCGTAATCCTTTCATCTGTTCGCTAATTTCCAAGGCATTTTTTTTTTTGATGTCTAAAACATCAGTCTAGTTCCCAGCAATCTGTGAGGTTGTTGCATATTATTGATTACTGCCACAGTCATGAAGACAGCTGAGGTCTGGGAGGGCTCACACACATGTGCATGACCAGGCGTCATTTGTGCCTGGCATTAGCACTCTGATTCTAATATAAATATTCTGGAGCCTTATGTGATTTTTACCATGGCCCTTTGAACAGTGCAGGATATATGTGTATAATGTTACTTTTATGTATGTTTTCAGAACTGTTTCCCCCATGGACAAACAATCGGTGCTTCCTTGCTGGTGGAAAGCTCATCCATCCCAATCCCAGCTTTCTTCAGTTGCCTGTAATTACTTGTGTAGGCTTAAGGCCTCTTAGACTTTCCTCCACCCACTTTGGAATATTCTTTGCTATCATCCTTGTTCATCTCCTGTCTGAACCTGAATAATTTAGCAAAGAGATCTCTACTTCATGTCTACTCATAAAAAAAGAAAAGAAAAAAAAAAGAAAGAAACCATGCCTAGTCCTGAAAAACTAGCTAGCAAAGTCGTAGGTATTAGAGCAAAATCTACAGTCAATAATTTATTAAATCATAATCACTAACAATGATCTATAAACATGTCCTTATATAACTGACAAATTGACACAGTTTTGTCTCATCTGGGAAGACTCTTGGAGAGATATTTTCTAGATCAATAAGCCTGTGAGTATGTCTATGGGAAACTATCAATATTGTGCTAACTGAGGTAGGAATATCAACCCATTGTGGGTAGCACAATTCCCTATGAAGGAAATCCTGAACTGTATGAAGAAAAAAAAGTGACTGCAATCATGTATGAATTCATTGTCTCTTCTTATCAACTATGGATATAATGTGATTGTCTGCTTAAAATTCCTGCCACCTTTACTATTTTGTGATGATGGACTGAAACCTGAAATTTTGAGCCAATAAACTGTTTTTCCGTAAGTTGCTTTGATAAATTATTTAATCACAGCAATGGAAAATGAAAATATGACATATGATATAATCAGTCATTCTAATGTGTTTTTTTCCCACATGTTCCAACGCCCACTCTCTCCATACCTTTTTAACATACTACTTGAAGTCCTTGGTAGAGCAATAAGACAATTAAAGGAGATTAAGGGGATTCAGTTCAGAATGGAAGAATTCAAAAGTATTACTATTTGCAGATGATATTATAGTATATATGAGTGAACCCAAAAATTCTACCAGGGAACTCCTACATCTGATAAACACCTTCAGCCAAGTGGCTGGATTAAAAAAAAAAAACAGTTCAAAAAAAAGTAGCCCTCCTGTATACAAAAGACAAAAGGGCTGAGAAAGAAATTAGGAAAACAACACCATTCACAATAGCCACAAAGGACATAAAGTACCTTGGTGTGACTCTAACCAAGCAAGTAAAGACTTGTATGAAAAAAAAAAAAAAAAACCTTTCCGTCTCTGAAGAAAGAACTAGAAGAAGATATCAGAAGATGGAAAGATCTTCCATGTTCATAGATTGGTAGGATTAACATAGAGAAAATGGCCATCCTGCCAAAAGCAATCTACAGATTCAATGCAATTCCCACCAACACAATTCTTTACATACCTTTAACAAACAATTATCAATTATCAATTTCATATGGAAAAACCAAAAACCCAGAATTGCCAAAATGATCCCATACAACAACAGATCATCTGGAGATATCTCCATCCCTGATCTCAAGCTATACTACAGAGTAATAGTAATAAAAACTGCATGGTACTGGCATAGAAACAGGATGGTGGATCAATGGAATCAAATAGAGGAACCAGAAATAAACCCACACACCTATGCATACTTCATTTTTGACAAAGAAGCCAAAACCATACAATGGAAAAAAAGACAGCATTTCAACAAATGGTGCTGGTTTAACTGGATGTCTACGTGTAGAAAAATGCTAATAGACCCATACCACCCTGCACAAAACTAAAGTCCAGGTGGATCAAAGACCTCAACATAAAGCCAGACACACTTAACTGCTTAGAAGAAAAAGTGGGGAAGAACCTTGAACTCATTGGCACAGGAGACAACTTCCTGAACAGAACACCAACAGCACAGGCTCTAAGATCAACAGTCAATAAATGGGACCTCATGAAACTGAAAAGCTTCTGTAAAGCAAAGGAAACTGTCATTAGAACAAAACAACAGCCTACAGACTGGGAAAGGATTTTCACCAACTCTAAATCCAACAGAGGACTAATATTCAATATATATATATATACAACTCAATTTTTAAACCTACAACCTTTGATTTTGTACTTGGACAGATTGAGGATTGATTTAACCAATGATTACTAGCATGCGTGACAACAGTACAAGCTTTAAAAGCGTTTATGAATCATGGTTTACCTTCTTGTCTTTGTTAGAATACTGACACTATACTACATAGAAGCTCAAGCTAGTAGGTGGAGAAATATCATATCTAAAACACAAATCAAAACAGCCATAAGCATCTATTACTGTTCTGCTAAATGGGTGATTTCTAACTGGGAATTTTCAACAGTGCTGGATGTAGGTGTTATGTGTCCATTAAGTGTCAAGTCCAGCTCATTCTTGGTAAGACAAAATGAATCAGAACAATCCATGATTTAAGGGAACTAGCCTTCCCATTTCTGATTTTGGCTAGACAAGTAACCTCAACACACTTTGGGACAATTTAAAATGATGTGTCCAGACTGGGAATTCGAGTACTCAGTCATGACCTTTGGACATCTGTACATCCCTGAATCACAATCCTGTCATCTCTCACAATTCTGCAGTTCTTGTAGACACTATAAAACATGAGTCAAATAGTGAAACTTCCTTATTATTTCTTCTCTTTCTTTCTTCTCTTTCTTTCTTCTCTTTCTTTCTTCTCTTTCGTTCTTCCCTTCCTTCCTTCCTTCCTTCCTTCCTTCCTTCCTTCCTTCCTTCCTTCCTTCCTTCCTTCCTTTCTTTCTTTCTTTCTTTCTTTCTTTCTTTCTTTCTTTCTTTCTTTATTTCTTTCTTCTTTCCATCTATCTTTCTTTGTCTAACTGCAACCTTAGAACCAACCACATGTCCAAAGCACCTTACAAACAGAGCTAAACCAACACTCTTATTCAACTCTGCATTCCTAGCCCTTGATGCAGGTTTCTGGTGATTATCTAATGTATGCTGAATACAAAGTGATAAGTGTACCACAGTGCCACTAAGACTTTCTTTCAATTTATGTTTGCTTTCCTGCACTAATATTACTTTTGTTCTAACCTCTTGTTATGAACCTTTTGTAAAAACTTGGCATGAAAGAATTGCTTTGTTAGTTATATGATTAAGAAAACTAGGGGTTCTCTGTCTTGTCATCACTGATAAGCAAACAAAGATCAGTTTGCATGGGGTGATGAGATAAAACAAAGGAACCTTATCTTTTGTCATTTGTGAGCTAGGATTCTAACATTCTGAACTCTTGATATTCTGATTTTTCTCTCTCCCATAAGATTTAATAACATACTGCCTGTGTGCCTGTGTGCCTGTGTGCCTGTGTGCCTGTGTGTGTGGAGCATGGTGGTCTTCTGTCTTTTGACTAAGATCGACACTATATCTAGCAGTAGAGAGAAATCTACTTCATATATCATGTAATTAGAAGCCTTTTATTTAAAAAGCTGCATTTTATGGCCTATGAAACTTCCATCCAAAGTGCTTAGAACTTTCTTTGTTATAAATGTAAATCTACTTTGAAATATAAGCTTGTAACACTAATGCTGGATACTAAATAAGATGTAGGTTTTAGTTCAGGCTTCCACCTTGATGAAGTTGTGTGACTTAAACAAATCACCTCCCCTCTGTGGGTCTTAGTTTCTGTGTTGGTTCCTCTGAGGGATTGTCAACTTAAAGGAGTCTCTTGAGATGTAGTTGGAATTAAGCCTTCTACTAGGCATATGAGTGCAACAAGGTTTCCCTGGCATAGATGATTTGATGCTTCCAAACCACCAGTGTGAAACCAGAGTAAGGTTTTATCAACTCTCCTCTTAATACCACTTCCAGTAATAAATTTGGAGACATCTCCAGTAATGGGAGTGAGCTCAGCTTACTGGACCTGTTTTTCTCAGAACAGCTTTATGGAGAACTGCTCATCATGGGCAGACGCCTGCTTTTATCACACCATATATCAAGGAGTGAATGACTTTGAAATCCCTTCTTACCCTGCCAGCCAAATGGATAAACAAGAAAATACAATCATCTAACAGCCAAATCATTGTTGGCATTTACAACGCTTATTGAGCAAAGGGAACAAATGCTTGTATATTGCTTTAGCATCTCTTCATTCACCCACCAAGCATTTTCTCCCAAGCTCTTCCCCTCAGATCCTGTAACAGAGATGGCAGACCAGGAGGTAGTGGCAACAAAATGGCACATCAGCTGTGTACCAAGTCCTCAAGAATCTAATATGTAAATGGTAAGGATAAGATATACACAAATCAGAATTACAAAATCAAATCCCTTTTGTCATTTGAGGAAGTCATTTTCACATTATTTATTTTTTTCTTATATTGTTTGCTCTTTAAATAATCTTTGATGCTTTCAATGTAGTCAATAGCCTGCATCCCCTGGCTGTCCTGGTGTGAGGGATTTGCCTCTGTTTCTCTGCCAGATCACTTCTATGGGGCGCTCAGTCTTCAGGGGTATATAAGAAGCAAGATAGTAAAGACTCTAAATCTGTACCTACTTATTTACTCAAAAAGTCCCAATGAGCAAAGGATCCTATTAGTTACAACTTTCCTGGGAGCGACGGTACAATGACAAACAACACAGCTGACATTCTAGGAGTAGGATCAGAAGACAAATAAATAGACAAGATATGGAATACGAGAAAACTAAAACAGGATAGAACATATCAGTAGGGACATGTGCTTGCAGCTGTCCTATGTTCTCAAAAGTAGCCAGGCAGTCGAAGCAGAATTAAGGTGAGCCCCTAAATCAAGCAAAGGATGAGGCAGGTTCTTATTGAGAAAAAGATGATTTCAGGCATGAAGAACAAACACAAAACAAAGAGGGAACATGTTCCATATGGTCATGGGACAATGTGGTCAATGTGGTTGGATAAGTTGGAGGATGTGGAGGACTCAGATTACATAGAACTTCATGTGGCCTTGGGATTTTGCTTTGGATGAGAACCCCAAGTTAAACAGTTCTTGGTACTCACTAAATGTGTGCTGAATGTGGAATGAATGTTAAATAGATCTGACTACGGGAACAGGAACAACATTTCTGGGTGCTATATCTAGTTCACCAGTACGGGCATAGTTTGCTTCTGTCTTTGGCAGGAGAGAGGTAAAAGTTATACAGGATGCTACAGTACTCACAAGCCCAAGACCTCCAGGAAAAGAAACAACCAAGTGGACTGAAGGAGGGACACAACAGTAGTTGACACTCCCAGAGAGACACAGAAAAGTAAGCTGGCACTAAGCAGTTTGTGATAAGATAAGATGAGAAACACTGATTGACAAGATCGAAAAGTAGGAAGCAAGAAGCCATGGATGATTCAGAAACAAAAGCATGGCAAAAAGGCATTAATAACAACCAGTTTGGGACTAACAGGAGGGAGAACACTATTGCGAAGCTGTTATGATGTGGCTGGTGGAAGTCTGGTTAAACCTGCAGGGGATTCGATAGAAGAGTACACAGGAAATATGGAGGAAGGCAAATCCCCATGACTTAGAAACACATTGTATATGGCAAAGGAATTCTCCAAGCCCACATTCCCAGCAGGTCTTCCTAATAATAGTGTATGTTCAAAATTAACCAGCATGACCTGCTCATTTTCTTTGTCTTTTCCCCTTGGACAAGTGATTGAGAATATTTTGAAAACTCCCACATTTTCAGAAATGCACATCAAGTGTGTACTGTGACTCAGAAAGGTGTTTCTGAAATGAAAGCCTTATGGTAGGATGACTCAAAAGCATCAGGAGTTATAAATGCTTTTCACAAAAGACTGGAGTAACACAAGTTCCAGGAGAGTTGAATGGCATTTTTTCCTTATGCTAAATTACCTTAAATTAATAATATATGCAGAAAAAGTTCAAGTTCACTGAGACAGTATATTCAGGAAGAGTCCTGTTATATGGTGTGTAGGAGCAAAGGGTGTAAAAACTCAACTCAAGATCAACTCTCAGATTATATGCTAACCAGCTGTATGAGTTCAAGCAGGTGCATTCAACTTTACACGCCTCAGCTAGCTGATGAGTAGGAAGGTTCCCTGAAGGAGTTGACACAAACCCGAACACTCTCACTGCCGTGATCATTACTATCCCCCAATGTTCCTAGCCTTTAATACACATATACACTGTAATTATTAACGGAGGGAAAGCAAAGTGGAGGGTTCGACATGATCAGTTACAGCGGTGTGAGAGCACTGTTGTGAACAACTACATCTGCGGGGAGCTGAACTCCATCCTGGACCTGTTACGTTCTGCAGTGTGTGTGTGTGTGTGTGTGTGTGTGTGTGTGTGTGTGTGTGTGTCTGTTTGTGTGTTTTTGTTGGGGGTGGTGGTCATGACTGCAGGCCAGTTCTTAGATGGAAGATGAAGGCCAATTTCGTAGTTGCCTCTGCACTAATAAGCACACTAAGAAATCATGGGACAAGTCTTCTCAGTCACAGAGTATGCAAATGTTCAAAAAAGGGGAAATAATTTGACTGCAACCACAAAGATAATCAATGCATATATAAAATTAGTACCAAGTGTTCCTGGCTTATGGACAACAGCTTCCCCTCCCCTTTTCATGCTTTCTTCCAAAGCAAACTACAGCCAAGAGCATTTCCATAGTCTACTCTCTTCCCATTCATTAAAATCCATCACACAATTGAAAAATCCATTGTGTTTGCCCAGTTATTTCTCCCACAACAGCCCTTAGATTAACATCCTTGACTTCCAGGTGAACTTCATGCCACATAATGACAAAAGAAAGGCAGAAAATGCCACAAGTTTCGCTTGGTCTCCACCGGATATGATTCACCAGCAATAACATGCTTCCTCTTAACTGAATGCTACCTCTCACTTTCCAGCTGAAGCCTGATTTTCCTGGGTCTGGTTTCCTTGTTAGACAAACTTGTGAGCAATATGTGGGATGGATGCGGGAGAGTTAAAATAGCCAAACCACAAAAGGTTGTTTCTAAACATGGACTTAGGGAGCCCCACCCTCCCAATTCTTTACTTTGTATTGAAAAACATGCTCTATCCAGAAAAATCCAGAGTGGGTTGTCAGGTGGTGGGAGTAATTACTTTCCAGAATTAACCCGATGCTAGAAAATGACTTGGGAGCCTGACCTATGAGGTATTCATCTTAAATTAGGAACTTAATATCTTACACTTAGTAAATGATAGCCATTTCCAATCTGCTTTAGTCAGGCCACAGCTTAAGCTCAGACTGCGTTTAGGCTCCACATCTATTTTCTTTAACAAGAAAATATGTCTATTGATTCCTTATTAATATAAGAAGTAATGTGTGCTCATTTTAAGACATTCTGCTAGAACCAAAGCACATGAAATAGAAACTAAAAATTCATAAACCATAATTCTGTCCCAGAAAAAAACACAATCAATGGATGGAGCTCACAAACTTCTCTTCTGGAGGGATGTTTGGTTGTACATTATCTTCTTAAGAAAAATAACCTTGTGTGTGTGTATGTGTGTGTGTGTGTGTGTGTGTGTGTGTGTGTGTGTGAATACATGTGAGCATGTGTGTGGTTGTATAGCTTATTTGAGTGCTTTATAGTTGGGAGTGTCTTTTCTTCTGTGTTACTATTCAAGTTTTTATTGTCATCTTCTAAAAAGTAAATTAATTGATTTATTACTTTTTATTTATTCATTATTTTAATAGTATTTATTGAGTAGCAACAGGACAGCTATCATAGGAGAGTAGATGATTGACTTTTTTTTTTTTTGGTAGTGAAATAAACATAAAATTTATTATTACAATTTTAATTGTATAATCCAGTTATACTAAGTACATTTGCATTTTTCTACAACTGTCTGTCACTGACCAGCTCTATGAAAATTTCAGCTTTCCCCAAAAACTCCCCATAGGCTGTAAATAATTATTTTTCTTCTCTGCATTCTATAAAGTGTTATTCTCCTTTCATCTCTGTAAGTTCAGCTACTCTAGGTATCTTGCATGAGTGGAATTATACAAGATCTTTGATTTTGGGATTACATTATTTCACTAGCATTATGTCTTTTAGTATAAACACATAATCCTAAGAGTCAAAACTTACAATTGTATAATATTCCATTTACACTATGTACTACTTTCTGCTCCTCCATTCATTCCCTGGTGGGTAATTGCTTTGATCTTTTGGTTATGTTGACCAACTATATTACCTACATGGGTGAATTTATGTCTGTTTCATTTTTGGACTCTGTTCCTTTGGGTATAAAGTTGAACCACTGAATCATAAGGTACAGCAATACTCAAGATTATTAATAATGACCATATTATTTTTGTTCACAGTAGTTCTGCCACTTTTTATTCTTACCAATAGTGCAGAAGATGTCAATTATCTCCACATTCTTCATATTTTTCCATTGTTAAATAGCCACACAATTGATATGAAGTATGAAATATCGAGGGTTTGTTTTGCGTGTTTCAATAGTTGTGAACACTGAGCAGAGTTCTACTTTCACTGCTATTTTGAACTGTAGAAGTTCTTTATGTGTATTAGATACTAACACAGAGCAGCACATCTAGTACTAGTCAAGCAGACTGTTTGCACATATTTTTCTTCCATTCAGTATTGACTTTTTATGATTGATAACTGTTTCATATGTCAAAGTTTTTGATTTAGTGAAATCCAACTTACAGTTTTCTTCTAAGTAAGTCTAAAACAAGATGTAATATCCATGACCAGGTGAATTTACATTTTGATAGAAAATATATGCATTAAACTACTCCACAAGTCGTTATATACTTTTGAGGTCATTAAAGCTGTTACATGATTATATACGTCAAATTTGGCTTGCTTATTTGATAAGAAAATATTTTTTAAAATCTGAAAGTAAACTAAGTAAGAGTTGGGTAAGCAAGACATGTGGGAAGCACTGGAAGGGTGGGTATGCTTAAAAGAATAAAAACACAGATGAAAAGAGGCCCAAAGGGAGGTGAAAGAAACGTGAGAGGCAACCGGGTTTTCTATATCTTTCCCTAACACGGCTGAATTTAAATAGAACATAGAGGAATAGGCACAGAGAGAATCAAACAAGGTGTTGAAATCCTTACATTTATTTTCATAAAGAATTTGTTGCAATTAAGTGAAATGAATGCATCAATTCTCATTTGAATAGTGAAATGTGTCTTTTAAAGTGGTAAGCGGGGGGGGGGGGGAGATGATACCAAGATGCAATTGTTAATATCTTTTAAAATGTAGTACCTGATAGGCTAGGGTCAGATGGAAGGGGAGGAAGACCTTCCATATCAGTGGACATGGAGAAGGGAATAGGAGGAGATGAGGGAGGGTTGGGTGGGGAGAGAATAGGGACGGGTCTATAGCTGGGATACAAAGTGAATAAACTGTATTTAATATAAAAATAAAAATAAAAATAAAAATAAAAATAAAAATAAAAATTGTAGTGCCAGTGACTCAAAACATGCTTCCTAAAGTCTCCTTAAAGTTTACGTCAATTTCATTCTTTGTTTTCACATTGTGTCATTCTTTAAAATACCTTAATTTTTTTTTCAGATGCAACAGATTGAGAGGTTTCTGTCACAGTTGGCTCCATGCATCTTCCTGAGTATAGATTACAAAGGATGGAGAGGCTGTTTCTGTTCCTTGTTGAGTGTATATAGCTGTGCCCAGATATCTGAATATGATACTTCTTTTTCACTGTTACTACAATGATAGGCACATGTTTTAAATACAAATTCTTAAGTCCTGCCGTAGACATATGAATTAGAATATACAAATAACTCAAGAAGTTAAACACCAACAAACCAAGTAATCCAAATAAAAGTGGGGTACAGATATAGGGTTGGTGAAGATCCTTTCCCAGTCTGTATATCTGAAAGAGGGCTAATATCCAGAGTATATAAAGAACTCAAGGAATTAAAAAGCAACAAATCTAGTAATCCCATTAAAAAAATGGAGTAGAGAGCTAAACAGGATTCTCAATACAGGAATATCAAATGGCAGAGAAACATTTAAAGAAATGTTCAACGTCCTTAGTCATCAGAGGAATGCAAATCAAAATGACCTTAAGATTTCACTTTACACCCATCAAAATGGCTAAGATCAAAAACTCAAGTGACAATACATTCTGGAGATGAGGTGGAGAGAGGGGAAATGTCCTCCATTGCTGGTGGGAATGTAAACTTGTATAATCACTTTGGAAATCAACCTGCCACTTTCTCAGAAAATTAGGAATAGTGCTACCTCAAAATCCAGATATACCACTCCTAGGAAAACATCCAAAAGATGTTCAAGTATACAACAAAGACATTTGCTCAACCATGTTTGTAGCAGCTTTATTCTTAATGCCAGAATCAGGAAACAACCCAGATGACCATCAACTGAGGAATGCATACAGAAATCGCAGTACATTTACACAATGGAATACTACTCAGCAATTAAAAACAAGGCTTAATCTTCACTCAGAAAAGCAAACAGTATAGACATTGGAAGTAGGAGAAGACAGTGAAAAGGACATAAGTCTTCCACAGAGGTCTTCTGAAGACTCTACCGAGCAGGGCATTGAACCAGATGCTAAGACTCATTGCCAGACTTTGGACAGAGTGAAAGGAATCTTATTGATAAAGAGGAAGAAAAACTTAGACAGGACAGTAACTCCACAAGGAGAGCAACAGAGATAAAAAATCTGGGCCCAGCTGGCCCTGCAGAGACCAATATTCCAACCATGGACCATGCATGGAGAGGACCTAGACCTCTGCTCAGATGCAGCTGAAAGTAGCTCAATCTCCATGTGGGCTCCCTAGTAAGGGGAGCAGGGCTGTCACTGGCATGAACTTGATTGCCTGCTCTTTGATTACCTTCCCTTGGAAAGGTGGCTGTACTAGGCCACAAAGAAAAGAGGATCCAGACAATCCTGATAACACTTGATAGGCTAGGGTCACATAGTAGGGGAGGAGGATCTCCCCAATCAGTGCATATAGGGGGAGAAGAAGGAGGGCCCAGAGGAGATGAGGTAGAGGGCTACAGCCAGGATACAAAGTGAATAAATTGTAATAATAATAATAATAATAATAATAATACATCATGAAATCACCCCCTAAAAGAGTCTCTAAAGAGAGGTCCTTTAATCTGCATTTGAAAAACTCTCCTGTTCATTCTGATGGACCCCCAAATTTTAAAATGAGCATTTTAAATGATCAATGAAGTTTACTGAGATGGGATTATAAAAGAACAGCTGTTGGTTGCAAGCAAAGTCTAGAACTGGATCATCATTCTGAAAGTTCTTGGTAAAGAATTCTGCAAAGACAATGGCAGAGAGGATGGATTCGTATCATCAAAGCTGAAGAATGGATTCTAGACAGACTGAAACCTCAAAGTCCACAGTATCGTCTCTGAAGCTTCAGATTCCATGTCAGATGTCCAAAGATCCTGCAGAAGAAATTTGAGAGAGAGAAAGAGAGAGAGAGAGAGAGAGAGAGAGAGAGAGAATACCAATTTTCATGTTAATTGTAACTGTGGGTGCTGTATGGCATTCTATCTGGGACTGGGGAGTATGTGAAGACAGAAGCAAGGACACAGTATTGTTGTTTAGAAGTGACCGTGGACATGTAGAGAGATTAATAGACATATAGAAATGGGTGCAACACACTAGAGAGTTAACTTTAAGAATGAAAAGGGGAAATGTCTGGTTTGAATTCAGTACAAGGATTTGTATATATGTTAACTTTCCCTAAAAGCTTTACACCCTCTCTTGACTTGAAGGTATGTCACTCCCTCATCAAGTATCAGCTAAGTGTCTCTTTGCCACTGAACCTGACCATCAACCTCTCCCCTAATACTGTTCAATTTCCTTCTAATCACTTATTAGTATTTATATCATTATGCACATTCATATACAAAGTGCTTAATTAATACTTTCACTCCCTCATAAAGCTGTATTACTCTTAAAGCAGGAGCTTTTTCCTCTCAAGACAGGACATCTCAGTCATTAAGCCTCTGAACCCTGGATCCAGGTTGTGCAAGTCTAACTCCTGCTTGTGATGCTGGACAGTGTGTGAAACTAAAAAAAAAAAAAAAAAAGCACTTTGTTTACTTGTGATTTAATTTCTATTCTGTGAAATGGGCACACTGTTGTCCCTATCTATCTCATGAAGTCTTTGTGAGGCTTACCAGTATCTCTGTCAGTGCCTGGCATATTGTTCCCACTCAATAAGTATCCAAAAACAAATGAAGAATTGGCCACAATATTTAAGGTACAAATGTTTGACTAGAGAGCTTGTGTATCGAGTAAAAGTGACACTTGAGAATGAACATGGTGGAGGACAGTAAGTCGCACAGCCAGCATTAAACAGGTAATGGTACCTGCTAAAGAGGCCAGCAGATAATGTTGAAAAGCAGTTGGAAGCAGTAGGAAATATGCAGTTATAGCTCACTACAGAGACTTAGAAGTTCTAGTAGTTCCCCAGAGTGGGGCCAACAAAATGCCATGGTCTGTGTGGCTCAGCACAAACTTTTATGTTCTTAAAGTTTGGTGATCAGAAGGATGATTAGGGACAGCAGTATACCCATTTCACAGATTAAAAATTGAACCACAGGCAAGGGGTCACATTCCATTATAAGGCTCTCATCACCTCCAGTATCTAGTGGCCTCTCATTTTTTGTTTTTCTTTTTTGACAGTGTAACTTGAATGTCCTTCTAATTCACACACCCTTATCTTTAGCTGAGTCTAAATCCCAGGCTTCTTTCAAAAGCCTAAATCCTTTTATGTTAATGGTCTAGCCTACTCTAGTGTGAGCTGTCCCTAACTACTGACTCAGTAACAATCCCATTTCCAAACAAATTTCTATTCTGAGATTCTAGGGGATATGGTTTTACCATATCTTACCATATCATACTTTTAGTAGGAGGGGAGCATATAATTTAAAATAGGAATGATGGACATTTGAAGGATTTTAGCATTTTAACACTATTTAGGAGGCATGTAGATTCAGACAGATGTGACATTGGTGTCACAGCCTACTGGCTAAGACCTCAGGAAATTCTCCCAGTCTTTCAGAGCCTTAGATTATACACTTGTAAATATAATTAAAAAAAAAAAAACTAGTGTTAAGGGAGACTAAAAGAAAATTGTTTCCTTGCATTTATCCAACAGAAGAGTACTTTTTAAAATAAGATTTTCCCTTTTATTTTTTTGTTATATCTATGTGTGTGCTTTAGTATGCAGGTTTGTGCTCATGAGCACAGGTGTGTGTGGAGACCAGAGGAAGGTGTCTCGGTCTGGTCTCATGTCTTCTGGAGCTGGAGTTATAGGTGATTCTTAGTTGAATGGCTTGTGTGCTGGGAACAATATTGGGTCCTTTTCAAAAGCAATAAGCAGTCTTAACTGCTGAGTCACCGCTCCAACTCCTAGATATGGGAGAGAAAGTGTAGGGAGTGAGTAGTGAAAACCCCCTTGAAGAAGAAATACACACATGTATAAAATGAGCTCATATTTAGAATAGAAATAGGGAATTGAAATTGTGAAGAAATCCATTATAATCAAAGTAAAATCTTATTTTTACACTGAGGTTCTAATTCTCCTTGCATATAGGGAGACATAGACAATGTTAGTCAAATTATTAGAGAAGGTATCTCTTTACTGGGAAGATGATTAGCTTTTATTTTATAATTTCAAACTGATATTAAAGAGACTATAAATAAAAGATGTTTCATAGATGATAGAACATCATAGATGCTCTTTGTGAGGACACAGTGTGAAATCATGCTTCCTTAATTCAATCTAAAATCCAGCCTCAATTCCAACTGCCAGAGGTTCCACATTATATTTAATCTTCCTAATGCTAGATTTTTTTATGGAGGAGGACCAGAAGCCTTTGGGAGATACCTATGGATCAAAATAGCTCCCTAATTATTTAAGTAATAGCTAATGGTAATAGCATTGTCTTTCAATAGAAGAATAATGGAGCCAAACTAACAAAATAAATGTGATTTTCTTTCTAGTTTGTGATGAGGTAAAAGATAGAGGAGAACGACATGAGTTTCTAGGTAAGGTATGATTTTCAGAACATGGCAGGGCCATCTGCTAGAAACATTGAAAAGAATGGCAAAAGAGAGCACTGAGTCCCTTTTAAAAATTTCCCCGAAGTGACTTCTCATACAAGCCACCTGTATTCCTGGCTTGGAAATAAAGACTCTCTCAATTGCTCAGAGTGAAATTGGCAGGCAGCTCAGTGTTGCTCTGCCACTCCAGGAACTGCCTTGGTGAAGCAGAGCCATTTTACAGCAGGGACTCTCTCCTGGGGAAGCATTCATTCAATAATTGATCAATGAGGGCATCAAAAGCCTTGACATGTTCCCTTCTGCCAGGGACATCTATAAAGGCCATCTTAGCTTCAAAGTGCTCCACAAAGACATTTGAAGCTTTCATTGAATTTGTGTCAGGCACCTTCTCTATTCAATTTTATGATATCATATTGCCTTCCAAATTTATTTCTCTCTTCCGATATTTTAGTGTGGCTCTTAGGCCTCATCAGGAAGTTTTCTCTGTATAATAGATGGTCACAGCTGTTCAGATTGCAGAGATTGAGTGCCTGACGATCACTCATCTACATATAGACTTCTACAATCCCCAAGGCCCAAGGACCACCATGGAAAAAGGAAGAGAAAGCTTGTAAAAGCCAGAGGTTGGGAAGGATTGAAACAAAATACTGTGTTCTAAACAAAACAGGACCCCTACACTCATGAACCTAGAGCAACTGTCATTGTTTGCATAAGAACAAGTGAGGTGACATTTTAGCATAGGGTGGAAAGGGGTTCATTGACTCCCACTTCAACCTGAGGAGAAATAGACAATAGATTGCTTTTAGAAAAATGATTCAGTGACTTCCGGTGGGTTGACCGTGATCTAATACATGATCTTACAAGTTCATTTTTATTTTGTTAGTATTTTCTGAAACAATTATAAATGGGAATGTCTCTTGATTATCGTTTGTATGAAAAATGCTAATGATTAGGGTTCGGGCTTACTCACTAGTAGAATAAATGTTCAGTATATTCTGAGGCTTAAGCCTCAGAATCACAATATTTAAGAAGTCTACAAATAATTGTATGCTGATTTTATTTCCTGTGATTTCACTAAACGTATAAGTTTTGTGATAGAATCATTGCAGTTGCTATCTGTATATATCATGTCATCAGAAGAACATAATTTAACTTCCTTTTTCAAATACAATTGCATTTTATTTCTTTTTCTTGTCTGATCACTCTTGCTGGTGCTTCCAGAACTATGCTAAAGAATTAGGATGTCTTTGAAGATAGGGGTTCTTATCTTATGCTAAATCTCAGTAGATATACTTTAATTTCTCCCAATTGATTCTAATGAGAGCTGTGTATTTTTCATATATTGCTTTTATTATGTTTAAGAAAATGACATCTGTATCTAAATTATAGATACTATCTTTTAATCAATAGGGAATGCTGCATTTCTTTAATGCTCTTATTTCTTGTGTCAATTGAGATGTGCAAGGGGCCTTAATCTTTCATCTGTTCTTGTGATGAATCTTGATGATTGATCTTCATATATTAGAATAGACTAACATGCCAAGGAGAAATTCCAGTTGGTTATGATGTACAATCTTTTTGATTGTTGTCGAATTCAGCTGGCTGATATTTTATTGAGACTTTCTGCATCAATTATTATCAGAGAGTTTGGCCTGTAGTTTTATTTTTCTTGTATTTTTCTGGCTTAGGCATCAAGGTGATGTTGGCTTCATGCAATACTTTTGGAATTGTTCCTATTGTTTTTATATTTTGAAGAGTTCAGCAAGATTGGAATTAATTCTCCCTGAAACAGTTTCTAGATGTCACGTGGAAACATGTGATCGGGAGTTTGTCTTTGTTGTGAGGTCTGAGGTCAGTTTCTAAGTCCGTTTACTTATTTTTCTCACCAGGCTTTCTACTTCTTTTTGCTTCAAACATGAAAGATTATATTGTTCAAGAAAATTGCCCATTTCTTTTATGCTATTCATTAGTTTTTTAAATTACTTACTTAATTGATTAATTAATTTATTTATTTCGTATAAAATAGTCCCTCATGAGCATGTTTCCCTTCTAGGGCACCTGTTGTAATGTTTCTCTCTCTCTTACTTATTCTTAATTTTATTTGTGCATTTTTCCCTTAGTCTAGCTAAGAGTGCTTTGAATTCAATTTTTATACACAAACTTTTGAATTTATTTTCCTACAGCTTTTCTATTTTATGTTTATTTTTATTCCGATATTTCTTATTCACTTCCCCATAACTTTGGACTTAGCATGACATTTCTAAAGTTTCTTCAAGTGATTGTTAAACTATTTGCAGTTTTCCTTCTTTCTCAGTGTAGCATTTACTTCTATAACCTTGCTTCTAACAACTTCTTTTGCTATAATTCATGTGTTTTTCTACATTGTGTTTCCATTCTTATTTGCTTCAGTATTTAAAATTTATCTTACATTTGTTCTTTTACCCAATGTTTGTTCTTATGTTTAATCTTGTCTTTCAATCCACAGGCATTGATTATGTGCTCACAACCACATAAACATCAAACATGCTGTTTTTCTACTCAGAGACTTCTCTCTGCTAAACTGGAATGCAGTTCCTTCTTTGATCACTTGCTTTCTTGCAGTTCTCATCATATTTTCAAGTTTGTCCTTATAGCAAAGTACCAGCTCATGTATATGTTATCTTTATGTTCTCACAGTACATTTTTTTCTTTTTTTCACATCCACTTTGGTTAAACTTACTTGCTACTACTCCATAGTCACCATTTTTGCCCAAGTCACCAGGAATTAATCTTTGGATAATTCTATGGTCAATATAGATTGTCTGTGAGGTACATATGTGGTAGTTGAATACTCTTCCTCTTACGGGTTTGTTTTCTATCTAGGTCATTAACATATTGCGGCTTTTCTTTTCTGACTGACTCTTCTTGAATTATTTTTTTGATGGATTACTCTCAAATATCTGATATTTAAACATTAGAAAGCCCAATGTTCATCCTTGTCTTTAGTATCTTCACTTTCTGCCATTAGTAGACAGTTTTTATTAAAGGCTTGATATGAAATATTGTAGCAATTGAGTCATATGCTCTGTGCTGCAGCTCTTTGCCACTAGCGTTGCATGTTAAGTGAGTCCAGACATAAGCCAAAAGCTTAGATTTGTTATTATACAACCTTATTTATAAACATAGTGTCAGATTTACCCAAGGATTACTTTAAGCTATTTTACCTGCTTACAAAGCTTTAAACTTTATGTCAAATTTCTCTAAATCCTAGGTTCAATTAATTATCTTGCTACCTGAATTTGTCTTCCAAAATGACTCATTAAATTTCCCTGGGAAGAAAAAAATAGAATATATTCAGAGGGTGCAGTGGGGGTAGATGAGGACAGGAGTATGAGGGGTCCAGTTGGAGTGAGAGAGTGCTGTGAGACACAGTTGGAATTTGGGTCCTTGCAAAAACCTAGTACAGTGGAAACTTCCTGGAATCTTATAAAGGTGAACCTTGTGCGATACAATATAAGGTCTGATTTGGCCATCTTTTGTAGCCAGGCAAAGTTTCCAATGGTGTGACTGGATTTTATCCTCTTGAGTTGTTACCTGAGAAAAGTCCTGGGAGATCTGTAAACAACCTAGGCTGACAATGGGACAGAAGGTGACTCTGAAAATAGTGGGGCTCCAACGCCAAGGAAAATTTCTACTCACCTCATTGAATGTAGAGAGGTCGAGTTGGTGCTGGTGTGAGCTCGAAGCCTTCACCCCTACATTCTAGTCTCTTTGGAGTAAGAAAGTACTCAGTAGACTACTGAATGAGAAAGCTGGACACCAATCCAGTCACAAAATTCTCCACCTACCATATGACTTGCCTGTAAGATGTGCTAGGGTAATGGTGGTCAAGAAAATAACGGGACAGCCAACAGATGTTTGGTTTAACAGATGTTTAGTTTAACCCCCCAAGAAGGAGCCCATGCCCTTCACTGCCTGAATGTCCAAGAACAGGAGACTGAATAGCACACAGAGCTAGGGAGAACAGGCAAAACAAACAAACAAAAAAAAAAACCCCAAACAATTCCTAAAGATATTGCCTTAGGGTTTTATTGGTTCAAAAAGACATCATGACCAAGACAACTCTTATAAAGAACACATTTAATTGGGGATGACTTACACTTTCATGGTGAGAAGCAGATCAGCATGCAGGCAGACATGGTGCTGGAGAAAGAGTTGAGGGTTGTACATCTTCATCCACAGGCAATAGAGAGCAGACTGTGTGACTGGGCATAACTTGAACATATATAATCTCATACAATGCCTCCACAGTGACACATTTCCTTCAACAAGGCCACACCCACTCCTTCAAGGACATGTCTACTAATAGTTCCACTGCCTATGGTCCACACATTCAAACACATGAGTCTATGGGCACCATATTTATTCAAATGATCACAATATTATATTCATGAATTGGTTCACTGTCCAGATGTCATCGGAAAGGTTTTCTCTGGCAGCAGAGGGGGACAGGTGCAGAGACTCACAGCTAGATATTAGGCAGAGAGAGTCTAAATTAGAGGTCTCCATTGGGTCCCTCCCCTCAAAGACTGGGAATCTCTGCCAAAGAGAGGGAGAAAAGACTATTGGAATTAAAGGGGATGGAGGACAACAGAAAAGCATGACTCACCAAATCAATTAACATGGGTTCACAGAAACAGAAGAAGTCTTCATTGATTTGCACCTGGTCCTCTGCATATATGTTTGGCTATATGGCTATATGGCTATATGGCTATATGGTATTCCTGTGAGACACCTAACAGGGGAGCAGGGGTATCTTTGCCGCTTGTCTACTCTTGAGACTCTTTATCTCCAGCTGAATTGCTTTGTCTAGCCTGGATATGTGGGCTCTCACCTTGTCTGGTTGTATGTTGTTTCGTCCTGTCTGGCCTGTGTCTCTTGGAGACCAGCTCTTTTTTTGTAGAGGAAACAGAGTGGGAGTGGATATGGGGAAAGGGGGAGGCACAGGGGCTGGAGAGAACTAGAAGTGGTGTTGGGGGAGGAGAAACTCTGGGAATGTATTGAATTAAGAGAAGAATCTGTTTTCCATAGAATAACATATCGTAGAATGAAATAAAAGAAAAAAAAAAACTCTTGACTTCTATCTATTTCTTCCCTTCAACATTACCCTCTTTTAGTCTTTTATTCACTATCAAATGACCATTTGTGGCATATTTAAGACAACACTTTATTTTATTATAAATTGAATTCAAGACATGGATTTCTATTGTCTGGCTCATTTAAATAGCAGTCATGCTTCCTCACTTAAAAAAAAAGACTTTATCTATTGCAATCTAGTCTTCATAAGATGACAAAATAAATTTTTAAGGATTTTGCTGCTAAACACTAGTTAAAGGCTACCAATTTAATTTGGATTATTAATATTCTTATTAAGGGATTGAACGTCTTAAAGGATTTGTTCTTTCTGAGCCTTTTTGGCCATGTTGCCTACTAGGTGGTATGTCCCTTGACAATTACAGCCACAGTGGTATTCTTGTTATTTGAGGATTTCAGATTAATTCTTGCAATAGAGCTCTATGTATGCTATCCCTCAACCAAGTTGAATGTTTGTTTAGACATCCTACACAGAAAACCATCTGATTCTCTGTCTAAATAAATTCCTCTGCTTAAGTATCCTTGTATTTTGTTTTTGATGATGTTATTTTTCCCATAACTCTTAGCACTATCTAAAACCACCTTGTATATCAATGTCTTTGGATATTGGTAATCTCTCTTTTAATAATACATTTGAAAGCACAGACCAGATATCTTTTTCTTCCTCATGTTAAAATGCACATAAAGTTCTGTGGAATTTAGTAGTAGAACAATTATTTACACATAGAATTTTTAATATAAATTTTTTATTTATTACATAGAACTCTTAATACACACTACATTAGGGGCATTTCAATGCCATTATCATGGCTGAAAAAGAAAAAAATACCTTATAAACTCAGAAGGACCCACAAAAGAATACGGAAGTAAGCAGATAAGACATGACATAATGATGCCTTGAAGATGAGTAGCAGATTAGTAAAAACCACACTGTCATTCAGGATGAATAAAAAAGATTAATGCCTACAGAAGCACAAAACAGAAAAACTTAAATGATTCATTTCTTGTAACTTTGAAAGGTCTTAAAAAAATTCACCTGGTACATCACAAGATAGAAAGAAATCAAAGGTTAACGAAGATAAGATTTGCTCCAACTATCCATAAAAAAAAAAAAAAAATGTGTTTTTTGGTCAGGATGCTAGCTGCTGTTCAACCTCAAAGCAAACACACTTCAGAACCTGGAGAAGTGAATCCCATGACTGAATGAAATACAGCAAAGCTGGTGAGAAGACACATTTGAGATGAAGGAAATTATGCAGAATTCACAGACTGAGTAGCAAGAATGTCAAGATCCTTTTTTTAATATTGTGCCTTCTTTCATGGTGAAAACTGGGTTTCTATGTCCAAAATTTTGAAAATAGAAGAATATATCTTTTGTTTTAAATTTATTTATTATTAATTATAGTTTATTCACTTTGTATCCCAGCTGTAGCCCCCTCCCTTGTACCTGCCCAATCCCACCCTCCTTCCCTTTTTTCCTGCTATGCCCCTCCCCGAGTCTATTGATAGGGGAGGTCCTCTTTTAACAGAGCAGGCCAGACTAAACATTCACAGACTTAGATGTTGCCCAATATACTGAACATTATGGATTGGGCCTCAACTGTCTATTGAGCCTTACAATAAGAAAATCCTACTTATGCAACTTGAGATTGCCATAATCTTCATTACCACAATTATGTGTGAACGGGCAGGATAGTGGAGTATCTCCAAGGGTTAGCAAATGAGAAAGACTGACAAAAATTGAAAATGAGAGCTCAACAGAAATATCTACACAGAAAATATATAGATACTTCAAGGAAAGGAAAATTGAAAAAGGGTAAATGAAAATGATATTCTTATAAAAATGACGTACTATATTATCATGTTAAAGAAATCCTAAAATTATTAAATATACTATGGAATTGCATGAAAGAAAAATAAACAATAAGAAAGTAAAAAATGAAAAGAAACATACACTAGTTAATTTTTTTCTTTTGAAAATTTATTTTATTTATTACAATTTATTCACTTTGTATTACAGCTGTAGCCCCTCCCAATCCCGCCCTCCCTCTTCTCCTTCCATTCACCTTCACAAGTCCACTGATAGGGGAGATGCTCCTCCCTTTCCATCTCACCCTAGCCTATCAGGTCTCAGCAGGACTGGCTGCATTTTCTTCCTCTGTGGCCTGGTAAGGCTGCTCCCAGCTCAGGGGGAAGTGATCAAAGAGCAGGCTACTGAGTTCATGTCAGAGACAGTCTCTGTTCCCAATACTAGGGAACCCACTTGGATACTGAGCTGCCATGGGCTATATCTGTGCAGGGGTTGTAGGTTATCTCCATGCATGGTCCTTGGTTGGAGTATCAGTCTCAGAAAAGACCTCTGTGCCTAGATTTTTGGGTTCTGTTGCTCCCCTTGTGGAGCTCTTTTTCCCTCCAGGGTTTTCTAGCTCTCCCTTCTTTCATAAGATTTCCTGCACTCTGCCCAAAGTTTGGCTATTTAATGTGAGCTTTTAACTGAATCACAGATTGCTGAGGCGTTTGGCCAAATGTTACCTGGATGTTTCTTCAAGCATGCTTTTGGATGATATTAGTTTCTTTTCTTTTTTTTTTATTCAGTAGAGTAAATCACTTTGGAATCCAACAATTGAGTAGTTCGTATCTAATTAACTCATGATCCAAGTAGAACACAAATGTTCTTTTTCTATAATTAAGAACTCAAAAGAGACAATTACAGCCCTCAACAAGTCAGTTTTAGTCGTGATAAAAAAGTTTGAAACTGGGTGCCATTGCACTGTCAAAAGAATAAAAATACAGGGTAAAAAAGAGGAAATTTTCTTCTTTTTAAAATGTTTGAACTTAAAAAATATAGAATGTAGTACTTTGAATATTAAGAAGTGATTAAAAATGTAATAAATCTGTAACTCAAAAGAGATTGTACCCACAGTGCTTATTTTCCTGTCCTATGTTGGATATTTCTCCTTGCCACAATGTTTACAATAAGGAACTAAAATATGTAGCATTCACAACATGCAGTGCACACTAACCCTTTTCTAATATAGACACAGTTTCTGCATTATTAAAAAATCTTAACCTGAGTTCTTACTTACTTAATAAGAATGAGTTTGGTTATGAAAAGTTTGCAGATCACACAATCTCGGCCTCCCATAGAAGAATCTTTAGATTCTGTAGGAATGGAAACCCGCTCTCCTTTCAGCTTTAGTCCGACAGTCACTTCTGTAGCAGTAGTGACTCTACTACTCTACCCATCCCCATCTCTAGTCACCATCTGTCCACCCATACATCATTTACCATGATCCTGAGACCTCAGCAGAAGATCGAAGGTAACTGCCAACTGTCTTGCAAGTATGAGCTAGAAGATCACTAGAGAGAGAATGAAGATTTGTAGGAGACAAGCACTTACAATTCATAATTCCATTGTGTTAGTTACAGATATTAAATTTCCCAACTAAATAAAGGGCTTACTCGGTAATGTCTTATACCCTGAAAGGAGAAAAATATATCTAGCTTTGGATGATAGTGTAATTTTGCTGTATTTGATCTGTCTATATAGTCTCTATACATTCCAAGATGATGTACTCTGCTCTAGACTATGTCACTTCTCTGATAAAATGATTTTTTTCATGAATTAAAGCTATTTTCTCCTCAAACTGGCTGATGCTGAAGATATTTGTGAGTCATGAAAATGTGATAGCTTGTGACTCTTGCTCATAAAAGCCTTATGTCTAAGAGACATTCCCTTCCAAATATGGGTATAGTTGGGCTATTTCAGTTTCTGACAAGCCTCTCTGTTCAGTTCTAGGAAGAAAAGCTACACATGGTTCTGTTTTGCACTCAAGAGAGAGGGTGATAATTTCATCCTCAGATACAACAGAACCTTGAATTGAAAATTAGTTATTTTATTCATTAAAAATATACTGAAAACCTATTCTGACCAAGTATTGGTAGCCATGAGGATAAGATGGCATAGCCATTGATAAAACATCAGCAGAGAAGTGGATCTATGTATGGGTCTGTGGGATGATTTATAACAAACTTGAAAATATTCTAATCAGAGGAATAAGATAAGAATTCAGCCAAAAGATAAATTTGTTTCCTGCAAACAGAGATGGGCAAGACACAATGGAAGCTCCCCTAATGAGCAACTAGACTAAACTTTATTTGTGGATTTCACATTGAAGTTTTACTTATCATTCCCAAAATAAACCCATCGAGTATTACTGTTATTACTATCATTATTTTTCCTGCTTTAAAATGTAGAAACAGATGTTTAGAGTGAATTAATGTGTCCACATTGCTTACTTCCAAATCATTAAAGGGCTTTTAGGAAATAGCTATAAAATATCCTCCAAACCCCAGTTAAAAGGTCTGACACAAATATGATCCCTGGTCCAAGCTAGGTTCCTTCTCTACCCCAAAAGGAAAATATTTAATTTTAGATAAAAAATTTCAATTAATTAGAGTTATATTCATTCTAGTAAGGTTTTGGTAAGCATTTGTTCTTATTTACTTGGTGGCTGATCTAACTGCTTGGGGATTTGTGGAAGAAGAAACATAGATCTAGTCTTTGGCATCACTGCTTTTTAAAAATGTATTTTATGTATATGGTTGTTTTGCCTGCATGTGTATTGGTACACTACATGTGTCTAGTGCCTATGGAGGCCAGAAGTTGCTGTCAGATCCCTTATAAGTGGAGTTACAGATAGTTATGAACCTCGATGTTGGTGCTAGGAATTGAGCCTGGGTCTTCTGGAGGAGTATCCAGTACTGTTAACTGCTGACCCATATCTGCAGCCCAAATCATAATTTCATAACAGTAACTTTGTAGCTTCATCACTTTGCCTCTTGCAACTTTCAAGGTGTATGGTACCATTTTTGAAATCTATTAATAATATGTGTGTTTAAAAATATATATTTATAAATATATAAGTAATATATATTTATTTATATGTAAATAAATATATAAATTTATATATAAATATACAAATATTTATATATAACATATAAAATATATATAAATATATAAATTTACATAAATATAAATATTTATATATATAAAAATATATTTTAAACACACTATATATATACTTTTAATTATATATGTATATGCATGTTCATGTACCTCTTAGCTCACGTTTCCATGGAGTTTGGAAGAGATCCACCCAGAACTGAAGCCATGATCTTCCTAATGTGGACCCCGGGAACCAAACTAAACTCCTCTGTAAGAATGACATGGTCTCTTAATCACTAAGCTATCTTTCTACCTCTGAGTTTACAAGACATGTGTCTTTTAAGAAGAAAAGTAAAGAAATTTCTCCCATCATTATCATAGGAAGCAATGAAAACAATGAGAAAGATGTGTTCCTATCACACTCGTTTTTATACCCATCTCTACACACATGGGGGAGTAAAGGTGTAAATAAGTATATGAATTAAAAATGTAACAAGGTGGTAGTGGTATTAAGAAGAACATGATGAACAGGAAGGAGAAGAAGGAGGAGGAAGATCAGATTAAAAGATAACCCAGGCCACAGTGAAAAATTGAGATTTGAAATTGTTTGCTAATTTTCATCATGAACTTGACTGAATTAAGGCACAGTAGGCAGTAAGCCCAATGTTTCTTTTCTAAGCAGCACATCCAAGAGTCTGGCATTTCGTTATAGTGATTGGGAAGCTCATGGTGTGTTTATAAGAAAGTTTCTGGATGTAATGGCATTTGAGTAAATGGGCTGCAAGGGGCTGAACTATCTTCAGTGTGAAGGCATCATCCAAGAAGATGAAGTAAAGATGGAACTAAAGGCACAGTGAAGACTACTGCCACGTTCTCATGAGTTAGTAAGCCTTTACATATTAGAAATTTGGGTCCAGAATGGTCACCAGCAGACTGCCAAGCACTGGTCACTGAAACTTAGACTAAGAGCTCCTCTCTCAGATTCATTGGTTCTAAGTCTTTTGGACTGGCACTGACATTTTGTAAGTGTCCATGTTTTTGAGCCTATAGCTGACATGCATGAGACTCGTCAGCCTTCTTATACAGTGAGTCAATTCTCCTAGTAAATGCCTTTTAGCTATCATTAATTATGTATCTATCTTTCTACATACCTTATGTCTGTTAATATGTCTTTATGTCTCCATCATTTATTTTCTATCATTTAACCATCTTCCTTAATTATCTACCTATGTATCTATAATCTATCTTTTATCTGTTTTATATATATCAATATCTGTTGTCATCTACTATTTCTCCACTAATCTCTCAATCTGTCTATCATCTATCTATCATCCATCCATCTTTGTTCTCTCTGAAGAACCCTAATATAAACAGAAATAAAATTTCTGTACTTTGATAGAAATTCTTACATGAGATCTTTAATTCTATAGCTACCTTCATTGTGAGCTTCTTGGTAACTGATGACACATGTATTAATAAACCTTAAGCCAGCATAGCAGAGCTGCCCATGCTCTGTAAAACATAGAATTCTTCATAGAGTAGAAAGACATGTGTGAAATTTATTTGGGAAGAAACCTACCTCCCGGCTATTATTTTTGCTTAATTTCAACAACAAATATGCTCTCTTCTGGCCAGATTCCTTCTTTTGACAGTTCTCTGGTTCTAATTTGCTGAATAACTTGCCAGGCTCAGTTTAGCATCTTTCTCCCTGGAAAAACAGAGAAAGGCAAAGACCCTCTTCTTTACTAGGTCTTATGAATTTCTGTATCTGACTAATGGATAGTATTTATTTGTTTGTTCTACAACTTTAGCTGTGTAGCATGATTATAAATTATTCCAACCAAATAATGTACCTCCATGTATTCTTTGAAAAAAAAAAGCACACAGAATAGATTCCATACCTACTATAACATTTTCATATTTGCTCTTGCTGTTCTTCATTCCAATACTTCAAAATATTACTCATACTCAGCACTTACCAGAAACTTGACCAAAAGTTCTTACTACCAACAATGCTGACTTTCTACTTGTAGGTTATTAATAAAAAGGTGTATCTGTCCTTCTTATTTTGCATGTTTTCAAGGGACAGGTTTAATTCCCAGGAAATGACCGAGACCATTAAGAGTTTAACAGAATATCCTCTGGGTCTCATTTGTTAATTCAACAAATATTTATTGTGTGACTATAATGTGTCTGACACTGAACTGGGAGTACAGTGATAAATGAAACACAAGCACAGTCTTAAGTTTCACATAGCTTACTTTTTAACAGGGGAAAGCAAATTAACTAGATATAATGTAATTCAAGGTCCTAAACATAGATGGATGCTGAATGAATCATTGCAGTCCTTGTAGGAAGACGAGACTGCCCTTCCAGTTTGTCAAAAAGTAGACGAGATCCTGGGGAAAAACTGGTCAGAGGAGGTGACATATAATCTGACATACGAACAATAAGCCAAGCAATTATAGCTCACCAGGGGATGAAGAATCACTACAGCTCACTGACAGAGAAAGAGATCCCCCTGAGGATATTACAGGTAGAAAGAGCAGCTTGGAAGAAAATGAGAAAATCTGGCTTAGTTTGAGAGTCATAGGAGATAAGGCAGAAGAATTGTAAACAAAGGTGGAGAGTTATATATGGGACGAACATAAAGAAAGGGTGCTGTAATAGCAAGGCCTTTTACCTGGATATACAGCAGAGTATCTTAAAGCAGCAGCACAGTGTAACTAAATTTGCATTTTAGAAGACTTTTCTTTTTCTGAAAGTAAGAGGAGTATGTCTAGTTTGCAAAGGGAGATGATGAGTGAGCGACAATTTGCAAGCGAGTACTCCCTGGATCCTCTGTGGAATGTCAGGTTCTTCGTGAGCTACTGGATTTCTCTTCTCCAGAATGTGTTTTGCAGACTCCTTGGGGTGATTGGGCCCACCCGAAAACCCAGCTGCATGGATGTCTTTCCCCAACTTGGAGGTGACACTGTCAGCAGCCAGTAATATATTTGTATATGGTTTTCCAGTGTGGAAATGAAAAGCCTTAAATCTTGAGTCACACTAGAAAAGAGAAGTTTGGACCTCAGGATTCCAAAAACAGGAGAAATACAAACGTTTCATTTGGGTAGTGGCGAACAGTCTCTCTCATCCCAGTGGGGATTTCATGAAACATGCATGCATGGGGACACCTGTCTGAGTTGAGTGACTGGTCCACACAAGGGTCTCGTGGCTGGGAACAAATGTCGTGGTTATGAGCTGGCTCTGACCCAAGAGCTCCAAAGCCCTTTCCTATCCAAGGGAGGCCAGAGTGCTCCCCGGGTACAAAGATTTCCAATTACTTTAAGAGGAAGGAATAGAGGAAATGTCACAAAGTGACAGCCAGGCCTCTCTGGGAGGCTTGTCCTGAGCGTTCCTCACCTCTGTACCCCTGCACACTTCCCCCACACAGCAGAGCCCCAACCCCCTGAGGGAAGTGGCCTAATTAAAATCACACTTCACACTGCCAAACTGGAGACACCAGCCTCAGCTCCAAGAATGTCTTGGAAAAGTGTCTGGAGCTGACCGAGTCTTTCCCAGAAGGGACCATTTCTTTGAAAAAAAAAAAAAAAAAAAAAAGGCAAATTCAGCAGATGGCAAGGACACCTTGGCTTTCAATTTTCTGCTGCTCTATGGGTCCATGCTCACTCTTTCTACTTTTCTTCAATGCCTCTGTCTCCTTATATGTGATGTGGCCTCCACTCTACATGAATCTTGCAAAAGCGACAGGACAGAATATTCCATCACCTACTACTAGACATTATGCAACACAGTGGTAGCATTGAAGATTGTCAAATACATCACGATACACTCTTGATTTCTGAGTCTATCTCTCTTCTTGGCCAAGCAAGATTTTGGTGAAACAACATCTAAGGTTTTTGTGTTGTTTTGTTTTTTCCTGTCACCGTGATAAGAAAATCTGAAAAAGCAATTTAAGAGAAAGAGCTTGTAATCTGCCACTGCTGAAGAGTCACAGCGAGAACTTGAGGCATCTGGTCACATTACATCCACAGTTAAGCAGCAGAGAGCCAAGAAAGCATGTTCTTGATCCTTTTTATAAGGTCTAGAAGCTCAGCCTAGTAAATGGTGCCACCTACAGTGGAGGGGGCTTTTCACCTCAATTAGCATGATCAAGAGAATCACCTATAATGCCTTGAGGCCTGTCTCCCAGGAGATTCTGAATCTCATCACATTGACAATTGAGGTTCATTATCGCACATTGTTTTTCTAAGAGTGAAGTGAGAATAGCAAATATCTCATTCAGGTGTCAAGTAATTGACACATTTTCAGCATTAGAGAAAATATAACCGTTATTATTACAGTTATCAGAGCGAGAGATTCTGAGAACCTACATCTACATCGAGTACACACAGACACCTGTAACTCCACCTCTATGAGATCTATGACTTTCTTCTGGCCTCCTCAGTAAACCATTCAGGTGTACATATTTCACACAGAAACATATGATGCACATAATTAAAAATAAATTCCTAAAAAACCCCACAAATATGTATTAAAGTATTATCAATAGGGAATTGGGCAAAAGCATCAAGATATTAATAATGAATTTCGGTGTGTTAACTCACTGTTGGAACTTAGAAATTTTATTTTGCTACCATGGACTTCAAATGCTGTCTTCTGTAAAAGAATTCCAAGTATTCAGTGCCTGAAACCTTACCTTACCATGCCACCGTACTCACCGTCTCATAGACTGGGAATTACACCATCTATTGGCTTCCTAGATTTTAGGTCTTTAGATTCATTTATGCTAACAGATTGAATTATACTACCAGGCATCTTAATTCTTACATTTATAGAGAATAGTATTGGGATTTCTTTATCCTGTATTCATGTGGAGGCAATTTCTATAATAAATGTCATACACAGACAGGTGCACACACACAAACACACATACTCACACACCACACACAGAGACAGAGACAGAAACAGATACTTATACAGACAGACATAGAGATAGACAGAGAAGAACAGAGAGTCAGGGTTTTTCTATTTCAACAAATGAGAAAATATAAAGCATGTATCATAGACAGTGGGGCACTAGGTTTTCTAAACCACTGTTAAAAGGACGAAGCATAGGAGTTCCTTGTTATGGGATACAAATTAGGGAAGTCAGAGGCAAAGAAATAAATCTTTTTTTTTTCGTCTACTTACAAGGATGTTACTGGGATATCAATTCTTCATATCTGTTGGGAGTGACTCTTTCAATCAAGTGAAACCCCATCTCATTATCCAATTGTGTCTCTGCATGGCCAGCAGAGTCACACAGTCTTTCACTAGTTCACTTACTCCCCTATGCTTTACTTTCCTTCTGTGCGTTCTGCCTTGCCTGGGCTCACATCTGCTATATTGTCCTTGCATCAATCTCTGAATTCTATAAGGTCTGGCTAAGAGTTCACAGCACTTTCATTTCTTTCACTTTGTCACTGAAACTGACTAGAAAAAAAAAACGATTAAACAAATGAAAGAAACGCCATCCCATTTTTCAAGACATCATTTTAACTTTTCCCATTTAGCTGACTGGCAGCTCAGTCTCCACGTGGATTCCAGAGTAAGGGTAGCAGGGGCTGCTTTTGTCCTGAACTCGATTGCCCGCTCTTTGATCAGTTGCCTCTGGCAAAGGATTCCTCATTATTTTCATGACATTTTTATTTTTACGCAAAATTCAATATTTGAGAGAAAGCGTCTCTTATTTTTGTCTGTATGGGACAACATGTTTTAGTAAAATGATATTCAATTTCTTTTCCTACAAAAATAATTTCTTTATGGTTGAATAAAACTCTATTCTTGAGTATTATCTCATCTCTGTAATAAAATTATTGATAGTGGGAACATGTGATTAGTCAGTGTTTCCTTCCTATATCCTGTGAGTCAGGTATTTTCTAAGCAGTAGAAACTAAATGTAAGAGTAGAAATCACTGAAGACATATTAGAGAAAATGAAATTAGTTGCTATAAGAAACACCATGACCTAAGTGGCTTAGGATAATATTGTTTATATTAAGTCATAGGTAGTAAAATGAGCAGTCACCAATCTTTCAGACATAATAAAACAATGTGGAAATGAAGGACAAGTTTAGGGTAGTTGAATGCATATGGAAGGGCTTCAGAAGAAGAGCATGGCACCACCATTTTAATCAGGTTTGAAAGAGCAAGCAGCAGTAGAACAGGTAATATGGATTGGTTAAAGAATTTTACATATTTGTAAATAATTCTCTTCCCCCCCCTTAAACCATTCCCCTATTCAGGATCCTATTTATTTTTGACAATCTCATATACATATAGAAAGTACTGTGGTCATAGTCACTCAAGCTACCTTCTTACATCATCTTCCCATTTCTGTTGGCGTTCTTCTTCTTTTGTTTTCTTCCTAACTTTGTGTTGCTTCTGTCAGCAGCTATGTCGTCTAGAGAAGGCAGCATTTCACTGCAGGTCTGTAAATTCTCTGCATCTCACAGAGATGCATGTCTTCCCAGATATGTTCTGTGATGTACCTGGCACTAAAGATGGATGATATACCTGTCCCATTCAGGCAGGAGCACATTGCCACTTACTGTCAGCATGTTGGCCAGCCATTTGTCTTGGCTTTGACAATTGTCTATTGCCAAAAATATTTATGGGCACAACATTAATAATAAGAAGGCAATTTAACTACATGTTTATTTAGGAAAACATCAGTAATAAATTCCCTTATTAGGCTTGTGATCTTCATAGACATATATGAGCAAATTGCAGCAATAAGAATGTGTTTCCCCCATGGACTGTGTTTCGACAGAACTGGGAAGCACATTCTTAACACTGCACCGGTGGCCATATCTTGCCTGGCATGTCCGTACTGCAGCACAGCATACAGGGTCCATTGTTTTATGAGATAGTTGATGATTCTTCTCCCCAACATCTTGAATAGAACTTTCCACCCTTGAGAATATGAGCTGTTGGAGAAAAAGCTTCATACTTGGTTTTGATCTGATAAGTCTGTGCCCTTTTATCTAAAAACATGTTGTTTCTTAAGTAATAGGTCTTTATCACCCCCCTTAAAATTTGAAAGCTGTCCATTTCATTTAGATTTTCAAATTTTGTGGCATATAGACTTTTGAAGTAAGTCCTAATGATTGTTTGGATTTCCTCAGTGTCTGTAGTTATGTCCCCCTTTTCATTTCTGATTTTGTTGATTTGGGTGGTGTCTCTCTGCCTTTTAGTCTGCTTAGCTAAGGGTTTGTCTATCTTGTTGATTTTCTCAAAGAACCAGCTCTTGGTTTCATTGATTCTTTGAATTGTTTTATTTGTTTCTAATTGATTGATTTCAGCCCTGAGTTTGATTATTTCCAGCCGTCTACTCCTTTTTGGTGTGTCTGCTTCTTCTTTTTCTAGGGTTTTTAAGTAGGCCATTAAGTTGCTTGAATGAGCTGTCTCGAATTTCTTCTTGAAGGCACTTAGTGCTATGAACTTTCCTCTTAGCACTGCTTTCATTGTGTCCCACAAGTTAGGGTATGTTGTGTCTTCATTTTCATTGAGTTCTAGAAAGGCTTTAATTTCTTTCTTTATTTCTTCCCTGACCCAGCTGTCATTTAGTAACAAGTTGTTCAGTTTCCATGAGTGTGTAGGCTTTTTGCTATTTCTGTTGTTGTTGAAGTGGGATCGGCAGGGGAGGAGGGAGGGGCTCATGGGGGGATACAAAATGAATAAAGTGTAATTAATAAAAAAAATAAAAGATTTAAAAAAAAAGAGGAAAGCTTAGGAATCACATCTTGATTTCAATAAATGTGCACAGAAAACTAAAAAAAAAAAAAAGATGGGAAAAAAATCATAGGTATCTATAGCTCCACAATATATTAAAATAAACACACCCTTTTACAGGGATAATATGAATTCAAGGACATGAACAGGTTGGCATGGTATGTAGTCCTCCAGCGTGCAATTATCAAAGAATAATGTCTCACTGGAAGCTGTTGCTTTACAGATAACTAATGGTTAATAAAGACTAATATAACGTAAAATCCTTGTTAATTTTGAAACAGAGTAGTCTACTCATATAGCATACATTCATAAAAAAAAAAATTTGAAAGCTGCTCTAAGTCCTTGTTTACACTTTGTAATCCAAGGCCATAGCATTAGGCACCACTCCAAGAGTTTCCTATTCATCTTACACCTCCTGGTTCTTCCTTTTTCTTTGCTTAATACTTTTGTTTTCTGAGCTCACATTTGAATTGTGTACTGGCACTTAGGGACCAAGGAGCAATAATTCGAAGTGCCTGGGTAGAGAATTCCATGGCAGTCAGCCAGCTCTTCCTTCCAAAATTTCAACCCAAAGAGAATGGAAGGAGAAAAATAGGGCACCGCAAGGCAAGAATCCTTGAAAATCCCCTTCTCATTTAGGGAGAATGAAAAAGTTCTATTCATGACTTTTACCACTAGGTTTGGGCCTCTTCTGCAAAACAACAAGGAATTTGGAATCTCTGCTTAAAATGAGTGTAAATATTTACCCACATATGCTGAAATATTCTTGTGACATTTAGTCTGATACATACTGCCAGCAGAGAAAGAAGCTCCTGAGCCAACACAGTATTTTTTTTTAATCTTCCTTGGGAATAGAACAAACATTTGCAACGATATAAAATGTATTAAAGTCACAGGCTCTTGAATTTAAAACCAGTTAAGTGTTGAGAACTATTGTCTTGCTTGGAGTTCTTGTATTAGCACATTCTCTATTTCTTACTATTATTCTTCAGACATGAACAGTGTTATTCCTCTTCTTCTTATAATTAGACAGTCAGAGATACACTAATTTGTTAGTTTTAGTGGTGAGAAAATCATGTCATGATGTTTATTAAATACATGCTTCTGCTTGTAGAGATTTGATCATTGGCAAAATATTTGTACATTCATGATCTAGGACATGGTCAGCACTCATTTTTTATTGTCCCACATTTCTGATGCTACATGGGAAAAGTCTAAAATATTTATTTAGTAAGAACATTGATGAGCTTAGCAAAGAAATATTATTATTTAAGTAAATAAAACAACTGAAGCTCGAACTGGACAAATTACTTAAAAAGACTTTTGATTAACAATCAGTATTAAGGTATTAAGTTGGGCACTGTGGCATATGCCTGTAAATCCAGTACTTAGGAAGGCAGAGGCAGGCAGATCTCTGTGAGTTTGAGGCCAACCTGGTCTACAAAATAAGTCCAGGAAAGTAAAAGCTACACAGAAAAACTGAAAACAATCAATAATAATAATAATAATAATAATAATGATAATAATAATAAAAACAATCATGATCTTTTAATAAATGATCTTTATATATCAAGATCTATGCTAGGTCCTGGGATATACCATTCGTCAATGCCATAGTATTTACATAATTTGCTAAGAGGGAGACACATAAATAATTAGGAATTAAATAACTGAAATAAGCAGAGAGGGCACATGGGATGGAATGGTTATCTGATGCTGCATATAGGAATATTAAAAGGACAAAAGATTACTTTGATGCAGGTTGAGATTTAAGACTGAGTGTAAGTAAAGATAAGTGGGATGTTATGTGTAATAGAGAGGGAGGGAACACGTATTCTCCAGAAGTCCATTCTACACATCATGTATGAGTGAATTGAATTCATAACGGAAGTTCATGAGACACTCATTTTGGTACTATGATAAGGGACATGAAGGGAGAACACTGGAGCTCAGCTGTCAGATGCTTATCTGAATGGTGACAAACGGCAGAGTCAGGGCCTGAATTTCTTGTGCCTCTTTGGTTTTACCTGCCACTTCTCAGTTTTGAAGATATGCATGTGTCTTGAAATATGTGTATGTGTAGAACTTACATGCAAACACGAGCTTTACATTTTGATATCTGAAGGGGAACTAGTAAGAATTGGATATTTATCCCAGGGCAGTTCAAATCACAGAAACATTTTTGCTTCAAAATATTTAATCAGTTTGCCATAAAAAGGCTTAGAAAGTTATGGATAAAATAAACAAACAAACAAAAATATACTGAAGATTCAAAAGTAGAAAAAATAAGGACATTTGTAATTGGATAAAAAAAAATTGCAGGTCTTTGGTGGCTATCGAAATATTTGAGAGCCATGTGTCTTTTGTAAGTTATTCATTTTCCTTATAGAGATGTTTACCAGGATGCTTCATTTATTTGTTTGTTTGTGTGTGTTAATGTTAGCGACTCTTTGGAAAATCCCAGTGGTTCTATCATTCAAGAAGTAGGATGCTTAGGACAGAGTTAGTGAGTAGAAGCTCTCATCTATTCTTTTTGCTTAAAATCTGCTCCCCGGTTTTGACTTGACTTCCATCTGTCTTCTGTGTCCAGAAAACACTTCTAGTAACTCACAAAATCAGTGTTCTAGATGTGCATGTCTCAGTCCTCTGCACTTGACCTATGTGTAACTTCACAATTATAGTTTAAATAACCAATCATATAATAATTTGTATCTTAATACCTATTTGACCAACATTCTGTATAATATCTGAGAATAAAAAGGATCTTCTTCATGTAATAGGAACTCCATGAAAGAGAAGAATCAATTCAGACAAAAATTAGACATAATAGTTTAACAGTTGCCAATGTAATATCTAAATCGGTCAGCTACCAACATAAGTAAATCAATAAACACAACCCTTCACATTAACAAACTAAAAGAAAAAAATCCACATGATCATCTTGTTAGATGTAAGAAAGGCCTTTAGCACCCCTTCATGATAAAAGTTCTGGAGAGACCAAAGATACAAGGGATATAACATAATAAAGACACTTTACCGCAAGCCCATGATTAACATCAATTTAAATGGAATGAAACTCAAAGCTGTTCCACGAAAAAGACAGGATTGTACACCCTCTTCATACCTATTCAGTATACTACTTGAAATCTTAACTAAAGCAACAAAGCAACTAATGGGGTAAACAAATAGGAAGAAAAGAAGTCAAACAATCTTTACTTGAAGATAATATGATATTATATAAAAGTGACCCTAAAAATTCAACTGGGAAAATCCTACAGCTGATAAAAAAACACTTTGAGCAAATTGGTTAACTACAATATTAACTCACAAAAATATTAGTCCTTCATATATACACATGACAAATGGACTGAGAAAGAAATCATAAAAACAATTTTCATAACAGCCTCAAATAATATAAAATATCATAATGTAACTCTAATAGACAAATGAAAGAATTGTATAATAATAGTAAAAAAAAACTTTAAGACACCAAAGAATGCAATTAAAGGAGGTATTTGCAGATGGAAAGGTCTCCCTTGTTCATGAATTGGTAGAATTAACACAGTAAAAATAACTATCCTACTGAACGCAATCTACAGATTCAATGAAATCCCCATCAAAATTCTAACACAATTGTTAACAGACCTTAAAAGAACAGTTTTCAGCTTCATATGGAAAGAATACACACATAGCTAAAATAATACTGAATACTAAAATAACTGCTGGAGGTATCTCCATACCCAACCTCAAATTGTTCTACAGAGCTATAGTAACAAAAATATTGTGGTATTGGCACAAAATAGACATGTTCATCAACGGAATTGAATTGAAGACCCAGAAATGAGTTCACACACCTATGGACACCTAAGATTTGATAAAGAAGCCAGAAATACACACTGAAATGGAGTTCTCGTTTCACTATCTTGTGAGTTCTTCTTTTTCTTCTTTTCTTCTTCTTCTTCTTCTTCTTCTTCTTCTTCTTCTTCTTCTTCTTCTTCTTCTTCTTCTT
>NW_026591643.1:6401640-6458795 GCF_907164565.1 Psammomys obesus | reverse complement strand
TTCTTCTTCTTCTTCTTCTTCTTCTTCTTCTTCTTCTTCTTCTTCTTTTTCCACCCTTCTCCACCTATTTATTTTTCCACATCAACCACCTAACACTAGATAAGGGAAGAAAAAAAGGACAGATGGGAAATGTGGTGTCGTTATTGTTAGACTATTTCCTGATAATTAGGGGAATTGAGTTCTTTGGGACAAGTTTTATCTTTGATGTCAGGATATCTAATTTCTTCTTCTCATTTCTTTGCACACAGCTACTTGACAAACTGCAACCAACAGCATACAACACCAATCAGCTACACCTATTGGGACTCTAGCACTTATATAGCCTCTGAAACATTCCCAGAATTTCAAACATCACACATTCACAGAAACTGTCTACACCTAGCAGAATCACTCCACCGCTAGAGTATGAGGCAAATCGTAGACCCCTGCTGGAAATCAGTGCCATACCTCCACACCTGAGATTAAAACAAAAAAACATATTCTTAATAGTCTTTCTGTATTTTTTTTAAAGACACCAATATTACAAGATTCTTACTACACTGAAAGAGAAAAAAAAAAAAAACAGCATCTTCAACAAACAGTTCTGGTCAAACAAGATGGTTGCATGTAGAAGAATCCAAATAGATCCATACTTATTATCCTGCAGAACACTCAACTCAAAATAGATCAGAGACTTCAAAGTTACATAAAGAATTTTAAAAAGGATATCCAAACAAACAAACAAACAAATAAGCCTATTGAAAAGTGAGGTACCTAAAGAAAGAATTCTTTAAAGAGGAAACTCAAATGTCTGAGAAACATTTACAGAACTGTTCAACATCATTGATATTAGGGAAATGCAAATCAAAACAATTTTGAAATGGTTAAGGTCAATAAAACAAATGACAGCTCATGGTGGCAAGGATGCTAAGCAAACGAAACACTTATCATTACTAATGGGACTTAAAACTTGTACAGCCACTATAGAAATAAATGTTGTCATTCCTTAGGAAGATGGGAATTGGTCTACCTCAAGATCTAGCTATACCATTGTTGGGCATATAACTAAGGAACACCTCATCTTACCACAGAGACACTTGTTTAGCAATTTTCATTGTTCTATTCTCAATAGCCAGAACATGGAAACAACCCAGACGTTCCCCAATAAGTGAATAGATTTAAAAAAAATATTGGTATGAGTCTTAGTATCTGTTTTGAAATGCTGCGCTGCTTGGTAGGGTCTTTTAGATGCCTTCAAACCTCAGGCAGAAGGGGAAGTTAGTATGACGGGGAAAGGATAGGAGCCCCACAAGGACCAAATATATCTGAGCACAGGGATTTTTTCTGAAACTGTTTCTCTAACCAAGGACCATGTATGGATATAATCTATAACCTTTACTCAGACGAAGCTAGTGGTAGCTCAATAACCAATTGCTTTCCCATAGTAAGGGGAACAGGGACTATCTCTGACAGGAACTCAATGGCAGGCTCTTTGACATCCCCACCCCCCAAGGAAGAAGCAGTCCTGCTAGGCCACAGAGGAGGACTTTGCAGCCAGCCCTGAAGATACTTGATAAAACAGGGGCAGACGAAAGGGGAGGAGGTCCTCCCCAATCTGTGGACTTGGAAAGGGGCAGAGAGGAGATGAAAGAGGGAGGTAGGCTTGGGAGGGAATGAGGGAGCAGGATACAGCTGGGATACAGAGTTAATAAAATGTAACTAATAATAATAAACAATAAAAAATGGTACATTTGCAAAGGGAGTGTTACTCTAGCATTAAAAAGAATGAAATGAAACTTGTTAGTAAATGAATATAAATTAAAAAAAGAAAACAAAAAAAAGAAAAAAAGAAAAGAAAAAGGAATGAAAAACCTCATCTATCAAGGTAACCCAGATCATGAAAGACAAATATGGTACGTATTCATTTATAGGTGGATATTAGCTATCAATTCATTGATAAGCAAGCTACAATCCATACATTAGAGTAGGTTAGGTATAGAATAAGGGACCTGGGTGGACAGATAGATATTCCTAGAAAAGAGGACTAGAATAGATAATTATAGATTGATACGTGCAGGGAAGACGGGAACAGGAAGATTAAATAGTTAGAGAAAGGGAAGAGGTAGAAAGAGAATACAAGGGGAAACACCTAAAGTTAAAGGCCATTTGATGGGTAGTGTGTAAACTTAATACACCAGAAGCTTCCTAAAATATGCACTTATTGAAGATGATCTAAATTAAGTCACCAAATGATGGAGGAGACAGAGCTTCAACTGGACATCTCTTATCAACAAATGAAGCTGCCACTACAGGGTATGTGTTCGATCAAAGTGATTTATTGACCCTAGATCTCACAGAAACCACAAAACAGCATAGCTGTTGCCAAGACTATAGGTTTCACTCTACAGACTGATGGCATGTCCCCTTTGCTGAAGAAAACAACTACACAACTCATTGAATGTGGAGAGCCTGTGCCTACATAATAGTGCCTTCACTCGTAAGGACTAGTGTCTTTGATGCAGGGAAGTACAGTGTACCCTACCAAGGGAGAAGTGTAAACAACAGTCCAGCTAAAAGCCTAGATCTACAATGAAGCCTTACCTACAAGACATGTTAAGCACAAAACTTATGGGAATAACCTACCAGTATCTGATTTAAGGCCCAATCCAAGAAATGAATCTCATGCCTGACTGTTGCTTGGGTGACAAAAAACTTCAAACTAGACAGCCCTGCTACTTGCCTCCTAAAAGAACATAGCAATAACATGACTCCTCATGACAATCTACTATCATCATAGATCAGTGCCTTGCTCAGCCATTGTCAGAGAAGCTTACTTCTGTAGTAGATTGAAGCCAAGACAGAGACCTAGAGCCAGAAAATATGAGGAGATTGAGAGACTTTGGCACACTCATCCCTATAGAAGCTGTTTCCCCTCTCATCTAGGAGCTCAGGAAACCCTGAAGAGGAGGAGACAGGAAGGACATTAGTTAGAGTGGACCTAAGACATGCTGAAAACGGTATAGGAAGCATGCACTTATGAATGCACCAACTGATGAAGCAGGACCTGGGTGGCTATGAGTCTCCACCAGGTGGGTCCTAGAGCTGAAAGGAGAGGTGGAAATGTCCTCATCCCTAGCCTAGAAGCTCTCTTCAATTGATAACCACTTGCCATTGAAAACAGAGCTATCTCCAAGTGTGTTTCACTGAGGAATCAAACTCTTCTTAAGGGTAGGCTGCATAGAGTGTCAACAGAAAACAAACTCAAAGGCCTCTTTGGAGGTTCCTTGTATCAGAATCTCTTCTCAGGGCCTTTTCATTGTTTTTTTTCTCTGTTATTTTTAAAAACGTTCATACATTTTAATTTCACTTTGTTTTATTTACATATTTTTGTTTATTTGCTTTCTCTCTCTCTTTCAGGTTATTTGTATATAAATTGTGGCTTTCAATTTTTTTTTTTTAAATGGGATTTCCAAGGGTGTGTACGAGTAGTTCTCTTTCTTGTGTCTTTTGGGGGCTCTATTCCTTCTGTCCTATTCTGATGTGTTACTTTGTTTTATCCCATCTTATCATATCATATTCTCTGTTTTCTTTTTATAACACATAGAAAGTGATGGATCTGAGTGGGAATGGAGTTGTGGAGGAACTGAGAGGAGTGGAGGGAGGGGAGACTGTTATCAAGATATATTAAATATTTAAAAATATATATTTTGACTACAGGAAAATATAAAAAAAAACCTTCTGGACTCTTTTAAAATTGTGATAGGGATTACACTGAATCTGAAGATTGTTTTGAAGAGTTTAGCCATTCTCTGTCCCTAGATCATTTTCTATACTGTTTTCTTTCATGGATGTCTTACAGTTTTCAGTACAGAGATTGTTTATAATAACAGTACTAAAAGGAGCTAGAGACAGTGGATGGCTCTAAGGAAATAGCATTTTCCAGACACAACCGTACTAACACAAGATGAACTCACAGAGACTATGAGGGTGCACACTACATGCACAGTTTAATACAAATAAAAACCCAGCACTGAGAAACACGCCCCATGCCCAACAATTATTAGGAAATTACTAGGAACTGATACCTGCCCCAAAAGGAAAAATCAGTTTCATCAGTGGCGTATCACTTAGTGTATCAACCACAGTCCAGGACCAGCCTCATGCCCCGGAGCCATTGGCCAACACAAATGGACTGTGAGAGTGTGTATGTATGTGTGAGAGTGAGCATATGTGCTGTGTGTGTGTGTGTGTGTGTGTGTGTGTGTGTGTGTGGTGTTGCCTTCTTTACTTTTTTCTCCATTTTTTGAGAGAGTAAGAACATGAATTTGAGTGACTACAGAGATGAGGAAGACTACAAAATAGTTAGAGAGGAGGAAAAATATGATCAAAATAATTAAAAAAGTGGTTGTAATAAAAAAAATTTAAAGTATTGCTGAAAAAGTAGTGAAATTAACCTACCACTGAAAGAACTGTTTGCTTAAGTTAATAGATCCTGAGTGGTTCTCAGTGCCAGGCTTGGCACGAATCATCTGATGTGGGTGTTCTCAGGCATTCCAGTAGTTTTATGGGGTTGACAGTGAAAGTGACAGAGATTGTTGCTCTCTTTCAGGAAGAAAAAGTCATTGGGAAATGATTGTCTTGCCTTTTTTCCTCAAAATTTACATATCTCCATGGGGTGAAATGAGTGGTTCTGCTCTGGAATGTTGGAACATAAAACGTGTCTTTTCTGGGTGGAGATGCTGGAGCCTCTGGTATTCAATCATAATGGCCTCACTTCCATTTCCAGTGTTCAGCTTTAAGGGTATGAAATAAAGAACAAGTCACTGAAATGTGCTATGGGAGAATGTAAGCATAATCGGCTAACACAGGGCTAGAGTATCAGAGAATGATCATACTTCACTAATAAAGTTGCCAGGGTTCCAAAGTCTATCTGCTATAAATACAGGGCTAGAATATCAGAGAATGATTATACTTTACTAATAAAGTTGCCAGGATTTCAAAGTCTATCTGCTATAAATTGGGTAGCACTTATGGTAACTTAAGTGCTATTTTTAGTCAATATTTTTGAGACGGTGGAGAGGCTTGTCAAAATCATGAGTGTAAAATGGTTACTGTTATCAATTAGTTTCTCCATAGACTTTCCATTGAT
The DNA here is from genome assembly GCF_907164565.1 of Psammomys obesus. Taxonomy (NCBI): domain Eukaryota; kingdom Metazoa; phylum Chordata; class Mammalia; order Rodentia; family Muridae; genus Psammomys; species Psammomys obesus. Next base: position 6,453,667 of record NW_026591643.1, on the reverse strand, counting down.
GGGGTGAGTGTTGGGAATTTATGTACCTGTTTAAAGGTGATAGTTTGGGAGTCGGAACCTTACCATGAATGGAACTTTAAATCTGGTGGAGAAAATTCAAGTTATTTAGTGGCTAGTTGTGGAAGTACTGCTATAGCAGTCTTGGTATAAGCTGGCTTTTTGCAACAGCACTGGCTTCATTTATTAGCATGCTTGTGTGCCAATGACAATAATAAACATATCCGATCCTGAGTGATTATGAGAATTAGGTGGTTTGTGCCCATTTCCTGATGACACATTAGAGATTCATGGATTTGAGCGACTTGCATAAGACTCTAAAGTTAAGGAAGGAGTGGAGCTGAGAATCAAGGCCCTGTCTGTGTGACTCTCTGCATGTCATCCATAATACCATTATACTAAGATGGTTTGACAGACATGAGTAGTGAGTAATCAACCCTTACCTCATACTCTAATCTGATGAACATTTCACATCTGTGAGCACCATTTCTGGTTCTCCAACATGTCTCTGTATCTTCATAAATCTCTCTGATCCTTTTGAGAGTCTATTCTAGTAGAAACTGTCTCAATCAACTTACAAGTAAACATAATACTTAAATAAAAAGAAACTCAAGGGATGACACATGCTGGAGAGGTTGTGGAGAAAGGGAAACCGTCCTCCATTGCTGGTGGGAATATAACCTTGTACAACCAGTTTGGAAATCAATCTGATGCTTTCTCAGAAAATTATGTCACTTCTGAGCATATATCTGAAAGATGCTAAACTATACAAGGACAATTTGCTCACCTGTGTTTATAGCAGCTATATTCATCATAGCCATAATATGGAAACAACCTAGATGTCCCTCAACTGAAGAATGGATACAGAAATTATTATATATTTACACAATGGAATAGTATCAGCAATTAAAAACAAGGAAATCATGAAATTAGCAGGCAAATGGTGGAAACTAGAAAAGATCATCCTGAGTGAGGTTAACCCAGAAGCAGAAAGACACATATGGTATCTACTCACTTGTAACTGGTTATCAGACATATAATATAGGATAAACATACAAAATCTATAGTCCTAAAGAAGCTAAACAACAGGGAGAACCCTAGGGAAGAGGCTGAAACCTCACTCAGAAGGGAGAACAGGATAGTCATTGAAAGTAGGAGAAGACAAGAAACAGGACAGGAGCCTTCCACAGGGGTCTTTGAATGACTCTACCCATCAGGGTACCAAAGGAGATACTGAGACAAATAGACAAACTTTGGGCAGAGTGCAGAAAACCTTATGGAAGAAGAGAGATATAGAAAGACTTGGAGGGGACAGGAACTCCACAAGGATACCATCAGAGCCAAAACTCCTGGACCCAGGGACCTCTGCAGAGACAAATACTCCAACCCAGGATCATGCATGGAGAAGACCTGGAATCCCTGCTCAGAGAAAGCCCATAGGCTGCTCAGTTTCCAAGTGGGTTTCCTAGTAAGGAGAGCAGGGGCTGTCTCTGACAAGTACTCAGTGGCCTACACTTTGATCATCTTGCCCTGGAAGGTGCAGCCTTGTCAGACCACAGAGGAAGATGATGTAGCCAGCCCTGATGAGATCTGATAGGCCAGGGTCAGATAGAAGGGGAGGAGTTCCTCCCCTATCCTTGGGCTAGGAAGGGCATGGGAGGAAAAGAGGGAGGGTGGGTGGGATGGAGGAAATGAGGGAGCAGGCTACAGCAGGATACAAAGTGAATAAATTGTTAACAAACAAATAAATTTTAAAAAGAAAAATGCCAAAAATAAAAGAAAAAAAAAAGAAAGAAAGAAAAGAAAGCTCAGAAAAATTTCCAAATACAACTCATGAGGTTGCTGGCCGACTTGATGTTCAGACATAAACTGGCTAAATCTAAAGTAAGAAGTTGTGTCATTTTCACAAAGTAACAGAGAAATGAGGAAGATCTCACGGGATAGATGAGGATTGGCATTGCTAACAGTGATCTCCAAACATCGCCACGCATAACAATGGTGAATTGTTGTCAATGGCACTAGTTCAGCAATTCTGAGTCCATGCATCATTCAATACAAGATACTACAGGTTTACTAGCTTTCCAGTTTTAAGGTAATTCCATTATTCAGAGATTCCAGCATGGATATTTATTAAGGCTCAACTTTTGATATACTTTATTGCTATTCCCAGAACTGAGGGAGAAAATGACACATCTCCTTCTGGAAGGAGGCGGAGGCCTGGAGCTCCCAGTCCTGAGCATTCTGCAGTTGGCTTCCGTTCTCTGTGTCGATTAGGCTTTTCAAACCAATTACCATTATATATTACTGAGATTTATAGTCCTTGGTATTTGAGGTTACAGGACTTCCGTTCTCAGGAAGGTGCTTCATGCCATCACTTCTAATCAGCTCAGCACAATGTCTGATTTCCCCTCTGTTCCATTAAAGTATTAATAGCCAGGCAAAGTAGCCTCAATCATAGTACTTGGGGAAACATAAAAATTGGCTTTAGGGGTCTAAATTTTAAAGAACTTTCCTCTTTTTTTATCAAAGTAAAGTAAACGATTCAGCAAAATTGATGAAGACAGCAATATTATTGACTTCCAGTAGCTAAGGTATAGACATAGAAAATCAGCCTCTACTCAATTTGGGTGTCATAAACTTCCAGAATCTTACTGAGACAAAACAAGGGGAACTGTTATCTAATTTAAAATACAAACAATATGTAAAACATTTTCTAAACTATCAATTTATTTAATGTTTACAATATATTCCAAGTGTAGAAAAAAGCAGACAAGTATGAAATAGGAGAAGCAGCCATTAACCCCTGCTTATCCACACATGCTTTCATCCATAAATCCATTCACCTTTTCATTCAGCCACACACACATACTTCATATAGTCATCCATTTGTCATCGCTTACTCAAGTAACTATTTTATGTGATTTCCTAGTGATTGTATTACAATCTCGATATATTTTAAGTATGCTGTCCTTAGAAACTCAAGAAAGTTGTAACATGGGCCCCAAAGCCTACAGAGCTAAGGTTCAGACCTGGTCTGTCCTCCCCACCTACATTTTCAACCTTGCTTTTCATTCCTTCGTGAGATATAAACCAGCCTATGTATGCTTACACTTTTGCTTTTTAAGAGTAAAATAATCCCTTCTTTTTACTTCTGCCAGCATTTATCCAAACTCTGATTTTTCAAGGGATTATATAAAACTCCTGTCTTATGACGTCTGTCCAGATCTGCTCATAAGATGAAATATTTTTGTATTAAAATATTTATACACTTCATGAAATTTGAACTTCTACAATTAAAGAACAAGAATTTTTGAATAATTGTCATACTTTATTATTCCTCATTAACATCAGAGGAGTGTAGGAGTGTAGTTTTCTTTTTTTTTTTAATTTTATTTTTTTCTTATCAGTTACATTTTATTAACTCTGTATCCCAGCCATGTCCCGATCCCTCATTCCGTCCCAGTCCCTCCCTCCCTCCCTCATCTCCACCATGCCCCTTGCCAAGTCCACTGATAGGGGGGACCGAGTGTAGTTTTCAATGGGTTGAATGGAAGCATTGTTCCCCAGGACAGGGTCTTTACATTACTTTTCAGCTTCTATCCTAATCTCAACTTTTGATGATAGCCAACACAATAACAACAGTGCTGTTACTCACAATTTGTTGATAATTTCATATTCTTACTCACTGGTTCAATTATTTTTTTAATATTGAAAATAAATTTGTCTCTCACGCAATACATCCTGGCCAGTTTCCCCCTTCCACTCCTTCCAGGACCTCCTTCTCCTCCCCTCTTCTCAGATCTATTTTCCTTCTATCTCCTATCAGAAAAGAACAGGCTTCCAAGAGACAAAAAACAAACATTACAAAACAAAATACATTAAGACAAGGTAAAAGACCTCACACCAAGGCTGGACAAGGCAACCAAACAGGAGAGAAGGTGTCCCAAGAACAAGCAAAAGAGTCATGAACACACCTGCTCTCACAGTTGTAAGGCCACCCAAAGCACAAAGCAAACAGCCACAGCAGGTCCATTTTAAAAATTTTGTCTCCATGCAGGATACTTGGTTGGAGCATGAGTCTCTGGGAAGACCCCTGTGTTCAAATTTCTGGTTCTGTTGCTCTCCATGTGGAGTTCCTGTCCACTCCAGATCTTACTATTTCCCACTTCTTACATAAGATTCCATGCACATTGCCCAACAGTTGGCCATCAGTCTCAGCATCCCTGCACAGATGTAGCCCATGGCAGTTTAGTGTCCAAGTGGGTTACATACTAATGGGAAGAGGGACTGCCTCTGATATAATCTGATTGGCCTGCTCTTTGATCACCTCCCTCTGAGTGGGGAGCAGCCTTACCAGGCCACGGAAGACAAAAATGCAGCCACTCCTGATGAGATCTGATAGACTAAGATCAGAAGGAAGGAAAAGAGGACCTCCCCTATCAGTGGACTTGGGGAGGGGCATGTGTGAAGAAGGGGAAGGGTGGGTGGGATCGGGAGGGGAGAAGGGAGGGGTTTATGGTGGGATACAAAGTGAATAAAGTGTAATTAACAAAAAATAAATAAATAGCATTCTAAAAAAATTTTGTCATGTATTGTAAATAAAACTTTTATCTTAGATATCAGTGTTTGCCACCTAAAAATAAGGCACAGCATTACTGAGGTGACACTGATGTTGATCCAAGGATCCCACACAAGTATTTCAGAGCTTGGACTATGACTAGTAGGATATGTCTCTTGCCCACCCACTTCCATTTTGTGGGATTTCACAAGCTGTCCCCTGGCTTACCCTGGTTCTTGAACATTAGGTAGTAAGGAAAAAATTTGTTCTTACTTTCTTGCTCCCTCACTTCTGCAGAGTGAGGGAGAGTAATAAAATTCATGTTCCATGCATTTCTTGATCCAAGCAAATACCATCTCTGAATTTAAAAACATTATGGGGTCCATGTTTGGTAAAGAATATATTACCCTTCTAGGAAGGGACTTTTCTTTCAGCAGTAGAATATATTTTATTCATTTTAAGATTTGGTCCTACCTGGCCACATTTCTTTATTAATTCCTTGGAAAATCACCTGGCCCGGCTAAGATATAAAGCCATAAGAAAAGTGCACATTCTGCTTCATCGAGTTTCTATTAGACAACTCATCAGTTCTCTTCACATACATTACTTCACATAGCACATTTCCCCATTTTTAGATGATAAAAGAAAGAAGATATTGTTACTTTAAAACTATGCTCTTATACAAACCATATCTACAGATTTTCAAGTCTATTCCGCTCTGCATGTGTATGTGCACATGCGTGCAGATTGCAGTGGAGGTGAGAAGAGAGCATCAGGTCCCCCGCAGCGAGCTTTAAAAACACCTGTGAGCAGCCTGACATCAGTGTTGCAATGCGAATTCTAGTCCTTTGGAATAGCAGCAAGTGCTCTCACCTGCTGTCCCATCTCTTTAGCTTCAGTTTTTGGCTTTCTTAAGAGTTATTCCATTTGCAGGCTACCTACCACCAACTTCTGGTACCCACCCAAGACCGTGGCAAAAGCATCATCTCCTGTTTCAAGGTATAGTCTTCTAACAAAGTTGTTAATACAGACAAATCCTCTCAATATTTTCTTTGAGCTGAACACAGATCTCCATTCATTTACCTAAGTACTAATGACCCCAGTTTCACATGACAGCTGATTATTTCCCCTCAAGAGAAAAGATACATCTTCCTTCTTTTGGAGAAGTCACATAAGGAAGGTTGTATTCCTGAGTCCCTAGGTGAATCATATATTACTTTGACAGCTCTTCCCAATCTACTCAGTCATTTGTCCCATATTCTTCTGTTATGAGCACTTGCTTTTACAATAATTATTCCCCAAACCATATTGTACTCCTTCCTGATAATTTATTTTTTATGTTTCCTTTTTTGATTATAACTTGCCCATCGAGTTGTATTTCATTATTTTCTTTATGTGTCTATAGCTAAGTTGAATTTATTCTTTTCCCCAAATAGACTCCTCAGCCCACAGCATATTAAATTAGCAGTTGAGGACTTGAGATAAGCAGTGTGGTCATCCTTTTCTCAGCCATCAGAACCATTTTACAAAGCATTACACACTTTGTCTTTCATCAGATCCTCACAGTATCCATGTAGAATAAAACGATAGAGCTGATATTTTTTAATCACATTTTAAAGATTCATACCTGTTCGTTAGAAGTGACTATATGTAATATGTTCATACTAGCTTTAAGAATTAATGAAAACATGAATATGCCAGAGATTTCTTCTTATAACATGATGAGATAATGAGGAGGGCATGGTGCACAGTACTCCCTTTCTCTCATTATTTTTTTCCCTCTCCATCTTTTCTTCTGCTTCCTTTGTTTTACCAAGGGTTTCCACCTGTTTGACCTTTCTGGGCCACATTGTCATCTACAGGGCTTACTCAAGAAGAGTATACTCAAGTCACATACACACAAACACACACACACACACACACACAGGCACACATACACACATACACACACATAGACACAAACATAGGCACACACACAGACACACACACACTAACACCCCATAATGTTTTAAATAAGGTTACTCTTTTGTGTCAGCCACAAACTCAGCTCTCTTAAGTAACATGTAACCCATGATCTACAACCATGCTCTACAACCCTGATCTACATCCCTGATCTACAACCATGATTTACAATCCTGATCCACAACCATGATCTACAACCATGACCTACAATCCTGATCCACAACCCTGATTTACAACCCTCATCTACAAGCACAATCTACAGTCCTGATCCACAACCCTGTCTCTTTTTCATCCCAGCTCCTTCCTGTCTCACCTATCTCTGTTCTCTTTCTTGCCTCTCTTTTTTCCCCTCTATTTGCTTCTAACTGGAGTTTGTGGAATATCTACTATACATAGCCTTCTTCCTGTTGCTAAAGAAACATGAAGATTTAATGAGTTTTAAGACTGTACACACTTGGGAAATTTTATAAGTGTTCCTAACTTTGGAGAGTGGAATTCTAGTCACTGTATTTTCTTCCCTTTATACCAACCAGTTATAAATGATTTGCTCATAAGCATAGACTTGGGGGATGGGGTCAGACAGACAATGTGACTCTCTTTTAAAGCCTAGATACTTTCTACTTCACAGACTTTGCATGTGCTCAAAGCCCATTATTGCAAGAACAATTGTCAAAAGAACATATTTTTAAGTAACTACTTGAGAGCAAGGAGGCTAACTGGCATTTGGAAGGTGTGGAGAAGAAACTCAAATCCAGAAAAGGCAAGAGCTCATCTGAGATCTAGCAGCTTTTCAGTGTGTAAAATTAAGGGCTAGTGTTTAGGTTTTCTGGATCATGTTCAATTCATGTGTTACAATACTGGCTACTCATTACCCAGAATTTAAATATAAAAGTATAGCATGTAGAAATTGTTGTCCTGTGACCTTGTTTTATCTCGCTGGAAAACATGCAGGGTCATAGAAATTAAAGGAAGATCTCAGCTTTTTCTGATCTTTTACTATTTACATAAGATATGTATTTTCATACTTGGTACTGTAATATAGGAGCCTAAAACTTGCTATGCATTATTAGTACCTAAAAAGCTCAGATCTGTTTTGGCTGAGTTCCTACAGAGTCAGGCAGAAGAAAGTGAGACAGTGAGAGACAAAAGGAATGGGGAGCTTTAGGTCCGGTTGGATATCTGAAGTGTTAGCTAAGAACCATTTGCTTTGGTGAGCAAATGGGATGATGAAAAGGACCAGAGTCAAGCCCTTTCCTTTCTCATCTCTGCTCACGTGTGGAGAGCCACATGCACTGTGATAGCCTCCTGCCGTATGGTATAGGCAGGTTTGGCCTCACTTAGCTCCTACCAGAATGAAGGAAGCATTCATGGAATTTGACAGGATCAAAAAAACTTAGCAAAGTGAGGCATGGTAGCACAGACCTGTTAACCTAGCACGTGGGAAGCCAACGCAAGGAGATTGTTACAAATTTAAGGTCAGCCTTGCCACTACATCAAATGACATGTCAGTTAGCACTATATAAGAAGGCTATGTCAGGACAAAACTTAATTTAACTATGATAATAAAAATAGCTACTTTTCATCGTAGACATAAGAGATGAGGCATTTGTTTACCTATTGAGAACAAACGTGTATTAGAGAAAGCAGAAAGGCTTGGACTTTGCTTTCTAATTGAACAATGCCATTAAGAAGCCTCTAGTTTCTTCATGTGAACACTGGCTACGACTGGGAATTTCATTGCTTGAGCATATCAGCTTCTAGGAGGCTCACATGGCTTTTCTTTTTGAATAGGAAGAAACTTTACTCCATCAGTTGTCTTGTTTTAGTTTCAAAGGGTTAAAACACTTGGAGAAACTGCCTGATACTACAGCGAATCTACAGAATATTCTGAGTTGTACTGGAGTTGTAAAAATCAGAAAAGTGAAGCTGGGAAACCCAGGCTCTGCACCTGTAAGCAGTTTGTCTAGCCACTGCCAGCATCTGTCATTAGATCTGGAATGAATTCAGTCAGATGGGAAGTCAGTCACACTTTTCCTTCTTACAGCAGATACCATCAATCCCCTCAAACTCTATTGCTTTGCAAGAGGGTAGCTTTGAGATCAGCTCCTACTAAACCTATTGTTTATCTCCAGAGTAGATAATTGCTTATGTCCTTTCTAGGTTAAAAAATATGTTTCCAGAGAAGAAATATTTATTATTATTCTACCAATGTATTTCTCCTTGGAAGACATGCTCAAGTCATACTCAGTAAGTAGAAATGCATTTAAGTTGTGTTCTTTTCAAGTATGTATGAATTTTTACCAATAAACTTTCAGCAACTTCACAAAATTTGAAATGAATGCAGATAAAATCCCAAATGTTTGGATGCTGAAACAAAAATAGTTTGAAGTGTAGTATGTAATCCATCCAAACTGAAACACTCAGTTGGCAAGCTCAGATTAGGCTCTCAAGACGCCTCTCTTCTGCTGATTTAGACCCAGCTATCCAAAAAGCAACTCGTGTCTTTCAAACATGATACAGGGTTTTGAATCCATGTTGTGAAACGTATATTTTGGTGCAAAGAGGATCAAGATTCAGGAGGTGGCAGGTCTCAAAGAAATCTCAAACAAGAATTTCTGTTATCTCTGTGGTGGGCTAATATGAAATATCGTATCCAGAAGAGAAAAAGCTGTGATGCAAAGCAAGGCATAAGCTATGGACTGGAAATCAGGGGACATGATGGAGTCTGACCCACATATACCCCTGTTTTGTTACGCGACTTTGGCATTCCTCTTTCTCATACCTCTGTCTCTGCTGGTGCTGAGCAGATAATGCTCATAACGATTACTGCATACAGACAGTGTCCTGCTGTGTTACTGCATGACTCTACTTCTGAGCTTCAGGAGAGATGGCCAATTCTGTGCTTCCTTACAAGTATTTCTGCTTGCATATAGATTTCTTCAATTGGTTAAAATTTCCACTTCACTTTCCCTTACTCAAGTGTCACTAATAATATCTCCAAGTGGGTTCCCTAGTAAGGGGAACAGAGGCTGTCTCTGACATGAACTCAGTGGCTGGCTCTTTGATCACCTCCTCTGGGGGCAGCCTTACCAGGCCACAGAGGAAGACAATGCAGCCAGTCCTGATGAGACTTGATAGGCTAGGATCAGAGGGAAGGGGAGGAGGACCTCCCCTCTTAGTGGACTAGGGAGGAAAAGAGGGAGGGAGGGTGGGATTGGAAGGGGACGAGAGAGGGGGCTATAGTTGGGATACAAAGTGAATAAATTGTAATAGATAAAAATAAATAAATAAGAAAAAAGAATATCCACTTTGTTTTCTTCATATACCTAAATACAGTACATTCTTCCAAACTCTGTCTTTCTCTTCTAATGAATCACAGCATTTGCGAGAGCATGCATAGGACCTGTGCAAGGCCACTGAATCCTACCATAGATGAGGGAGGCGGCCATTAAGCTCTGCTCTTAGCTGAGGAGCTATTGACAATTGTTATATATTGGGAGAGAGAGGGTCTCTTTTCTCTTAAGAGTGTAACTTCTAGGAAATTCACTACACCACAATGGAAGGCCACATATCCGAAAATACTTGGGCAGCACAAACTGGTCCTGATGATTTTTATTTTAGAAGAACATAACTTTAGGTATGTAGAGAAAAGGGGGATAGGAAAGAGAATCATCCCAAGCCACCCAAGGTCTCTTTGGGGTTTTTTTTGTTTGTTTGTTTGTTTGTTTTTCTTTGTTTCTTTCTTCCTTCCTTTCTTTCTTTTTTCCTTTTTTCTTTCTTTCTTCCTTCATTTCTTTCTTTCTTCCTTCCTTTCTTTCTTTCATCCTTCCTTCCTTTCTTTTTTCCTTCCTTCCTTCTTCTTTTCTTTCCTTTCTTTCTTTTTTCCTCTTTCTTTTTCCTCTTTCTCTTTCTTTCTTTCTTTCTTTCTTTCTTTCTTTCTTTCTTTCTTTCTTTCTTTCTTTCTTTCTTTCTTTCATCACTTTACAGCCTGACCCCAGAACTCTTTCTTATCTCCGCCCAGTCCCACTCTCATGTCCTCTCCCCTCATTACCCTCATCCTTTCTCAGAGAAGGAGAGGTTCCTGCTACCATGGGTAACAACCCACCCTGGCACCTCAAGTCTCAGCAGGACTAAATGCATCCTCTCTCACTGAGGCCAGACAAGGAAGCCCAGCTAGGTGAAAGGGATCCAAAAGCAGGCAACAGAGTTAGAGACAGCTCCTATTCCCATTGTTAGGGGACCCACATGATGACCAAGCTACATCTGCTACATGTATGTAGGGCTCTAGGTTCAGCCAATGCATGCTCCTGGTTGGTGGTTCAGTCTCTGTGAGCCCTCGTGGACTCAGGGTAGTTGACTCTGTATGCCTTCTTGTGGTATCAATGTCAAGTTCTTATGGTTTGGTGCATATCTTGATTACTTTGTCATTATTTCACTTTTTGGTAATTTGGTGGCTCATATATTTTTTCTTACTTTCATGAGACTTAAGATGTAACTATTCTTTAAAAGAACCATTTGCTAGGTTGTAAGCAATGTGGTATGCATTTATTTTTATACATTCTTCATAGACACACACACACACTATAATTTGTCTTATTTTTTGACATAAGAACTAGACTAAATGTAAGAAAACCATTTTTTGGACAATTCTAGCTGTGTTTGGTAAATCAAAGACCTTCACTGCTGAGCACCTCCTAAAGAACAGCTTTAGTTTTTTTGTTTGTTTGTTTGTTTGTTTTTCTCAAGTTGTGGTGATTTAAGTGAGAAATGTTACCCTTTCTCTTTTTCTTCCTACTGTTCTTCCTTTCCTACTCTTCTTATTTTCTCTTTCTTCCCTGCCTCCTCCTTTTATTTCTTCTACTCCAATTTTTTCTGCTTATTTAAATTGTCAAGATTTAAAATGACATTTATTTATTTATTGAAAAAAATTATGCTGAAAAGATAAAACTTCCTAATCTGACTGAACTTCTGCAATAAAAGGGACCATATTGTGATTTTCTGAGTATTTTAGAAGCTCAATTCACTTATAGAGTGCAGTGGTTTAAATAAAGGTGGCTTCATAGGTCCACAGTGGTGGCACTATTAGGAACTATGGCCTTGTTGGAGGATGTACGTCACTGGGGGTGGGCATCACATGGAGACATCACATGCTCAAGTCAGGCCCAGTGTCTCACTCTATTCCTGATGCCTGCCAATCCAGATGTAGAACTCTCAGCTACCTCTCCAGCACCATGTCTGTCTATATGCTGCTATGCTTCCTGCCATGATAACAATGGATCAAACCTCTGAACTGTAAGCCAACCCCAGTTAAACGGTTTCCTTTACTAAGAGTTACTATGGTCATAGTGTTTCTTCACAGCAATAGAAGCCCTAACTAAGACTCTTAGAAATACTCCTGACTGATTTTATATGTGATAATATGAGCTCAAATGGTGGCTACCACTGGGACTCATACATGCTTGGAGAACTGTCCAGGTGTACTTTTGCCCACATTGTGGAGATGAAAAAGGCTGGAGGAAAAGGAGAGGAGAATGGCAAGCACAATCAGGCAATCACAGAAAGTCCAGCAGGTTCAGGGAAAGAGCGGGGGGGGGGCATTTATGCAAGAATCTCTGAAGGGTAGAGAAGTTTTAACAGAGCACTCTTGGCATCCAGGAGATGAAACAGTACAGATGGAAGTCAGTAAATCTGCTTTACCTTGACACACAGCACATTTTTGGGATACCTGAGAATGCAGAATACAGTGCCAGTGTTGGTGATATTCTGAACAAATAATATCATACAATGTGGTGAGAGTCTCTTCCAAGTGGAATAATCATCACATAATGTCACAGCAAAATGAATGGGGTAAAGAAGGAAGAAGACATTGACTCTGAAGTCCATGAACATGAACTCAGACTGTCAGGGTAAGACACATTTCTTGTACCAAACCAAACATCTATAATGATGGCCTTAAAACATAAATTCTGGCTACCTGTATGAAATGCTCCTCATGGAAGAGGCTGCAGGAACACTGGTAGTAACTGAACAAAAGAATGTTATAAAGCGTGCATTTATCAAACACATTGGTGCAGACACTGGGTTGATTGGCTATGGCAGAATAGAGATAGGTTCCAGATATGGTCTCACAATATTCTTTTCTTTCAGACTGATAAAATCTAGCAATTAATAATTTTGTCCATAGCAAAGGCTTATAATTTTCAATTGTAATTCCCACAATCCTATGCTTTTTTAGCCTAGCAAGATTAAAAAACTGGAAACAAAACCCTAATGAAGTTCTCTGAGTCAAATAGTATATTAAATAAATTTTACTTGGTGTATTTAATATCTGCTTTTTATTTTTTAAAATTAAAACAAAATAAAATTAAAATATAATTACATGATTTCCCTCTGTACTTTCCTTCCTCTACCCTTCCATGTGCCTCCCACACTGATTCCTCTGGACTTCATACCCTCTTTTAATTTAGTTTCTATTGTTACTTACACACCAACACACACACACCCCTAAATATATAAATTAACCCGTTCAGTCTGTTTAGTGTTCCTTTTATTAATATGGTTTAAGGCCCGAACACATCTCATTGGACTAACCAATTAAGAGACTAACCTTTTTAAAAGATTTATTTTATTTGTGTTTGTGTGTTCTTGTTGAGGTGGGTTGAGGTACCCCTACAAGTGGTGACCAGAAAATGGTGACACATTCCTGGGAATTATCGTTACAGAAATTCGTGGGAACTGTGGCTTGTTATACAAGTGCACGATTTTGAGCTTTGGTCCTTACGATTGTGCAGCAAGTGCTCGTAATCTCTCATCTGTCTCTCTTCACACTTCGCAAGTTTTTAATCTTTACAATGATTCTTGGGAATCAATTTTATGCTAATTTTAAATGTAGAAGACATAGCATCAGAAAACAAAGGTTTTGAATTTTATTTTTGTTTCTTCATTCAACCACAGAATCGAACACTAATTTATATTCATCTCATTCTCTATCTTAGTTTAGCTTTCAGGGCTGATCATGTGGTGCATGCCCTTAGGCCTAGCACTCAGAGACAGAGACAACTGGAATCCTTAAACGCCAGCCTGGTCTACATTGCAAGTTCCAGGCCAGCCCTGACTACATAGTGAGACCTTGTCTCAAAATAAACAGATGGATGGTAGATAGATTAGATAGACAGATGAGAGAGAGAGACTACACGTGGGTTGCACTTTTCGAGGTGAGTTTCCCTTTGGCGATTTCATTCGGGTGCTCTTGATTATGCTCCTTCTTTACTATTACTCCATTAACTCAAGAGATTATCACCACCCATCAAGAAAGTAGCCATCTTTCTGATTCTATTGAATTCATTCTCAGGCTGATGCTTTTGAGTTCTAGACTCTATGGAATTCCTCTGCATATCCTACAGTGCTGCAGAATTGCACATCACAATTCAAAATTTCCTTTAACATCAGCCCTATTTATTTCCTGTATTCGGACATAGTCCTACATCTATGTAATGCTTATGCATAGCCTCATTAATTTACAGACCTTTTATTTGAATCTTACAAGCAACCTTCTTCTACGTAGCCTTGGCAAATATGCATATCCCATTTAATGTGACCACATAATGTTCTCTCTTGACTTTCCCTCTACAACTGGTCTCCAGTTGTTTCTTGTGCATTTGCTTTCTTCTCCCAACTATTCGATCAAGCCCTTGATGACAATGCTGTGTACACACAAGTCATGCAATTAATGTGTGCTGACTGATTTAATGCTTTCGTTGTTTAGTACTTTGGCCTTCTCTCTGACCAAGCTGTCTCCTGCTCACCTGGCTAAACAGGCTTTGGAAAAATACTTACTGAATGAAATAATGAACCAGCACTAACTAAATATAAGGTGTGATTGTAATAACTGGCTAGGTCAGACAGATATTTGGATACCACGTGGAACTCTGTGGCGGCATCGGAATGTCACTGAATATATAGAGGTCTGGCAGAGTACAACCTGTGGTTGAATTTGGGCATTAGAGGATGAGGGTGGGGGTGGGAAAATTGAGCAGGAGTCACCAAGTCTGGGATGATATGGAAGGACTGAGCAAGGAAGAAAGCAGCTGAGTAGCAGACTGGCTTAAAGGATTAAGAAGCCAGCATAAAAATGTCAATGACAGCAATAACAACAATGATAATAATGAAATAATAATTTTGTAGGCACACTAACCAGGGCTTGTGATTACTTATTACTGAATTTATTTTATCTGAGGACTCTGAAATAAATAAATATGAAATAAATAGCTTTGCACTTATCTGAGCACTCTGAAATACATTTTAGAAAAGAAAAAGTAACTATGTTAAATTACAGTTAACATATGCACCCCGGAGGATCTAGTAAAGCACACCTCAGCTTATTGTAGAATGCATCCCAAATAAGTTGGATAGACAGGAAGCTATGCATCTAATGAGTCAATGTGGTAATTATAGCATTAAATGGACATAAAATATTTTTATATTGCTTGAAAAGCTTTATAATAAAATATTAGGAAAATATTGTATGGAAATTGTTTTGATACATCTAAATGAATCATATCAGAACATACAATGATGAAATAAATACTAGCTTATTAGACAAAACTAGGTACAAGTTTCCAGGGTGGTACTGTGGGTCCATATTTACACACACTTTATACCCTAACAAATAAAACATGATGATTGACAGAGCTCTGGAAGAACTAGCTGGTCTCTTGCTCTTAGCTGGACAAATGATTTTGTCACTCCTTTTCTCCTTTTTTTTATCAGTCATATCCATGTAAGAATTTCTCAAGGTTATTGTGATGATTAAATGATTCTCTAAAATGAAAACTACTTTAAAAGTCTTTGGAAACAAGTAAGCTCTATATTAAAGAAGCCTGCTATAATTATTGTTGAATATTTCTTTTTGGAATAGAAATAATTTCTTTTACAACTGGGGAAAAGGAAAATGTCTGAAGAGACGTTTCTTGCCCAAAGCCATGTGAATTAGTCAGAGGTAATTAGGGGCCTAAATTCAAGCTTTCTTTGCTTCTTTCAAAATATGCTTCTTGGTGTTGGAGAGCTGTCTCAGTGGTTAAGAGCTTTGATTGCTCTTTAAGAAGTGGGAAATAGTAAGAGCTGGAGGGGACTGGAACTCCACAAGCAGAGCAACAGAACAAGATAATTTGAACACAGGGAACTTCCCAGAGACTCATACTCCAACCAAGGACTATTCGTGGAGATAACCTAGAACTCCTGCACAGATGTAACCCATGGCAGTTCAGTGTCCAAGTGGGTTACATAGTAATGGGAAGAGGGACTGCCTCTGACATAATCTGATTGGCCTGCTCTTTGATCACCTCCCCCTGAGAGGGGAGCAGCCTTACCAGGCCACAGTAGAGGACAATGCAGCCAATTTTGATGAGAACTGATAGACTAAGATCAGAAAGGAGAGGAGAACCTCCCCTATCAGTGGACTTGGGGAGGGGCATGCATGCAGAAAGGAGAGGGAGGGTGGGATCGGGAGGGGAGGAGGGAGGGGCTTATGGGGGGATACAAAATGAATAAAGTGTAATTAATAAAAAAAATAAATAAATAAAAAACCAAGAAGAAGATCAGGGTTTGAGTCCCAACAACCTCTTGGAGGCTCAGAGCTGTTTGTAAATTCAATCGCAGAGTAGCTGATGCCCTCTTCTGACACTTGTGGGCACTGTATACACGTGGTATACAGACATAGCACACAGGCAAAATATCTACACCCTTGCAAACAAAAATTAAAAGAGGTTTAAAAAAATTAAAGTATGCTTTTCCTTGATTTTCAACTCTCAGTCTAATGTTCAACCAACTCTACAGCAGAAAGACAAAATGCCCTGACGAAAACCTGGTACCATGGTCTTCACCTGAAAAGCAGATGATGGCAGTCTATTTATAGTACTTACTGAATCTGTGGGCCTGCTAAGCGCTAAACATTATCTCCAAGAATCCCCATAACTCTTTAGAGTTCAATTCTACTCTTTTTTTTTTCCCCTTCAGATGAGAGTAGAAGCTTTAGAAAGTATATCTTTCCCAAAGTATACTGCTACTAGCAAGGTTAGCCAGATTCGTCTAGTAGCAAAATCCATGAGTGTTTTTTGTTGTTGTTGTTGTTGTTTTTTTTTTTTTTTTTTTTTTAACACAGCTCTGTAACACTTTCATGAAGGACTGGAAAGCTGCTTCAAAGCCTGGACGGATGGTAGAAATTAGCAGACATGAGCTGTCTTACCCTTAATCCAGAACTCCCCCTCAGTCTTTCTCATCATAGCTGCATTGTATTATTAGCAAATGCGAATGTTTTGATGAATTAGGCAAACGCTCCAATTGCCTGTACATTGCAACATCTTTCCTTCAAAAGCCAGGGAATGTAGACTGTACGTTCTTTGTCCGGCTTGTCTGGATGCGTCAACACTGTCTGGGAGGCACAGAGGTGGGTATCTTCCTAGCAGGGGCGAAGCTTTCTTTTGAATGTCCAGCTCCTGTATTTGTAACATTGCCATGTACTGTGCACGACTGGGCCAAAAAATGAAGGGGCCTGTGGTCCCAGCCACCTCAGATTACACAAGCCAAGAAGAATGTGCAAGTCACACGAGAAAAACAGGCAGTCCCAAGCATCTTTATTTGTTCATTTTTGTGCCCTCAGACTTTGATTGCAGTCTTGCACTTAGAAATTTCAAGATAAATCTCAGCAGCTGGACACGAGTAAATCAGAGGCAGAGATTCTGTATAAATACTGAAGTTTCGAAAGCATGAACTTCTGTCCTACAGCTTGGAGCACAGAATTTAGTTGGAAGGGAGGGGAAGCTGGTGCTAGGGTTTGGCAGAGTCAGCCTTCTGAGGAACTTGTAGGCATGTCTGTGCATGCCTCGACTTGCCTGAAAAACCGAAAGACCAAATTCAGAATCTGCCAGAACCAGACAGAAGTGGCCTGCTTGCTGGGAACTGAAATGAAAGAGTCAGAGGAAGTGTAGGATTAGGAAGAAAAACAAAAGATTACAAACTGAAATTTGTTAATGAGAGGGAGCCTGCCAGGTGGTAACCAAGACACCATATGGCAAGAAGCTCAGCTGTCCATTGATAAGATCTACAGCCAGGCCTTTGCAACCATTCATGCCAATTCTCCACACAATCCTGTTATCTGGGTAGCACTTGACACATTTCATAAAAATCTGACGTTGAGCAGTATAGGAACAATCTCAAATCTGGAGGCGGTATGTCATGTATGTTTGGAGAAAAGACACACACACAAATAAGAAACAAGTTTACAGCACATGCTTTGTTAGATTGAAATGCAAAAATCTACCTTGAGCTGCTCCTATGGCCAATGAACAATGATAAAAAACAATAAACTTATAATGTAATCTCATGCTTTTAAAACCAGGAATAACCATTGTATTATGTTCTAGCAACATTCTGTTCTATAGTATTCAGGCCTTGTGGACAGAAGAGATAAAATTGTGAAAGTTGGTTGGCTTATAGGACAACAAGTTCATAAACTAATCTAAACTAACACTGGCAAGTTTTCTCTCTTCAACAATAAGAAAGGGGATTTCTTTTATGAAAGGAAAAAAGCAGGGAACATTTTCTCTGAGAGATAAATTAATAAGTGGGACCAGTCTTTTGTTATAGTGTAAGTTGAAAACTCACTATTCTGATAAAATATGGGTAATAAACCCATGAAAATAAATTCATTGCTATCAACCATGAGAAAAATGCAAATCAAAATCACAATAAGGCTAGAAAGATGGCTCATTGGTTATAGTGCTTTCTGCTCTTCAAGAGGACCTGAGTTTGGTTCCCTGGACTCACTGTAGGCAGCTCAGTCAACTTATGTACTTCAAGTCCTAGGAATCCAATGCCCTTGTCTCACCTCTACAGGCACACACAGTCATATCTCTCTGTTTCTCTTTTTCTCTCTCTATCTCTTTCCACCCTCTATCTCTGTCTGTCTGTCTCTCTCACACACACAGACAGACATACACATAACAAACAAACAAAAAAATCAATGGAATCAATGGTAACTAAAAAATTTAAGAAATAAAAACAAGACTCTCTACCCAAAAGATAACAGAAGTTTGATATCCAGTAACAGGTTTGAAAAACATGAAAATGGTGGTAACATACTAATATATACTGATGATGAAACTGTTAAATCTTGAACATTGTTGGAAATCAATTTTACAGTTCCTCAAAAGCTAATTCTAGTTTTAAGTATATTATGACTACCAAATTAAAATGTACTTCTATGTGTAATCTTAATATGAATATTCATAGCAATATTGTCACACTAACCCAAAATTGAACTAACCCAACCATTTATAAACATATAAGTATATAATGAAAATAAAGTGTGTCCAGAATGGAATACTATTCAGCTGTAAAAAGGTATCATGATTTAATATCTGCAAGACCGTGAATAAACCTTGAAGCATTTTACTGAGTGAAAGAAACCAGTTTCCAAAAACCACATTTTGGATGACTTCGTTTACATAAAATGTTAAAGATAGCCAAATCCAGAGAGACTGAAAGTAGATGAGTAATTGCCAGGGACTGTGTGGAAGAGAAAAACTGGGAGTGATGGCTATAAGAGTTGAGTTTCTTTGATGTGATGTAAATGTTCAGGAATTCCACAGTGGTCAGCCTTACACAAGTCTGACTACATCCAAACCACTGAATTTTAAAAGGTGAATTTTTTGGCATGTGAACTGTATCTTAATACAGTTTGCAGAAAAGACTTAAATTCAGGAAACCAGAAGACGTGGTAACCACAGTTTCATGCATTATGAGTAAGTGCTCTAGGTGAGGAATGAGAGAGCCTAATTTCAGTTAGTGAAAAAAGGTCTTTGGTAAACCTGGCTAAAGACAGTGGAGAGGAGACAAAGCAAGCTTAATCATTTAACATAGTTCATAGAGGACAAATTGCACATGCCATCGTGATGAGGAAGGGATAAATAGAAGAACAGTGGATATCAATGTGTTTCTTTGAATAAAGGAGACAAAAAGTTGGAAATAGGATGTCTAGAAAATTCTGATGTAAACTGGACTGCAAAGGTTAAAACAAGTGTGAAGGTTAGTAAAAGAGGACACGGATTAAGTTTTATCTGTATACTTAATCTGGGAAGCTGTGCAGTGGGGCCAGTAGACTGGATACAAGGGATCAGAGGAGGTATCTGAAAGATAAAGTTCTGGAGAAGTTTCCTGGAACACTGAAGAACAAACAGGATAAACGTTTCCATGGAAAGGAGAATTACCTGCCCATTACTGCAGTGGGAAGAAAGGTGGATGGCTGGAGATGCAGCCTGTAGTATTTGTAAAGAAAAAAAAAATGGAGAAATTCCCCAGGGATTAATTCTATTTAACAATGCTGAATATCCTTGGAGAGCAGAGAAATAGTAGGTGGAGATTCCAGACAAAACTGGAACCAATGAACTAAAACAAGAGTGGAATGTAATTCACTTTCTATCTCATATAGACATCTGCCATTCCTTGTGTCCACCCCTTAAACACCATGAGGAAAATGGTCTCCTCTTCCTGCCTCAGAATTGCAGGCGGAACTGTGGTCACCTGTATCAACCTTGGCATTTAATCCCACTCTTTTTTAAATTTTTTTATTATTAATTACACTTTATTCACTTTGTTTCCCCCCATAAGCCCCTCTCTCCTCCCCTCCGGATCCCACCCTCACTCCTCCTTCTTCACACATGCCCCTCCCCAAGTCCACTGATAGGGGAGGTCCTCCTCTCCTTCCTTCTGATCTTGGTCTATCAGATCACATCAGGAGTGGCTGCATTATCATCTTCTGTGGCCTGGTAAGGCTGCTCTCCCCTCAGGAGGAGGTGATCAAAGAGCAGGCCAATCAGATTATGTCAGAGGCAGTCCCTCTTCCCATTACAATGTAACTTACTTGGACACTAAACTCATGTGCTACATCTGTGCAGGGGTTCTAGGTTATCTCCATGCCTGGTACTTGGTTGGAGTATGAGTCTCTGGGAAGTTCCCTGTGTTCAAATTTTCTGGTTCTGTTGCTCTCCTTGTGTGGTTCCCATCCTCTCCAGCTCTTACTATTTCCCACTTCTTACATAAGATTCCATGCACTCTGCCCAACAGTTGGCCATAAGTCTCAGCGTCTGCTTTGATAGTCTGCAAGGCAGAGGCTTTCGGAGGCCCTCTGTGGCAGGTTCCTAGGTAGTTCCCTCTTAAGCCAGAGATTTTTATCCTTTGGGAGTTTCGTTTTGATACACTCAGCACCTTACTTATATTGTCCGCATCTGAACTCCTACCTTTGGAGGTGATTATTAAGAGGAGCAACTGTATTTGAACATGTGCACTATGAGACTGCTTCAGTGCATGTGACAATTCAGATGCCACCATTAGTAGGCAGGTAGTGTATACTGTGTGGAAACACTGAATAAATGAGTGGTTTACTTCTTAGGCAGGATAAAGGAAGATATTACAAGATTTCTTGACCCAACTCAGAATGGTATATACTTTAAAATTTATGGTTTCTTTCTTTTAAAAATTATTTGTTTTACTTTAATTATTTTAACAAATTAAAAAAATTGCATAATTCATTGTGATCATCATCATACCCATTACTCTCTTCTACCTCTCTTTTCCAACGAGTCCCTTCTTCCTCCTCTGTTTTTGTGTGTGTATGTGTGCAGATAGCAGTAGCTGTGGATGTTGCATGTTTATGATTGTGTCAGTCAATCCACATGCAGAATACTACAGATGACATCTCTTTCCTCCATCTTCTTCTTCTCAGGCTCTTTTTCTCTCGTCTTTGTGGTCTTTACTGGGCATTGGAGGTATTCCATTTAGGGCTAAGTTCTCAATAACTATTTTCTGAATCCTGACCAGTTGTGAGTCTCTGAATTAGCTGTCATGCACTGCAAGAAGTTTTTCTTTCCTTATGACAATAAGACCACATGCCTACAGATATAAAAATAATTATTCAAGATGCAGTTTGGATACATGCTCATTGATCAAAACCTAAGGGTTTGTTACCTCCTCAGTCAAGGCCATGAAAAAAGAAAGGGGGAAAGCAAAACACATATGATGTGAACATGAGGCCCAGAAATATTTAAATGGAGATGTGACTGGAGATGGGGAAGGGTGGAGGTTTGTGGCAAGATCAACTTAAGGAAAGATGTATGGGAAAATCATATAGAAACCTGCTGCTGTATAAAACACAACAAAATTTATAAAAATAAAATTAAAAATTAAAGTTCTCAGCCTTAAAACATGAGTTTGAACAGAGGCATTTAAGCAGTTGATAATGATTCTCCTAGAAGTCAAATGTTTGCAAAAAAATCCTAGTGCTAGGTACAGGGTAACCTCTGTGAGTTCTTTGCTAGAAAGACCACAGACACCCCCAAATAATTCAGACTGCTTTCCTGCCAGACATCATGGTGTGTGTGTGTGTGTGTGTGTGTAGTTTAAGCAGGGTTTCTCTATGTAGCCCTGGTTGTCCTAAAATTCACTCTGTAGAACCCATAGAGATCTGCCTGCCTCTGCCTCATGAGTGCTGGGATTAAAGGTGTGCACAAGCAACCGCTGCCCAGCTAAAACACCATACACTTTAAGCAGAAAAAAATTAAGGTGTAACTGAGCTGGAAGCTCCCTCCTTGCAGGCTAGCTTTCATAGCAACGTAAGGGCCTGCTATGTGGGCAGCTGAGATAGAAGAGACATACATGGCCTTTCTAAGATGTGGGCCCTGCATGCTGAAACACCAACCTGCCAGGCAAGATATGCTCACCGTGCAATGGTGGCCAGTCTGGGTAGGTGACCTACTACTTTCTAATTAAATTTAGGGTCTGCTTGACGGCAAGGAAAAAATGTTGTGTAGTAAACCTTGTCAAAGTCTATCCAGGGGTATTGTTTAGTTCTAAAATGAAGAGACCAATACCTAATCTCAAATCCTATATTCAAATGACATAACCCTACACATTACAGCACATGTTATAGTAATTTCTTTGGGATCAGGGCTTCTGGTTTCTAGCTCAACAGGCTCTGAAGCAAAGGTTGAAGTAGTCTGGAGTTCCTTTCTTGTCCTGTGTTCTCTAAGAGAAAATGTTTCTTCTAAAGTCATATAGGTGGTAGATGAAGTGGAATGCATGTCTCTTTATAGTGACTGTTAAATAAGTATAAAGCTTAGTGAAGCCTTCATACTCATTTGTTCAAACCAGGGGGAAGATGTTAAATTACTTTGACAGCTCCCCAAGACACGTGTTCTTTGTACTGGTCTCATAACTCCAGCTTTCAGGAAGTGCTTTCAGGTTCTTTTATGATTACACTTCAGTACACACTCAGTCCTGCAACATTTTTAGAGCTGACCCATGTATCAGGCATGGATTGAACTGGTTGGTATAGACCAGTGAATAAACTGTAACAACTACCTTCTCCTTATAGCACTAATATAAATTAGATTAAAAAAAACTTACTTTGGCAGTTTGAATTCTTCAAAATATTTTTTATAGATGTGTGTCTGGTTTGGGGTCGATGTCAGATCAGGGGAGAGCGAAGACAAGAAGACAGAGGGCTTGCAAAGAAAAGAGAAAGAAACCTTGGAAGGGGACTTCTCTGTGGCAAGCTGGAGACCTACAGCAGAGTAGGCTCTTGGGATGACATGAGGGTTACACTAGCTGAAACTCCTTAGTAACAGATGCATAGAGCATGAAGAGGCCACCGTCTAACTAGACAGGACTCCTAGTGGAGAGAGGGGAATACCAATCCACTTACAAAAACTTCAACCCAAAACTTATCCTGCCTACAAGATGGGTAAGAACAAAAATAGAGATTGAGGGAATGTTCAGTCAATGACTGGCCCCACCTGAGGCTCACCCCAAGGGAGAGAACCCACCACTGACATGATTAACAATACTCTGCTATGCTTGCAGACAGGAGCCAAGCACAGGTATCCTCCGAGCGGCTCCACCCAGCACCTCATGCAGAGACACACAACCAGACATTGGAGCACAGTGAATCTTATGAAAGAGTGGGAGGAAGGATAGAAGAACCCAGTGGGGACAGAAGCTCTACAAGGAAAACAACAGAGCCAACTAACCAGGGCCCAGGGGGCCTGTGGAGACTGAATCACTAACCAAGGACCATGTATGGAATGGACTCAGGCCCCCTACACAGATGTAGCCAAAGGGAAGCTTGGTCTTCGTATGGTTTTCCTAGTAAGGGGAATAAGGCCTGACTTTTCATGGACTCTGTTGCCTGCTTTTCGATCACTTTCCTCAGGCGGGCTACCTTCACAGGATACGGGGGAAGAGGATGCACTCAGTTTTGATGCGACTTGATTAGCTGGGGTGGGTAAGTGGGGAGGGGGCTCTTCTTCTCTGAGAAGCAGGGAAGGGAGATAGAGGACATAGGGAGAGAGGGTGGGACAGGGTGGAGAGAAGGGAGGGGGTAAATGGATGGATGAATGAATGGATGGATGGATGGATGGATGAATGAATGAATGAATGGATAGATGAATGAATGAATAGAAAAAATAAAACACTTTAGCTGTGGCTGGCTCAGATAGTCTGGGAAGCATCGTTAGTGTTTTTCCTGATGTCACTGAGCATATACATTTCTAGAAAATGGTTAACCTGTGAGACTTTCTCAACCAAAGTATGCCAGCCAAAATTTGTGCTGAGCCACGGTATAGACATGGCCCAATGTAAATCGCATGTGCTGCTGACACCGTACTCGTTAATAGGTTAGGTTAGATTATTTTTAGACTGGTTCATGGCATTATGACGGGAAAGTGTAGAGTTTACTATGATCATATCAGATTCAGTGTATGCCCGCAAAAGCAATATGCAACTACTTTTTTCACACATAACACGTATTTCTGGCCTGATATAAGCCATTTCTGAACTGGTGGCATCCATCATGTAGTCAAAGCTTAACATGATCAGAGAAAGCCCGTACATACAAGGAAGGCTTAATTTCAGCTATATTGTAGTAATTAAAGTATTAATATATTTTGGACCTGTTAGTAAGCATCATAGTGAGTTGTTTCTCTATTGTAATATTTATCCATCAAGATGTTTATGCAATTTTGGTTTTAAAAAATATTGTCCGTTTAATACACCAGGGAATACTATTATACAGGAAAGGTATTCCTTTATTATTTCATTTTTACTGATTTTATCTTTTTAGGCTGGTGCTTACTATATTATAGAGGTATGTCTCAAACGCATGCATTCTGAGTAACCATTTCTTTAGCCTGCACTGGGACTACAGACATGTGCCAGCATACCTGGAGTGTTTAAAGTGGGAACTTAGCATCCATGGTCTGGGAAGGAAGCAGAGTGTGAGCATGGCTGACATGCATGTACTGTAAGGACAAAGACTCCGGAGATTATTCCCTATCCGGGTCACTCTTTATTCCCCTCCACACCATTTTGTTTATCTACCTTCCTTTTTTTAAAAAATACTTATTTTTTAATTTTTATTATTAGTTACATTTTATTAACTCTATATCCCAGCTGTATCCTGCTCCCTCATTCCCTCCCAATCCCACTTTCCCTCCCTCATCTCCTCCCTGTCCTTGTCCAAGTCCACTGATTGTGGAGGACCTCTTCCCCTTTCATCTGACCCTATTTTATCAGGTATCTACAGAACTGAATGCAAAATCCTCCTCTGTGGCTTAGCAGGACTGCTCCTCCCTTGGGGGGTGGGGAGGTCAAAGAACCTGCCATTGAGTTCATGTCAGAAATAGTCCCTGTTACCCTTAAAATGGGAAACCAATTGGTTACTGAGCTGCCACAGGCTACATCCGAGCAGAGGTTCTAGTTTATATCCATACACGGTCCTTGGTTGAGTGTCAGTCTCATAAAAGATCCCTGTGCCCAGATATTTTTGGTCCTTGTGGAGCTCCTATCCTTTCCATGTCATACTAACTTCCCTTCTTTCATATGATTCCCTGCACTCTGCCCAAGGTTTGGTTATATGTCTTAGTATCTGCTTTGATACACTGCTAGGTAGAGTCTTTCAGAGGCCCTCTGTGGTAGGCTCCTTTCCTGTTACTTGTTTTCTCCTACATCCAATGCACATCCCATCTGTATTTCTAAATGAGGATTGATCATCTTACCCCGGGTCCTCTTTCTTGTTTATCTTCTTTCACCTTACACCTATCAAAATGGCTAAAATAAAAAACTCAAATGACAACACATGCTGGAGAGGTTGTGGAGAAAGGGGGACCCTCCTCCATTGCTGGTGGGAATGTACTGATACTACCTTGGAAGTAAATCTGGTGCTTTCTCAGACAATTAGGAATAATGCTTCCTCAAGACCCTGCTATAACACTGATGGGTATATACACAAAATTTGCTCAAGTACACAACAAGGACATTTGCTCAACCATGTTTGTAGCAACTTTATTTGTAATAGCCAGAAGCTGGAAACAACCCAGATGTCCATCAACGGAGGAATAGATACAGAAATTGTGGTATTTTTACACAATGGAATACTACTCAGCCATCAAAAATGAGGAAATCATGAAATTTGCAGGCAAATGGTGGGATCTAGAAAAGATCATTCTGAGTGAAGTATCCCAGAAGGAGAAAGAAACACACGGTATATACTCACTTATATAGACATATAAGGTATGATAAACGTAAGGAAATACTTACTAAAATGTTTGATTGTTAATGGATGGATTCACCAATTTCTTGGAGAGTTTTAAATGGCTGACATCTAGAGAGAGAATTATTTTGTCTTGGGGTACTCACAATACCAGTGATTCAGTGTTTAAAAAAGCATTCTCCTTCATCTTCCCTTCATTTTCCCCTTCCTCCCATGAAACAGTGGGAGAATATATTCCAGAATACCGGAGCATATAACAATGAAGGATCAAGAGATATATAAACAATCTTCACTTATAAAGTACAATCCTGAGATTCAAACTTATCTGTTTCACATTCCTCGCCTACACACTGATCGACAATATTTTTATATATGGGAATATACAGTAGATTTTATATAAAAAAGACTAAAATATACAGACATCCATCAATGTGATGGATGTCTGTATATTAAAAAACTGAAAGAAAAAAAAATAAATGGTAATCTCCCTAGATGCTGAAAAGCATTTGACAAAATCCAACATCCATTCATGTTTAAGGTATTGGAGAAATCAGGGATACAAGGCACATATCTAAACATAGTAATGGTGATATACAGCAAACCTATAGCCAACGTCAAACTAAACGAGGAGAAATTTAAATCAATCCCACTGAAATCAGGGACAAGGCAAGGCTGCCCACTCTCTCCATATCTCTTTAACATAGTTCTGGAAGTCCTTGCTAGAGCAATAAGACAGTTGAAGGAGATCAAGGGGATACAAATTGAAAAGGAAGAAGTCAAATTATCACTAGTTGTAGATGATATGATAGTATACATGAGTGACCCCAAAAACTCTATCAGGGAACTCCTACAGCTGACAAACACCTTCAGCAAAGTGGCTGGATACAAAATTAACTCAAAAAAAAAAAAAATCAGTAGCCCTCCTGTATACAAAAGACAAACAGGCTGAGAAAGAAATGAGGAAAACAACACCCTTCACAATAGCCACAAATGACATAAAGTACCTTGGTGTAACCCTAACCAAGCAAGTCAAAGACTTGTATGAAAAAATTTTCAAGTCTCTAAAGAAAGAATTAGAAGAAGATATCAGAAGATGGGATGATCTCCCATGCTCATGGCTTGGCAGGATTAACATAGTAAAAATGGACATCTTACCAAAAGCAACCTCCAGATTTAATGCAAATCCCATCAAATTACCAACACAATTCTTTACGGACCTGGAAAGAAAAATTCTCAACTTCACATGGAATAACAAGAAACCCAGAATTGCTAAAACAATCCTCTACAAGAAAATATCTTCTGGAGGTATCTCCATCCCTGATCTTAAGCTGTACTATAGAGCAACAGTTATAAAAACTGCATGGTACTGGCATAGAAACAGAATGGTGGATCAATGGAACAAAAAAGAAGACCCAGATAAACCCACACACTTATGGGCACCTGATCTTTGACAAAGATGCCAAAACCATACAATGAAAAAAAGATAGCATCTTCAACAAATGGTGCTGGTCTAATTGGATGTCTACATGTAGAAAAATGCAAATAGATTCATACTAATCACCCTGCAGAAAACTGAAGTCCAAGTGGATCAAAGACCTCAACATAAAACCAGACACATTAAATCGGTTAGAAGAAAAAGTGGGGAATACCCTTGAACTCATTGGCACAGGAGACAACTTCCTGAACAGAACACCAACAGCACAGGCTCTAAGAGCAACAATCAATAAATGGGACCTCATGAAATTGAAAAGCTTCTGTAAAGCACAGGACACCATCATCAAAACAAAACGAATGCCTACAGATTGGGAAAGAATCTTCACCAACCCTTTATCTGACAGAGGGCTAATATTGAGTGTATATAAAGAACTAAAGAAGCTGAAAAGCAGCAAACCAAATAATCCAATTAAAAAGTGGGGAACAGAGCTAAACAGAGAATTCTCTGTAGAGAAATATCGAATGGCAGAGAAACACTTAAAGAAATGCTCAACCTCATTAGATATCAGGAAAATGCAAATCAAAAAGACCCTGAGATTTCACCTTACACCCTTCAGAATGGCCAAGATCAAAAACTCAAGTGACAACACATGCTGGAGACTTTGTAGAGAAAGGGGAACCCTCCTCCACTGCTGGTGGGAATGTAAACTTGTACAACCACTCTGGAAAGCAATCTGGCACTTTCTCAGACATCTAGGAATAGCGCTTCCTCAAGATCCAGCCATACCACTCCTAGGCATATATCCAAAAGAGGCTCAAGTACACAATAAGGACATTTGCTCAACCATGTTTGTAGCAGCTTTATTTGTAATAGCCAGAAGCTGGAAACAACCCAGATGCTCCTCAACTGAAGAATGGATGCAGAAATTGTGGTATATCTACACAATGTAGTATTACTCTGCAGTGAAAAATAAGGAAATCATGAAATTTGGAGGTAAATGGTGGAACCTGGAAAGGATCATCTTGTATGAACTGTCCCTGAAGCAGAAAGAAACACACGGTATATACTCACTCATATAGAAATATAATATAGGATAAACCTACTAAAATCTGTACATCTAAAGAAACTAATCAAGAGAGAGGACCCTGACTAAAATGCTCAATCCCCATCCCAAAAGGCAAAGAGGGTGGGCATCAGAAGAAGAAGAAAACAGGAAACAACCTAGGAACCTGCCACATAGGGCCTCTGAAACGCTCTGCCCTGCAGACTATCAAAGCAGATGCTGAGACTTATGGCCAACTGTTGGGCAGAGTGTATGGAATCTTATGTAAGAAGTGGGAAATAGTAAGATCTGGAGAGGACAGCAAACCCACAAGGAGAGCAGCTGAACCAGATAATTTGAACACAGGGGTCTTCCCAGAGACTCATACTCCAACCAAGTACCAGGCATGGAGATAACCTAGAACCCCTGCACCGATGTAGCCCATGGCAGTTTAGTGTCCAAGTGGGTTACATAGTAATGGGAAGAGGGACTCCCTCTGACATAATCTGATTGGCCTGCTCTTTGATCACCTCTCCCTGAGGGAAGAGCAGCCTTACCAGGACACAGAAGATGACAATGAAGCTATTCCTGATGTGATCTGATAGACTAAGATCAGAAGGAAGGAGAGGAGGACCTCCCCTATCAGTGGACTTGGGGAGGGGCATGATTGAAAAAGGGGGAGAGAGGGTGGGATCAGGAGGGGGGGAGGGAGGGGCTTACGGGGGGTACAAAGTGAATAAAGTGTAATTAATTAAATAAAATAAAATATAAAATATTTAAAAAATAATGTGTGTTTGGAAGGACAGTGTTAATCATAGAAAATACTTTGAAAGCATAAACCATTATGCATTTTATTTTTAATGCATGTTTTATTGTTTATGTGTAACTACATATGTCTTCATAGGTGTGTGGATGTACCTAAGCAAGTGCGTGCATTAAGGGGCCAGAGGATGGAGTCAGATTCCTCTGAGGCTGTAATTACAAGGGCTTGTGAGCCACCAGAAGTGGGGGTTGGAAAGCAAGCTCTAGAGTTTTGAAAGAGTAAAAAGCCTCTTGAACACTGAGCCATCTCTCTAGTCCCTCATTATAGTTTCCAAGATGGTTATTATTCTATCAGTGTAATCTTTTCTCACGTTTCTTGTCTGTGATTACAATAAATCTATTCATTAGTGCTCCTTTTCTTTTCTAAGCATTTTCTTTAATTTATATGCTAGGTATTATCCTAAGCAGTATATAGAGTTACAATTTTCTAGGAACTTATAACTGGGGGAATATAAGAAATACTGGAACATGTATACATAGTTTTATATGCAACATATGTTATGTTAGAAGTTAATTATTTATATTAACTGTTTAATTAAGTTTCATAAGATGACATATTTTCTTCAAAAATTCATTTGAACATCTGCTCCTTTTGTTAATTAAAAAATCAACAAACTTTTCCTCAACAAAATTGCACACACAGAATACATACAAATTTCTGTGATTAAAAAAAATAGTGTGTCATTTGCATATGCTTAAACCTACTGTCAATATCTATTGCTAATTGATTTTAACGGAGATGTTTTTTTTTTTTTAAAAAAGCTAAATCTTTGTACAAATGGAGATCCTTACCAGCTTACCTTGTATCAATTAGAATATCTAGCCATATAAAATTATACTTCTTATATCTTTGTGACATAAATTCTTTTGAACAAAACCTTACTTCAATTAAAATTACCTTCACAAAAAAAGAATCTAAAATAAGCAGGATTATCCCTAGAATCATAAGTGACGGGACTTCTCATTTTGAGGATCAACAGGCTTTTGTTGGGTGTCTATGCTTTATCTGTTCATTCGCTGATGAACGCTGATCAGGGCCATATCATGGTTATGATGATTAATGGTGTCATGCTCAAGCAAGTGCAGGTGTAGCTTTCACATACGAATGTCCTCTCCTTTGGATAAAAACCCAAAAGGACATGTGTATTCACGTGGAAGTACTAACTTTTTGGGGAACTCATGTTTTCCACAGTGGCTATGCAAACTTATATCCGAATTGGTTATGCAAAAATATCAGATTTGCTGCACTATCTCACCAATATTTACTTTCTTTCTTTATCTGACAATAGTAATTCTAGCAAACATACAGTGAAGTCTCTTAGTGTTTTGGTTCCAGAATCTTTATGGTTAATGATGGGAATGTTCTAATATATCTGATGATTTTTTTAATTATCTTATTTTTTTATTAATTACAGTTTATTCACTTTGTATCCCTCATAAGCCACTCCCTCCTCCTCTCCTGATCCTGCTCTCCCTCCCTCTTCTTCACTCATGCCCCTCCCAAGTCCACTCCAGATCATTTGCTCACTTAAAAATTTTACAGTTGACTTAGATTCTTTAAGTTGCTTAGATTCTTTAAGAATTTTGGATTGGAGGATGTGGAAAAAGGGGCACCCTCCTCCATTACTGGTGAGAATGTAAACCTGCACAACCGCTTTGGTTATCAATCTAGTGCTTTCTCAGACAATTAGGAATAGCGCTTCCTCAAGATCCAGCTATACTACTCCTCGGCATTTATCCAAAAGATGCACAAGTATTCACCAAGGACATTTGCTCAACCATGTTCGTGGCAACTTTATTTGTAATAGCCAGAACCTGGAAACAACCCAGATGTCCCAGAGTTGAGGAATGGTTACAGAAATTGTGGTACATTTACACAATGGAATACTACTCAGCAATTAAAAACAGGGAAATCATGAAATTTGC
This sequence comes from Psammomys obesus, assembly GCF_907164565.1. NCBI lineage: Eukaryota > Metazoa > Chordata > Mammalia > Rodentia > Muridae > Psammomys > Psammomys obesus. Next base: position 6,422,325 of record NW_026591643.1, on the reverse strand, counting down.
AGGCAAATGGTGGGAACTAGAAAAGATCATCCTGAGTGAGGTATCCCAGGAGCAGAAAGACACACATGGTATATACTCAATTAAGTGGATATTAGACACTTAATATAGGATAATCGTACTAAAATCTGTACACCTAAAGAAGCTAATCAAGAAGGAGGACCCTGGGTAAAATGCTCAATCCTCATTCAGAAAAGCAAGAGGGAGAGACATTGGAAGAGGGGAAAAACAGGGAGTAGTACACGAGCCTACCACAGAAGGCCTCTGAAAACTCTACCCAGTGTGGTATGCTGAGACTCAGCCAAACTTTGGGCAGAGTGTAGGGAATCTTACGAAAGAAGGAGGAGATGGAAAGACCTGGAGGGGACAGGAGCTCCACAAGGAGAGCAACAGAACCAAAAAATCTGGGCCTAGGGGTGTTTTTTGAGACTGATACTCCAAACAAGGACCATGCATGGAATTAACCTAGAACCTCTACTCCAGATGTAGCCCATGGCAGCTCAGTGTTAGCCCATGGCTGCTGGTAATGGGAACAAGGACTGTCTTGGACATGAACTCAGTGGCTGGCTCTTGGATCACCTCCCCTTGAGGGGTAAGCAGCCTTACTAGGCCACAGAGGAAGACAATGCAGCTAGTCCTCATGAGAGCAGATAGACTAGGAGGCCCTCCCCTTTCGGTGGACTGGGAGAGGGGCATGGGAGAAGAAAAGGGAGGGAGAATGGAGTTGTTGGGATTGGGAGGGGATGAGTGAGAGGGCTACTGCTGGGACACACAATGAATAAAGTGTAATTAATAAAAAATAAATACATTTTTAAAAAGAATTTTGGATTGAATCTTTAGGAGATTCATGATGTGTAAATATTTTCTCCTGGTCTATCATTTATCGCTTCACTTTGTTGATAAGGTTTGCTGCCACTGAATGTTTTAAAAGCATTTATTAATTTATTCTTCTTTAGTATATTACATCCCAAATGCAATTTCCTCTCTTTCATCTCCTTTTAGGCCTAGCTTCCCAACTCCTCTCTCCTCCTGATCCACAACTCCTCCTTTTACACCAGAAAGAAAAGCAGGCCTCCCAGGGATATTAACCAAAAGTAGCATAGCAATTTACTATAAGACCACACAAATAACTTCATATCAAGTCTAGAAAGGCAACTGAGTAGGAGGAAATGGGTCTCAAAAGCAGGCAAAAGGGTCAGGGACAGTCCATACTGCCACTGTTAGGAGTCCTACAAAATCATCAAGCTTCACAAACATAACATATATAGGAACCTAGGTCAGGCCCATGCAGGCTCCCTGTTTATTCCTTCAGTCTCTGTGAGCTCCTCTGAGCCCTGGTTCATTGGTTTTCTTTTGGTCTTCTTGACTCTTCTGGCTCCTATCATTCCCACCCGACACTGCCTCTTCTGCATTCCCAGAGCTCTGCCTACTCTTTAGCTGTGGATCTCTGCATCTGCTTCTATGAACTGCTGGTTGAAGCCTCTCTGATGATGATGATTGTGCTAGGCTCTGGTCTTTGAGTATAGCAGGATGTTGTCAGGAATTATTTCATTGACTCTTTTTGCCAGTCCTGTTTGACTCTGTCTTAGGTCTCTGGGCCACCCAGCCTCTGGTTCCTGGCCTTCTAGGCAGTGTCAAGCATAGGGAACTTTTTATTTTGATGTAAGCTCATTTGGCTATTTTTGCTTGAGGTAACGTTTGTAAGGTGTTATCTGAAAAATTGTTGCTCACTTGAATGTAAGAAATTTTGTCCCTGTGTTATCTTCTAGTATTTTCCATGGATGCAGGACTCACATTTAACTTTTAATCCATTTGATTAGAATTTCATAAAATATGACATGAGTCTACTTTCTTTCTGTAAAAGGATATCTAGTTTTTCTGACATTTTTTTACAGAGATTATCCTTTTGTCATTGAGTATTCTTTTTTTAATTTTTATTTAACTTTTATTAATTACAGTTTATTAATTTTGTATCCCCCCATAAGCCCCTCTCTCCTCCTCTCCCAATCCCACCCTCCCTCCCTTTTCTGCATGCATGCCCCTCCCCAAGTCCACTAATAGGGGAGGTCCTCCTCTCCTTCTTTCTGATCTCATCAGAAGTGGCTGCATTGTCATCTTCTGTGGCCTGGTAAGGCTTCTCCCCCCTCAAGGGGAGGTGATCAAAGATCAGGCCAATCAAATTATGTCAGAAACAGTCCCTCTTCCCATTACTATGTAACCCACTTGGACACTGAACTGCCATGGGCTACATCTGTGCAGAGGTTCTAGGTTCCACATTGCACATAAAATTATGTGGAAATGGACGAGCTGTGAACACGGTAGTGAGATTTGTATGGGCAGGTTAGTGAATACTTAATGTAGATAATAAATTAAAATTGAAGTAAATATAGGTTTATTTTCATAATAAATTGACAATGTTCTCAATATAAAAATTAGTATCTCCAGTTTACAGACAAAAAGATAAAGTTGCATCTGAGTAACTTGCCTGTGGGCTGAAGAGCACTATTGGGCATTGAGCTAAACTCTGATTTGAATCTTCTTTCTCCTCTCTCACTCTGCCTTCTCTCAAAGATAGCCACCAGCTAGAATTTTCCATCATCTCAAGATAGTATAAATCTCTCAGATCAACTTACATTCTTCCAAGAGAAAAACAACAACAACAACAAACAGCCACTACTCTGTTTGTGACCTAATTCAATTCAATTAGTAATTATGAAGGGTCTTCAGGAGACACAAAACTTTATGGTATCCTTAGTGAAGTTTTAAAATTTCAGTGTTTCTGGTATAAAAACATTGAAGACTTCCCCTTTCCCTTGTTTTTGTTAGACTCTCATTTGCCTCTGTACACATCAAAGGCATTTAAATACAAACAAGCTTTTTTTTTTTTTTTTTTAGTTATCTAAAATACAGTATCTTCCAGTGGAAAGGGTAATGAAGCATTAATCCCTCCAGCTGTTGTTCTTCCAGACAGATGTGCAAAATGTTTACAGCAATCTGCTGAGTTTGCAACTCTTCTAATTTGAGAATGCAAAAATCTAAATACAAAGAATCACTAATACTGTTAGTGACTTTAATGCTGCCATCACTCTTGCTTTGTTAGTCACTTTTGCATTTTAAGTTTCCAAGAATCTTTTCAGATCAAGGGAAACAAAGGCATGAGATTCCATTTTCTCTGATTCCTAACCCAAATTTCTTTCATCTGTTCTTTTATTTATTACTTTATTTATGCAAAAAACGCAGTAGATCGAGACACAATTGTAATAGATGAAACACAGTGATGAATAAGGCACAGTCTTTGTTCAAACAGGACAGCCAATCTGCTGAAGCACACAAAGAAATAAAATATGGATTTGGGAGACAACATATGACTAATGTCTGAGTAGCAGAGAGTGAGGACACACAGGAAGGGCAGTTAACCTAGATGAAGAGTGTTTAAGAGTGATAATGCTGGAGAGGTGATATCATTGATTCTAAGGAGTTGAAGGAAAAACAGTTATTTGGGAGCAATGGAGAAGAGACATACCGAAATTGAGAAAATGTTCTCTTCCTAGAGACTGTTTGTCTCCGAGCTGGGGTGCTGGTGCATGCCTTTAAAAGTAGTATGAGGGAGGCAAAGGCAGGTGGAACTCTGTGCGTTCAAGGCCAGTCATGGTTAGTTACATAGTAAGACTCCTTCCCCAAAAAAAAGAAACAACAACAATATTCTTCCTTGATAAATAAGAACAGTTAACTGTAATGCTGTTCCAAGTACACAGACTTTGCACATGAAAAAAATCTTAAAACTTAATACTGCTTATGAATAATGAAGACTAGATATACCAAGTAAACTTCGACATAACTGTACACAAGAAGAAAGATACCCAAAAACACACCCTGGACAGACCCAGAATCACCAAGCCAATCTTTTGATCCCCAGTTGTTTTTATTTAAATACTGTGAAAGGTTTAGGAAGTGTCCCAGACTTTGAAGCTTTAAACCAAGTTACACAAATAAGTTAAGTAGACAGAAATTCAAATGTTGTTTTCATTACAGAAAGTTGTAGCTTCCAACCGGGAATGATAGCCCAAGTTCTCTCTGTTACTAGCAGAAATTGTGCTGCCTGGATTTCTGCATAGAAGAAGTCATACCAGAGCACAAGTTCTCAAAAACTGATTCCAGTGAAGGAATGAGTATCCAGTTCCTCATCCAAACTGGGTAAATGAGGTGTGGTAAAGACAAAAATAGTTTGATATATTCAACTGTGCTAAGTGTTAATTGTCAGCCTAACAGGATATAGACGCAGTGTGAAGAGCAGCCTAGGCATGTCCCTGAGGGATGATCTTTATGGAGTTCATTGAGGTGTAAAGTCTGCCCACTATGGGTAGAACCGTTCTCTTGCTGGGAACCCGGACTCTATAAATGAAGAAAGGGACCTGAGCAACAACACGTGCTAATCACGCTCTCCTTACTGAGTGTGGATGTCATGTGACCAGCTCTCTGAAGTTCCTGCTGTCTTGACTTCTACAGGATAATGGGCTGTGCCTTGAAACTGTGAAGCAAAAGAATCATTTTCTCTCTTAAGTTGCGTTTGTCAGAGGATTTCATCACAGCAACAGGAAAGGAAACAAACAAACAAACAAAAACATTCCTCCACCTAAAACTATGAATGTTTTTGCACAAAGTATTTTAAAATTCTATAGGAAATAGTACAGTTAATTTCTGTTCTTACAAAAGATACAGTACAGAATAATAAGTAAAGACCTTGAATTAGAGTTTGAGGCTGGTACTGATTTTAAAATCAGGTGCTATAGGCCTGAACAATCAGCTGGGGTGTGTTGTTTGCTCTTAGATGGTCGTTCCTTGCCTTCAGTAAGAGAAAAATCTGTAAGATGATGACTTATGAATGCACTGTCTTTATGGGTAAGTGCTGTGGCCGATAAATGGAGACTGATAGTGGCGAAGTGACTCTGCTGTCTGAACTGTATGCATGATTTTCCTCCTGACGGAAAGAGGGACGAAGCCTGAACTGTGAGCACAAGGAGAATGTGATTTGGGGCAATGATTGCTGAGGATGCTGCCCTGTAGCCAGTGTCCTCATTTTGTGCCACTGAGCCACCTGAGTAGGTGGAAACTCTTCCATTTAACAATGTCTCCCTCTGCTTATTTACTCACATTTTTACAATAATAAAAAATATATATTTTTTCCAGAAGTTTATTAAGAAAAAATATCAAAGTTAAAATAAAAATAATATATAATAGTTCAACTTTAGTAATTATTAACATTTTAAGATAATCACCATTTTTATGGCAAAATGAACATATTATTTCTAAATTATTGTTAAAATTTCATATGCATTTGAAATATGTCTTAATCATGTCCAAACACTCTTCTTCAAACTACCTACACTTAGGAGCCCTTCCCAATCAATTCCCTCACAGCTTCAAACTATCACCATCTTCTTCTTTAAATAATCTATACCCATATACACAGGATGTGGGGTCCTTCACTGTGGCCTAGGCAACCTGCCAGTCATTTTTTCTTCCTCCAGAGAAGTAGTCAATTGCCAATAGACCTTGGCTATAGGTGATGTTTCTTAACCCTTCCTGCTATAATATTAGGGTTTATTACTGTGCAGGTAACAAAAAAAATATGTTAAAGAGTACTGGATATAACCCAAATGATTTGCCTGCTAATTCCTCTACTATTCTGAAAATAACTACTTTGTATGAGTGGCTGCAAATGTGAAAACCTTCATTATATACCATCATGAAGTGGTAGTTTATCTGACATGGCAAAACTCAATTGAATTCTAACTTAAAAGGTATGAGTATATGAAAATTGACATCAAGATTTATAGAACAGTTTTTTTTTTCTTTTTCATACTGATAAAGCCAATTGGTATCTTCATTACTCAATCCTACTTGTCACTATGTTCATTAAATAGGAGGTTAAACTCCAAAGCCTTAAATAAAACCACAAATCATGGAAGTAAATAGACTTATCTAATAAATTCTGGGTCGTGTTACATGTTGGAAGTTTGACCTTGACGAGGCACTTGGCTTTCTTGACTTACATTTTTCAGTATGGAAAGTATGAATAATAACATTTACCTTTTATTCCTTCTCGGGATGCAGAACAAAAACATAAGAAAAGAACTCTGTACAGAGATTGACTCATACAAACTGAAGATGGCTCCCTAAATGATGGTTTGATTCCTGTTTAAGGAAATATTAGAGATTTTTGTCATCTGGTCTCTAGTAAATATACATTTATGGAGTAGGATAAAGGGATTTTTATAAGCATCAGCTTCATAAACAAATTTTAAAGAGTAGTTTGGGGTTCCTGAAGAAGGTACCTCTTTTCATGTGATGCTGCTTGATGTTCTTTTAGTTAGGACCGAGTAAATAAAAATCTGCTGTCTTACAACCAACAGCGAGATGTTTCTTTGTGAGAAATGTGATTGGCTAACTTCTGTTTGTTTGCAGTGCTCAGAAGCTCAAATTTGGAGAAGGCCAATTAATTACCACATATGTAAATATTCTTTAATTCAAGGGTGCATTTAACCAACAATAACACTGAGGCCTCCGCTGGCAGTCTGTGCAACCCCCGCTAGTGCGTTCTTCAGCTCTGTGACTCTCCATTCCTGACTGTGCTTCCTTCCGTCCTTTCCAGTTCTTCCCTTCAGACACTGCATGCTTCCAGCTCACACTGCAATGGCTTTTCTTGCACTGTCATGGCACTTAACGTTTCCACAAATGTTTGAAATCAAGATTTGCTATTGTGGTTCATTATAAATCATGAAAACGGTGGCTTAGAACAAGCAAATGACATGTTAGTTTTTCTTCTGGTTTTTGATGATAATGTTTCCTCTAATGACTTGTTTTATTTAAATAATTTAAACAAAGACTTTCAGTGAACAAGACTAAAATTTTATTAGCAGCTATCTGAACTATCTCTCAGACACTCAAGTATTACCTCTAGGTTACTCGTTATTTCATAGATACTATAAGGTAGCTACTTGAGGACCAAACTACATCTGCACTTCGCCGTTATAGACTTAGACTTACTTAAAGCAAACTAAATACTTATAAAACTGGATATAGCTCATTTTCAATTTTTTACATATTTACTATATGACTTACTGATTGTTTATGTACATTATCTCATTTAACCCTGACAATGGTTAAATCAAGCTGAACAATATATTTAAGTCTAAAATTTTTTGTCTCAATTCAACAAACCACAGTTGTTGATCTGAGGATAAAACATTGAAACAACAGCAGATCTCTTGATCAAGTGGGCTGAAATTTTTCTTTATGTCTACTTTGTTACTTACATAAAAAGCCTTAATCCTTTGGATGAGCTAATTCAGAAACCAGTGGCTCTTAAACTTGACTTCACATTTCAACCTCCCGAAGATCTTTATGAACTGCCCTGTTTTACGCTTCTCCAGAAATTCCAGTTTAACTGGGCCAAGCTACATTCTGGGTATTAGAGTGTTTTAAAGCTTTCCAGGCAATTTAATGAACAGCTGTATTTGAGGACTGATACATCTCTTAGCGTCCACCTGAGACATCATCCCTACCACCCTAGCTGAAAGACTAGTTTCATAATCTTTTCTCAGATTTTGCAAGACGCTTAACCCAACATCCTGTCCCCTTTACTATCTCTGACCATACTTTCTCTCTGGTGACTGTCAAAATGATTTCAACGAAGCAGATCTAATCAGGCCACAGCATGGTTTCTAACTGCCCTCAAAGTTCTAACTTAACTTTCATTCATCTAATTATAACACCTGCAAAGCTCTTTCCTTTGAATGGATCCTACCATGCCCCAATTCTATCCTTAGCTCCTGCTGCTTCTTCTTCCTGGAATGGACTTCCTCTGTGTGGTCTTGAGCCATCCTGTAGGCTCAACATCAGACACCTCTTAGAACTTCCTTGCTTAAGACTGGCTGCCCCTAATAAAATAATTTCCTCCCTTCTCTGTGCTTCTAAAGAGGAAAGCTATTATAGATTTAGAACAACATTAGCTGTGGTATCTGGTGAGCTCACTAAAAGTAGGGAAACTTTCATTACTTTTTTCTGTTATGGATATGTCATACCTTATAATAGAAGTGTTATGAACTAATATTTACTAAATAATTAAACAAATACATTGATAAGCAAGTGACCATGTTTTTTTTTTTTTTTTTTAGATGTAACTTCATTTGATTTACTGCTTCATTTAACTGTAGTATAATAGTCCTTTGCAAGAAAAGATTTGTGGAATGCATTCCCTAGTAGTCAGGTACTGAACAGAAAACACTGGCTTTGGACTTTTTAAAAAGTTCTTCCATTGACATTGAGAAAATGAGTTAAAGCCTTTGACATGGCAGTTTTCTAATCTATAAATCAGAGAAAGTAACTTTATAAACTTACTTTACAGCATCATTAAGGTTTTATGAGATGATGGTTATATGACAATCTACATACATAATACCTAGAACACAGTAAATATTTTTATTTTATTTATTTCTGAAGTCTTTTTGTCTATGCCAAATCTTTTTGAAACCTCCCTTGTTAGTTCATATTTATCTTTATTTACTTAATGCATAATTATTTAATTGATAAATATTTGTTTTAAATCTAAAATATATTACATACTTCTTTAAAATGTTATATGTATTATAATTAGTCAAAAATAATATTTAAAAGAGCAGGCAATCAGTTCATGTCAGGAGCAATCCCTGTTCCTATTGCAATGGAACCCACTTGGTTATTGAACTGCCATGGGCTACAGCTGTGCATGGGTCTTAGGTTATCTCCTAGCACAGTCCTTGGTTGGAGTATCAGTCTCAGGAAAGACCCCTGTGCTCAGATTTTTTGGTTCTGTTGCTCTCCTTGTGGAGTTCCTGTCCTCTCCAGGTCTTACTGTTACCCACTTCTTTCCTAGGATTCTCTGCACTTTGCCCAAAGGTTTCCCATAAGTCTCAGCATCTGCATTGATAGTCTGCAGGGCAGAGTCTTTCACCAACCCCTGACAGGGAAGCTGCATTACCAGGCCACAAAAGAAAACAATGCAGCCACTCCTGATGAGACCTAATTGACTAGGATGAGAAGGAAGAAAAAGAAGACCTCCCCTATCAGTGGACTTAGGGAGGGGAATGCATGCAGAGGGTGGAGGAAGGGAGGGACTGGGATAGGAGGAGGGAGAGAACCACAGGGGAGATATAAAGTGAATAAAGTGTAAAGAATTAAAAAATAATATTTATATCTTACATATTACTATACAGTGTTTGTGAGAGATAGATAAACAATAGACACACAGAGGATAGGCAGGCAGATAGATAGATAATGGGTAGACAGGTGACAGTGGGAAAAGCAGCAAGAATTCTGCCATCTATGATCTTGTTTTTAGTATGAAGAGACAGAGAAAACATAAGCAAAATAAATCAGACATATAGAGTAAATGATGTCAGTGAGTGTGGTTGAGAAGAAGAAGAAAGAACAGAAAATGAATATTGGAGTTATAACTTTAAGAGTAATGAGGACCTTAACAAGAAAGTTCTCTCGGATCTCATTTAGTGACCTAGAGGTCGGGAAAATGAGCTACCCGATGTGTAGAGGTCGGACATTTAGGAAGGGAAGGGGAAGCTAATGTGCTGACCAGAGAGAGGAAAAGAGGTGGCTTAGAAGACTAACAAAGTGTGCAGGAAGGAGACTTGTGGCCAGATTGAGTGGGGCCTTATGAGTTGTTTTAAAGGTTTTCAAATTTTCTCTGAACTTAGAGGCCTTAGCAGAATTCTGAACTGAGCAGCAGCATAATATGATCTGTTTAGCAGAATTATCTGGCTAGTGAGTTGAGATCATGCTGCTTTGGGCAAACTTAAAGCCATCAAGATATCCTTGTTATTTAGTTTCTTTAGGTCTGTGGATTTTAGTAAGGCTATCCTGTAGGAAGACACTAGGGAGGATGCTTACTTTTCATTAGGAGGAGCAAATAGAATAGACACCAGGAGTGGTTGAAGAGTGGGAACAGGACAGGAGCCTACCATAGATGTTTTCTGAAAGACTCCCTCCAGCAGCGAATTAAAATAGATGCTGAGACTCACAGCCAAACATTGGGCAGAGTGCAAGGAGTCTTATGGAAGATTGGGAGGATAGAAGAACCCAGAAGGGACAGGAGCTCCACAAGGAGAACAACAAAGCCAACAAATCTGAGCCCAGGGTGGCCTCCAGAGAGTGATACACCAACCAAGGACCATGCATGAAGAGGACGTAGACCCACTACTCAGATGTAGCCCATACTCAGGGATCTGGGGTTATCTCTGACATGGACTCAGTTGCCTGCTCTTAGATCACTTCTCCCTGGCAGGGTGGCTTTGCCATGCCACAAAGGAAGAAGATTCAGGCAGCCTTGGTGAGACTTTGTAGGCAAGGGTCATATAGTAAATGAGGAGGACTCCCTCTTTCTGTGGTTTAGCAGAGGGGGATAGGGGAAAGATGGAGGGAGGGTGAGACTGAGAGGAGACAGGGAGGGGGTTACAATCTGGCTAGAATATAGACATAACACACATTAATCACTCTGGCTGGAATACAGACATGCTTTTAGCACGCGTTTTTAATCTCAAACAATGATGCCTAATTGAGGGACAGATAAAATGATGAATCATAGAAAGATTTGACAGAATGAGTCAGAGAAAGGATACTCCCAACTCTCATGAGATTGGCTCCCTAAAACAGAGTACAGCAGAGGAGAACAGGAGAGTTTGTGAAGACAGTACAGTACAGTTTGGCATTATAGTACATTTTGGTGAAATTTGGTGCAGTTCAATTGAGTGCAGTTGAGTTTGTGCAGTTGAGTTTGTGGAGTTCAGAGGCAGTTTTTCCAAGCAAAGCCATTCAGTGAGAAGTGAAGAAAAGCCAGTTTGAATCAGTCATCTTGGAGAGGAGTTTTGAAACACAATAGCAGAGTTGAACCAGCCAGCCAGAGTTCAAAAAGAACTAGAAAGGGTAAGCTTATTCATTAAGTCTTGGAGGCTGAACACATCCTAAACCTAGATTAGCAGATGGAGGCTGAAAGATGATGCCTTCAAGGTCTGTTCTTGTAGAAGTTTAGATTGTACACAGGCTAGAAGCTTCCAGGCCTATGCCTAGAGATAGTTAGATAGAAATACTCAGGGCTCAGGCCAAGCTGTGTATTAGTAAAGGTTGGGTATGGTTCTCATCTCATCATCTGAGAAGATAAAAACAAAATTTACAGATCTAACAAAGTGTAAGACAAAGGGGAGTTGTAGCAGGAAAGATGAAGATAGGTACAACTGATATCAAGAAGTCCAAAAAAAAAAAGGTGAAAAATGAATAAGAAAAGATAGAAGTTTAATATTGAAAATTGGAAGAGGCATTCAAGAAGACTTATCAAACAGGACTGTTGAAAAGTATCCTGGGATGGGAAAAAAAGGGTATACAGTTGGCCTTTAAAGCAAAGAGTAGGAATGGGGGCACCAAGGTAATGAGTCGAGATAGAAAAGGTGTCCAAGGGTGAGCTTTGGAATAGTCTAGGAACACAACCTCAGGACCAGAAGCACCATTCACCATTAGCCTGGAAGACTTTTGAAATCAAAGGAAAAGAATGTTCTAAGAATGACAGGATGAGCCACTGATCCTGAAGAAATTCTGAGGTTCAGGCATGTGTGTGACAATCATCACTTTTCTTCTCTTTCAATTTCTCAAACCCATACTCCATCCTTTATTTATCCTTTCCTTCCCTGAATCATTAAAGTGGTAGCATGTTCTATTTCACTAGAATTTTATGATGTTATATATTTAAGGTAATGAGCTACATGATGAGTCCTTTATACAAGATGAAACCTTTATACAAGAACCCTCCTGGGTTCTCTTTCCCCAGGAGATGATGAACCCAGGATTGGGACAAACTTTGCACAAGTTGATTCCTATTAAACATTTACTTTTTTGATTAATTGATTCTATAGTTCTCCAATTCATTCGGGGATGAGATTATTTCTTTGGAGAATAGAGAAAACTGTCATTTTTAAGTTGAGGACAGGATATTGGAGGCTGCCACCAGCTTTTCAGGAAAGAAGCCTTTGGCTCAGAACTCCATAGGGCTTCTGACTGTAAATAAGAACTGGAAATTTCTGCTTGGAAGTGGCAAAGGAAGGTCTGAGATTAAGTGCACTCTGTCCAGGGCAGCCTCCTGCGGAAATGACTTCCAGAGCAGAGTGCCAAAGTGCTTTCGTAAATGATTCTGGCTCACCCTTTTCTCTATCTCCTGCCCTGTGTATGCAACATTTATAAAAATAAACATTTGCAGGAGGCACTTGGGAGCAGGCCAAGGTGGAGCACCCAACAAAGAAAACAGATAAACCAGAAGACTTAGAACACCCAGGAGGAGGACAAGCTTTTAAACTGCGAGCTGAAGGTCAGCAGATAAGAGAAACTAGCAGTAGAAGGCAGAGGAGCAGAGCCTTACGGTGTCAACTTCACAACATTCTTTATTTTTATTTATTCCATTACGTTTCTTCAATCTTCCCATAACATGCACAGTCTTGGGGAAGCTGTCTTCGAGGACTGTGTGGTCATATTTGCATTTGGATTATTTATCTATGAATGACATATGTGTTCAATATTAAAATGTACCTCAAACTCTTCCCAACATTAGCTGTTAACATAACTCTTCCCAACATTATGCATAGGTGTTCTGTAACACGAATTATTTAATCTGAGCTGAGGAGATAGTTCTGTGGTTAAGAGCATATGTTGCTCATGGAAAAATCTCAAGTTCAGTTTCCACCATCATGGAGGATCACAACCATCTGTAACTCCAGTTTCCAGTTATCCGACTAACTCTTCCGGCCTTTGTGGGTACCCGGCACACACATGGTACCCAGATACACATACAGACAAAACCCCACATACAAACCAAAAAAAAAAAGTTTATTGACTTTTTTTTTTTTTTTAGCTTTTTCTTCTGCTTTATTTTTTTCCTATTCTGGTTTATGTGTTTTTATTTTATATTATTATTATTTCTATCATTATTATTAGTTAGGCTCTGGTTTGTATTATAATGAAAGTGAGGAAGAGAGAAAGGGCATGGATTTGGGTGGGTGGTAAAGACACAAGGATCTGGGAGGAGGTTGGGGAAGAAAAACCATAATCAAAATATACTGTATAAAAAATGCTATTTTGAATACAAAAAATTCTTCAGCCATTTGGCCTGACCAACTCAGTAACTTCTCCATCTTCCATCTAAACAGAACCCTTATGCTGATATGTGCTGTGGCTTTTTAGAATTTCTTCATTTTCAACTCTTTGTTTGAACCTTAATGAATGCACTATTTAGTTTCATTTATTTAGACACATGATCCTGCCTAGAATATTGGAAGTGCTATAGCCTGAATACCATATACTCTCTCTCCTTTCTTTGAATTCATATGTTACAACATTTAATGCCCAGGATGGGATTCTCAAAGAGTGTGCTCTTTAGGAAATGACTAAGTCAGGGTGGCTTCTTGCTCACAAATGGGGTTGGTGTTCTTATTACAAAATTTGAAGAGGTTTTGCACTTTCTGTTATATGAGGACACAGGTGTCATCTACAAGGAAGAGACCCTCAGAAAATGTGGAATCCATAAGCAACTTGACCATAAACTTCCAATCATCAAGGACTGTGTGCAATAAATCACTGATTGTTAATTATACTCTAAGTCATTTTCTTAGAGTGGCTTTTATAGACTAAGACATGAGGTGTTAATTAATATTGACAAAATATTATAAACGGTTATATAGCTTAACCTTTACCAGATAGTTTAAAGGTAAATGGAAGGGCTCCAAAAGACCCCTTCCTTAAGTGACTGCTAAGAAGGTCAGTCTTTGTGGATACAATGTGGGTAACTGCACTTGGTGTAACTTAATGGTTTCAGTAGCTGTGCCAGGTGGGAGGAATGGCATTTGTGTTTCTTCATCCTGTCTTCTGGTTGGCCAGGACCCTTTCTATCACTTACTTTCTATATCTTGGGCAGCCATGAATCTTTACATCCACTATCATTCATTGTAAAGAAAGATTTCTCTGATTAATGTTGGGAGCTGTTACTTTTTTCCTGTGGGTATAAGCATAGTTATGTAGGAAGTAGTTTACTCCTGTGTTCATTTACACACAAATTTCATAATTTCATTTTTTACAGCTGAGTTATACTATATCATGCATATGTACCCTACCCACATTATCTACCTATCAGTTGCTAGGTATGTAGCTTGCTTCTATTTCTATTCAGTGTGAACATGGGAGCAATGGACATGGATACGCAGGTATTCTTGTTATACTAGATAGTCATTGGAGTATATTATCAGTAGTGGAATATCTAAATCATATTTGGGGCATATAAAATTGCTTTATATATGGTAACAGGATAAAAACATAAATATATAACCAAATATCTGGTATTTCATGAATATCCTTTAAATAATTAATCTCTACCTCATTATAATGTGACTTTATTATATAAAATAAGAGACAAAGCAAAGGAGTTGTAGAAAGATCTTCACCAATCCTACATCTGGAAAAGGGGCTAATATCCAAAATATATAAGGAACTCAATAAATCAAATAACAACAATTCAAATAATCTAATGAGACTTATGCTCCAGCCAAGAACTGTGCATGGAGATAACTTAAGACCCCTGCACAGATGTAGCCCATGGCAGTTCAGTATCCAAGTGGGTTCCATTGTAATAAAAACAGGGACTGTCTCTGACATGAACTGATTAACCTGCTCTTTAATTACCTCCCCCTGAGGGGGAAGCAGCATTACCAAGCCACAGAAGAAGACACTGCAGCCACTCCTGATGAGACCTAATTGACTAGGATCAGAAGGAAGGAAAAGAAGACCTCCCCTATCAGTGGACTTGGGGAGGGGCATGCATGCAGAGGGTGGAGGAAGAGAGGGATTGGGACGGGAAGAGGGAGGGAACCATAGAGGGATTCAAAGTGAATAAAGTGTAATTAATAAAGAATTTTTAAAAAAATGGAGTACAGAGCTAAACAGAGAATTCTCAACAGAGGACTCTCCAGTGGCTGAGAATCACTTAAAGAAATGGCCAATGTCCTTAGTCATCAGGGAAATGCAAACCCAGACAACTCTGACATTCCATCTTACACATGTAAGAATGGCTAAGATTAAAAACTTAAGTGACCACACATGCTGGTAAGGAGGTGGAGAAAGTGGAATTCTCCTTCATTGCCATTGGAAATGCAAACTTTTACAACCTCTATGGTAATCAATCTGGCGTGTTCTCAAAAAACTTGGGAATAGCTCTACCTCAAGACCCAACTGTAACGACCCTGGGGGTGCACCCACCATACAACAAGAACATTTGCTCAACTATGGTCATAGCAGATTTATTTGTAATAGCCAAAAAACTGGAAAGAACCAGGGAATTTACTGGGAGAGTATGTCTCCATGTAATGTTAGACGCTACATCCATGAAGTATAACCAGGATTACTGCTTACAAACAAGCTGAAAAAGGACAAAATGGACATGGCAAAATGGATGTGGGAGTGGCCATGTGACCTTTACCCTACGGAAAAAAATTAAAGGAAACTGAGGAATGCTGAGAATGGGAGAGATAAGCCTCCTCTCGGAAGAGTACATCAACTGGTTATCCAATAGAAAAAGGACAGGTATGAAAATATTCAAACAAGTAACATTAATCAGACATAGTAGGATATATTCAGGAAAAGCTTGAAAAACAGCAAGGAGAGGTACAGGGAAAGGTTTAAGGGGTTTAAAGGAAGGGAAGAAAAACTGATATAGTTATATTGCCAAAAATTAAAAGAATAATAAGAATTAATAAATTATACTTGAATTTGGAAAGGGTGACCATTAGGAGAGATATAGCTAGAGTTGGAAGGGTTAAAATGAGTAGTTCTTACATTTAATTGTATAGATGTATGAAATTCTCATCATTAAATGAAAATGTAAACATTAATAAAGGATGAGGACTGGGAGTAATCAACATGCACTAATTATACAAATTATGAAAGAACAAATTTAATTAACAAAACCAAGTATTTTGATGAATTACTTATAATATAGTTTGATCTCTAGCATCTCTAGCAATGGTTTCAACTACTTAAACAAATATTTGCAATTTTCAGCCAAGACACTTAAAACTCATAATTGTTTTTGTGTGTAATGAAGAGTCTTACATCCTGCTCATGGAAACACAGACTTGATGACAGACTCTCTTTTTATTCTCTATATGCCCCGAGCCAGACACTTAGTACTTTATGCTTCCTATGTCATGGTTTAATTTTGATACTTGAGGAAATCTTATGAGAATATGCCTGTGTAATGAATGTTTTCCTGGAGCGTTTAGAAGAGATGTTGCAGAAGTACTGGTGCTTGGTGGTGGTGTCATCACAGAGGTACTGAAGCTTGTTGGCAGTGTCACTGGGGTCTGTTTCTTATTGTACAGTTCTATGGCATCTAATGTCAAATTCATTTAATACATTAAAATGTTGGAATCAGATTATCTTCCTGCTTTCCACTAAGAGACTCAGATTATGTTAATAATTAAAATCTTAGCCTCCAGAGCCAGGGAGGTTCTATACTCTCGCTATTAACTGAGTGAAGCTGGGTAAATTTCTTACACTGTCTAACTAAACCAAAAGTTTGCAAATTAGGAGTAGTAATAGCATGTGTGGTTATTCTATTTAGTGAAATAATACATGTATCTGTTTTTGCAGTGTGGGGCACATAATAAATTCTTAATTGTAATTATTATTATTATTATTATTGGTATTGTTCTTAGTTCTATATTAAGAGACAATCATAAATCTTATAAACCACAGTTTTAAAATTAAGCATTGAATTCAATATAAAAAATGTCCTTTTTTCACTAAGGTTGAAACAATTAATGTGGCTATAATGTCATTAATATCTTGCTTGCAAATCATGTTTTTAAAAGGAAGTCATTCTGATGCGTTATTCTGATGTTAATGTTTAACGCAGGAGAAGGGGAAAGAATAGAGAGAGGCTGAAACATCAGGTTTTACTGAGAATCCATTGTAATTAAGGTGCAGGTCTAAGAATAGAGTTGAGGTTATTTGGACTCTAATCAATATGTACTTAGAAGAGAGAGGCCTTTTTAGTTAAACAGCTGAGGATTCTCTGCCAGAAACTCTTCTATTGGAGTCCATATTCCCTCCAATCTCACTAAGAAATCATATACATAGAAACTTGAAGAGGCCTGCAGGTCCAGGTTATTTCTGTCAGCCCCACCAGTTCATACACCCTTATAACATCATGCCTTTCCTACAAAAGCTACATCTATATCTATTGCCATATAAAAGACAATTTATGTATTTATTTATATATTTATTTTCTTTCTTTTAATTTAAATTACTTTTCTGAATTTCTCATAAGATTTATTTTTTTTGGATGGGAGACTTTTGATGACCGCTTCTATTTCTTTGGGGGATATAGGACTGTTTAATTGATTTACCTGGTCCTGATTCAGCTTTGGTAAGTCAAATCAATCAAGAAAATTGTCCATTTCATTTAGATTTTCAAATTTTGTGGCCTATAGACTTTTGAAGTAAGTCCTAATGATTGTTTGGATTTCCTCAGTGTCTATAGTTATGTCCCCCTTTTCATTTCTGATTTTGTTGATTTGGGTGGTGTCTCTCTGCCTTTTAGTTAGCTTGGCTAAGGGTTTGTCGATCTTGTTGATTTTCTCAAAGAAACAGCTCTTGGTTTCATTGATTCAATGAAAAATAAGGAAATCATGAAATTTGCAGGTAAATGGTGGGACCTGGAAAGGATCATCCTGAGTGAGTTGTCCCAGAAGCAAGAAGACACACACGGTATATATACTCACTCATATGAACATACAACATAGGATAAACCCACTAAAATCTGTACATCTAAACAAACAAAGCAAAAGAGAGGACCCTAACTAAAATGCTCAATCCCCATCCTGAAAGGTAAAGAGGATGGACATCTGAAGAAGAAGAAAACAGGAAACAACCTAGCAACCTGCCACAGAGGGCCTCTGAAAGCCTCTGCCCTGAAGACTATCAAAACAGATGCTGAGCCTGATGGCCAACTGTCAGGCAGAGTGAATGGAATTTTATGTAAGAAGTGGGAAATAACAAGATCTGGAGAGGACAGGAACTTCACAAGGAGAGCAACAAAACAAGACAATTTGAACACAGGGAACTTCCCAGAGACTCATACTCCAACCAAGGACTATTCATGGAGATAACCTAGAACCCCTGCACAGATGTAGTTCAGTTTCCACGTGGGTTGCATAGTAATGGGAAGAGGGACTGCCTCTGACATAATCTGATTGGTCTGCTCTTTGATCACCTCCTCCTGAGAGGGGAGCAGCCTTACCAGGACACAGAAGATGACAATGCAGCCACTCCTGATGAGAACTGATAGTCTAAGATCAGAAAGAAGGAGAGGAAGACCTCCCCTATCAGTGGACTTGGGGAGGGGCATGCGTGAAGAAAGGGGAGGAGGGGTGAGGTCAGGAGGGGAGGAGGGAGGGACTTATGGGGGGGGGTACAAAATGAATAAAGTGTAATTAATCATAATAATAAAATATAAAAAAAGAAAAAAAGATTTATTTTGATCAAATTCATTTCCCTCCTCAAACTCTTTCCAAATATTCCCTGCTCTCCCAACTTCGTGTTCCTTCTCTCTTAAATCTCCGTGTATCTTTCTCTCTTTCTCCCTCTGTCTTTTTATCTCTCTCTCTCTCTTTTTCCCCATCCTGCAAGGCCAGGTTTATACAAGTATTTGTGGTAATACAGATCCTCAGGAAAAGTCTAGTTTTACAGACACATGCTAGCCTCTCAACTCTAATAATTCATTAGCTGTGTGATTTTGAGATCTTAGCATTGTTTAATATCCTGTCTTTATCCCAATATGATGGTTAAGTTAGATAACCTACTAGATTGTTAAACTAAATGAATAACCGTACTAGGTGCCTTTGGGTAATGTACCCAGACAAGGTGAAAGAAAGAGAAAGCTTCACACCTGGAATCCCACATTAGGGCATACATTAATAGAATGACTATAGGGATCTGGTATTAGGAAGCATGTTGGGCAGGAGAATGCACAAAGGTCTCCTCTGCAATAGACACAACCTATATAAATGTAGTTGGAGTTCTGTTATGTTATTGTACATATCATAACAGAGAAGATCCGGGGGTGGGAATACTGACTTTCTCCTGTACTCTCTATATACTCCAGTAAGGTATAGAATCAAAAATACAGGGTGGTGTAAATTTCAGTTCACCTAAAGGCAGTCCCACCCACCCATCTCTACCTAATGGTTAATCAACCATCGTGACCTAATGGTTAATCTCCCCTGACTGAGGAAAATTTAACAGAAGTAGGTATGGGGAAAGATGATCTCGGAAGCTTTTCTAGGATGAGGGGGTTTGAGACCAGCTCCAGACCTCCCGGTTCACTCTGTACGGCAACTCATGGGGTAGCACTTCCACTCACCGTGCATTGTAAATCAATGCGTAGACTAAACTAGAATGCTGGAGGACCACACTGGGTCTGACAAGTATGTGCAGGTCCTTGTCCTTATTACATTTGGGGATAAAAGGGCTAAGAGTGGAAAAGTCGAATAAAGTTCTACAGTCCCAAGAGAGCAAAAGCTATATAGCAGATGAAAGATCAGAATTGAAGACAGCGAAGTGGATGTCATTTCCCTACAACATTCCATTTTTGCATTTCACATTACAAGTGAGAATTTCTTAGCACACAGATGAGAATACTGAGACCCACAGAGGAAAACAAATGTTGTCCTATAATTCAATTTTCAGTTTCTGTGCTCAGCACATTTCCCAGTCTCCATTCCCATACAAAAAGCTCCTTGAGAAGAGCAAATAAGACATTGCTTCCTCTAGCTTTTCTTTCTACAGACCAGGACTCAGCCTGCAAAAGCATCAGTTCATCGCCCAAGATTGGCTCTGTCCCAGGCTGCCTCTATACACCTCTCAAGTAGTAATTGCCATGAAATACCTGACCAAAGCAAAGCAGAAAAGAATGAGATCTTCTATTAAATCTGTTTTGGATCTTTCGCCTGTTATCCTGTTTGGCCAGTTCAACTTCTGCCTCAATGTCTTGGCTCTTACTCTTCCTGTTTGGGAGTTCAGAAGACTCAAGAGAGCTGAAAGCAGGGTAGACAATCTTCCACCTGCTCATGTTACCTGCTGTCCCTAATGGATCAGTCTTGCTGCTGGCCAGAGCTGGAGAGAGACAGACAGACAAGCTACTCAGCTCTTGGACAAGTGATGAAAGAATAGCAACAAACAGCAGCATCTTGAAACGTGATCAGGATTGGCACACTTGCAGAAGAAAGGCACTGAGGAATGTCAAATTATTTCGCATCTACGGTTCTGTTTTTAAAAGGGAAAAATGATCACAGACAATGCTTTATATTTCAGTTTAAAGAGAGGGGAGCTTGGTTTTAATCTTAAACACAGAGTTTAATGCAAGGCATGCACTTGGATTTGTAGCTGAATTTTTTATATAATTGTTTATTTACTTATAAATACTTAGGTTCATATATATGTATACACACATATATACATATGCACAACACACACAAACATACACATCATATATATGATATTATATATATATAATATATATACATATATATTATATATGTTAGGGCAGTT
>NW_026591643.1:6367796-6401630 GCF_907164565.1 Psammomys obesus | reverse complement strand
TTAGGGCAGTTCAACTTCTGCCTTAATTACTTGGCTCCTTCCCTTAATGCTTGGTAATATATGTATTCAAACTGGCCAAAAGACAGAATTCATGAGGCTCCAGCCCCTCCTGTGGCCCAGGTGGTACAACCCAGGACAACTCTTTCTTTGTTTGTTTGTTTTATTTTGTTTTTTTTTTTGTGACAAAGTTTCTCTGTGTAGCCTTGGCTGTACTGGACTTTGTAGAACAGGCTGGCCTCCAAGTTACAGAGATCCACCTGCCTTTGCCTTTCTAAGTACTGGGATTACAGGCATGCGCCACCATGCCTCCTTTTCAGGAAAACTATTTCTTTGGATTTATTTTCTTTTTTAATTTATTACAATATATTCACTTTGTATTCCAGCTGGAGCCCACTCCCTCAGCCCTTCCCAATTACATCCTCCCTCCTTCTTCTCTTCCCATGCCCCTATCCCAGTCTACTAATAAGGGAGGTTCTCCTCCCCTTCCATCCAGCCCTAGCCTATCAGGTCTCATCTGTACTGCATTGTCTTCCTCTGTGGGCTGGTAAGGCTGCTCCTCCCTCAGGGGAGGATGGTCAAAGAGCCAGCCACTGAGTTCATGTCAGAGACAATTCCTGTTCCCCTTACTAGAGAATTCACTTGGAGACTGAACTGCCATGGACTACATCTTTGCAGGGGTTCTAGGTCATCTCCATGAATGGTCCTTGGTTGGAGTGTCAGTCTCAGAAAAGACCCCTGTGCCCAGATTTTTTGGTTCTGTGGTTCTCTTTGTGTAGCTCCTGTCCCTTCCAGGTCTTTCTGTCTTCCCCTTATTTCATAAGATTCCCTGCACTCTGCCCAAAGTTTTATTAGTTAAAAATTGAAATTGAGAAGAGTACTACTAGATAGGTTGCTTTTTCATTGCTACCTGTTTTAAACAGGCTCTTCCTAGATGCCATGGTATTACATGGCTTTTCTGGAAGATTCTAAATGAACAAGCGATCAATTAGATTTATTTTAGAAGACATAGCCACTTTGTTAACACACTCCCTTGCAATAGATTTCCCTTAAAACACTATTTTCACTTATTTCAAGAGCAGTATACTGTCACTAAATTTCCTAAAATCCCTATTCAGTTTTCTCTTGTATCTTTTTAATATTGAAATTACTAGATATCAGTCTTTGGACACTTTGAGGGACAAATACTCCCATTAATAATGAATTTCAAACATGTTTCTCGAACCCAGATCTGTTTTCTGTACTTTACACTTGCTTAAGAGAGTGAGTGCCAGACTGTCACAGATACCCAGCCCACATTCTAAGCTTTCCGTGTGGGCCAGCCTCTTCACCCTCCCAAGGCACATGGAACTAGCAAGTAAACATGCTTACTAGAAATTTCCGCAGAAGATGGCATTTTCAACACACTTATTGCTAGAGTCAACACTGATCAATTTTTCTTTCCCCGCTCTGTCCATCTCAAATCCATTAGCAAATGCAGAATCAATCCATTCTTCCTTTTTTCCCAGCTTTACCTTGTATCCAAGCATTATTGTCTTTCACTGGACTGTAGCAGTAGCTTCCTAACTAATGGCCTTTCAGCCACACTGTCCCGTTATTTTCAACTCAGCAAACCAAGCAATTCTTTTAGAACACAAATCAGATGGCCTATTCACTTACCATAAAAAGTTTCAAATTTTGCAAGTTAGTATAGAAATTAGTCCTTAAAATGACCTAGAAGATTCTACACTCTGACTTTCCAAGGTTCCAGTATGTTTCTCCTTTCTCATGGCATGTCAGCTATATTGGACTCCATCAATACTCTCTGCTTGGTCTCACCTTGGGGCATCTTCACTTTCCATTGCTCTTTCTACAAACAACCCATTTCACTCATGTCCAGGCCAGCATACTTTTTGCCTTCTCACACCAAAAGTCCACACATATTCTTGATAAGACATATCTTACACCTCTGCTTGGAATTTCTGCTTAATCTCTCTGCCTTTCTTTGGGTCTCCATGTCTGTATATCTCTCTTTCTCTCTGTCTCTGTATGTGGGTAAAACCCTTCTTCCTTTAAACACATGACACAGTTCACTTGATTGGTTTATCATCTAAGGATAAATATAGCAAATTCCTAGAATCTCTCTGCTCTTCTACTCTCAGTTTCTAGCCCACACTGCAGCCTGGTATGTACAAGGTGTTTGATGGATTTGTTAGACGACAAGAAACTCTGCCCATGTTGTGACCTCCATGGCTTTGGGGTTGATCTGACTGGGGAGATGAGGAAAGAAGAAGTGACAGACACATATTCAGGAAATCTGGAACCCCATGTACTATGTGTTCTGATGGAGCCTAAAACTCAATGTATTATTATATACAAATAATTCAGGTTAGTTTATTATATATAGCTGAATGAGGAGTATATGCATGGGAGGTGTTTCAGGTTGTAGTCCTCTGAGAGAAGAAGCTGTGCTCGATACTTTCTGCAAAAACAGTTAATATCCATATTTGGACCAGTGGAAGGCCTTGCCATTCCCCTGAGTCTGAGCCTGAGACCTGCTGCCACCTTGGTCTGAAGCATTGGCATCCTTGACATGGTCATCTTGATATCAATAAGAGACATTCACACAAAGCTTTACCCACTCCTTATATTCCTGAATGCTCCATCATAGCTGTATTTCAACTCAGTTTTTCTGACTGCTGAAGTAATAAGACTGTGGTATCATCTGGCCTCCACTGGCCATGCAGAGCCATCGCAGAAACTGTTCTTCCCCATGATAGCATGTCCTCTGAAGTAGTACATACGAACCCAGAACAAGCTGGCTCATACCTCTTATTCCCTTTCCTCAAAAATTTTCCAGGGCAGGAAAGGGCATGTGTGCCCAAGAAGCTGCAACAATGACTGCCTGCAATAAATGATAGAGAGGCATTTCTGTATAAAATGGAAAAGAAATGATAGTTGAAAAACACAGATTTACTTTGTCTTCTTACTCAAGCCAAGTCTTAGTGGAGCCTTCCTGTCAACAGAGGTGAGAAAGGAGAGATGTGTTTTGTGTATGTAGTATTTAGTCAGATAAATACTAGGGAGGTATTTAGTCAGATAGGAGGCGGTGGACAAGGATTTGGAAAGTAATAACTGAGAATCAGATTTTATTCAGGTTCTTAAAAGCAGAATTATGGAGATGCCTACATTAACAAGAGCCACCCAGGACCATATGCAGAGTAATGGTTTCTAGGAACACAGCAAAGTAAATTTCAACTTCCCTTGTCTAGATACACAATGCAAGCAACACTTGGACAACTTAAAAGACTAATGGAACATCTAAGGAAAAATTATATAGCTGGCCACATCTGTTAGGAAACTGAATATTATTGTGTGCCTTAAATGCATGTATTGGTTAGTGAAAATAATAAAACAACTATTATAATGATGTAATAATCCCTGTGGCTGCTTTGTTAAGGAAGTTCTTGTGTGAATATCTTTCAATAATCATTTACCAGAAAATAAAAGAAGTTGATATATGCCTAAGGTCTCTTATATCAGACCAGTTTATTTATATATATATATATATATATATATATATATATATATATATATATATAATATAATTTTTTTTTTCCATACTTTTACCCTTTGACAGGTAGAAAAGTTAAAGCAATTTCAACAAGACATTGTTTGCACCGCACAGTCTGTTTTATAGCTCTGTTAGTGATGGATGAACTAGCAGAGGCATGGAGCAGCACCGTTCATCAAAGCAGAACTTTATTCTCAAGTGGCAGATAAAAGAACGTAGGATAAAAATTAGGGACCTTGCTCTTGATCCTACTAAAATGTTAGCTATAGCAACACAGAATCTCTTCCTACCTCATATTCCTTGTCTCTCTCTAATAAGCTAGCACCCAGACAATCCCTAGAATATTCAATGTAATAATTTTCAATGCTGTCAAGGGCTTGGCAGATTAACATTCTCAGTTTTCATTGAAATGATTTTGGATTTTTTGGTTACTCTGTCAAGTTTTCTGACTCCTCATTAGCACACTAATGAAGAGATGCTAAGAAAACTCAGCTGCATTTCTATACACTAATGGCAAACTACTGAAAGAAAAAACAATTCCACTTAAAAGACAAACAAAATACTTTTCAATGAATAAATTCAGGCAAGGATATGAAATATTCCCAGACTGAAGGCTAGGATGATACTATAGACTACAGGAATAAATAATATTTGATGTTCTTAGAATAAAAATATAAATGACTTTAATTTTTTAAATACCTATATCACCTCCAAACAATATACATTTTACTATAGTCCTAGAAAGAAAAAGAGACATAATGTTTTTATAGAAACAGAAAAAAATTTCTAAAGTTCCCATGGAATTATAAGAATAATTAAAGTCATTTAATAGATGGATCTATTAAATCTTCCAATAGTAAACCATATTAAAAAGGTGTACCTATCAGAACAGTATGATATGAAAAGGAGATCCAGGGCAATGGAACATCATTCAGGGCTGAGAAATACACACAGTCACCAAGAGAACATGGCTGAGGACAGTCCCTTGAATATGCGGTGTTGGAGAAACTACATAGCTACATACAAGTGAATAAAATCAGAATTTTGTCTTTTACTGTCAGCAATGTTCAACATCTTTTTATGATAAAAACTTTGAAAAACAAGGATTGGAAGAAACATAATTGAACCAACTAAGGATTACTTTTGATAAGATTCCCTTCACTCTGTCCAAAGTTTGTTTATGAGCCTCAGCATCTGCTTTGATACACTGCTGAGCAGTTTTTCAGAAGCCCTCTCAGGTAGGCTCTTGTCTGGTTTCCTGTTTTCTCCCTCGTCCAAGTCCAATGTCCACCCCATTTGCCTTTCTGAGTGAGGATTAGTCATCTTACCCTGGGTCCTCCTTTTTGCTTAGCTTCTTTAGGTGTACAGATTTTAGTATGTTTATCGTATATTATATGTCTAATATCCACTTATAAGTGAGTATATACCATGTATGTCTATGGAATACTATTCAGCAATTAAAAACAAGGAAATCATGAAATTTGCAGACAAATGGTGGGAACTAGAAAAGATCATCCTGAGAAAGGTATCCCAGAAGGAGAAAGACACACATGATCAAATCATTTTTATTGTGGATACACTTAAATGACTGTAAAGAATCCACCCAAGATGTTTAAGTCTATGAACAACTTTAATCAAGTAATAGGATACAGAAATTAACTTTAAATACTCAATACCATTTTCTTTTCTTTTTTATTTATTTATTTGTTTTATTATTTTTTTCTTTTTAGTTACATTTTGTTAACTCTGTGTCCCAGCTGTATCCCGCTCCCTCATTTCCTATCCAACCCCACACTCCCTCTCTGGTCTCCTCCCTGCCCCTTTCCAAGTCCACTGATAGGGGAGGACCTCCTCCCCTTTCATCTGACCCTGTTTTATCAGGTATCTTCAGGGCTGGCTGCAAAGTCCTCCTCTGTGGCCTAACAGACTGCTCCTCCCCTGGGGTGGGGGGAGGGTCAAACAGCCTGCCCTTGAGATCCTATTAGAAATAGTCCGTGTTCCCCTTACTTTGGAAAACTACTTGGTTACTGAGCTACCACGGGCCACATCCGAGCAGAAGTTCTAGGTTATATCCATAGATGGTCCTTGGTTGAGTGTCAGTCTCAGAAAAGACCCTGTGCCCAGATATGTTTGGTCCTTGTAGAGCTCCTATCCTTTCCATATCATACTAACTTCCCTTCTTTCATATGATTTCCTGCACTCTGCCATGGTTTGGTTATGAGTCTTAGTGTCTGCTTTGAAACACTGCTAGGTAGAGTCTTTCAGATGCCTTTTGTGGTAGACTCCTGTCATAAGTTCAATGCACATCCCATTTGTCTTTCTAAATGAGGATTAATCACCTTCGCCTGTGTCCACCTTCTTGATTATCTTCTTTAGGTGTGTAGATTTCATTATGTTTATCATATCTTGTATGTCTATATAAGTGAGTATATACCAAGTTTGTCTTTCTCCTTCTGGGATACTTCACTCAGAATGATCTTTTCTAGATCCCACCACTTGCCTGCAAATTTCATGATTTCCTCCTTTTTGATTGCTGAGTAGTATTCCATCGTGTAAAAATACCACAATTTCTGTATCCATTCCTCCGTTGATGGAAATCTGGGTTGTTTCCAAGTTCTGGCTATTACAAATAAAGCTGCTACGAACATGGTTGAACAAATGTCCTTGTTGTGTACTTGAGCAAATTTTGGGTATATACCTAGGAGTGGTATAGCTGGGTCTTGAGGTAGCACTACTCCTAGTTGTCTGAGAAAGCGCCAGATTGACTTCCAAAGTGGTTGAACCAGTTTACATTCCCACCAGCAGTGGAAGAGGGTTCCCCTTTTCTCCACAACCTCTCCAGCATGTGCTATCACTTGAGTTTTTCATCTTGGCCATTCTGATGGGTGTAAGGTGAAATCTCAGGGTCGTTTTGATTTGCATTTCCCTAATGGCTAATGAGGTTGAGCATTTCTTTAAGTGTTTCTCTGCCATTCGATGTTCCTCTTTCGAGAATTCTCTGTTTAGCTCTGTTCCCCATTTTTTAATTGGATTACTTGGTTTGTTGCTTTTCTGCTTCTTTAGTTCTTTATATATACTGGATATTAGCCCTCTGTCAGATAAAGGGTTGGTGAAGATTCTTTCCCAATCAATACCATTTTCATATCCCAGTAATACAGACATTGAGGGAAGAAATCAGAAAAAAATCCATTCTCCATAGCTTCAAAATAAAACTAGAACTAATAAATAATTAAAAAGGTGGAGGACCACTACAATGAAAAATTTAATCCATTAAGGTAGAAACTGAAGAAGATGGAGAGATCATCTGTTATTATAAGTTTGTATAATTAATGCTGTGGAAATCATCACAATAACAAAACAATATACATGCTTTAATTTAATTCAATATTCATTAAAATTCTGATATATATTGCCCCAGAAATAGAAAACACAACACTGATTTTCATATCAAAGCACAAACATAGCACTAACCAGCCAAACAGGGGTGGATAGAGGTGTGACAATACTTGACTTTGTCACACTGTAGAACCACAGTAAGAAATGCCCCACGGTATTGCACTACCACAGACATGTAGCCTAAGGCTACGGCATTAAGCAAACAGAAATAAATTCACTGTTACAACCATCTAATCTTTGACAAAGTTACCCAAACATAACCAAGGAAGGAAGCCTTTTTTAAATGTTACTAGCAAACTGGTTACGCATATATAAAAAAGTGAAAGTAGCCTGTCTCTCTCATCCTGAAGGAAAGTCAATCCAAAATGGACCAAAGATCTTATTGTAAGACCAGAAACCCTAAACCTGATCAAGGAAGAGAGAACATGTAAAACAGTGTAAGATACAGAAAAAAGGTGAGAGGTTACTGGGGGCAAAAAGGAAAAGAAAGATTCTCCACAATATCTAAAGAAACTAAAACTGGGTAAATTTAAATGGGCATAGTTCCCTTTTCTAGGGAACCCAATTGGATAATGAACTTCCATGGGCTACATGTGAGCAGGGGTTCTTTTGCTCTTCTTGTAGAGCTCCTGTCCTCTCCAGGCCCCACTACCTCCCCCTTCCCTCCACTCTGCCCAAGTTTGATTAAGAGTCTCAGCATCTGCTTTGATACAGTGCTGGGTAGAGTCTTTCAGAGGCCCTTCATGGTAGGCTCCTGTCCTGTTTCCTATTTTCTCCTTCTTCCAAGGTCCATCCTGTTTGTGTTTCTGAGTGAGGATTGGTCATCTTACCCAGGGACCTCCTTCCTGCTTAGCTTCTTTAGGTGTACACATTTTAGTATGTTTATCTAATTGGGTTCCCTAGCAAGGGGAACCAGGAACTGTCTCTGACATGAATTCAGTGGCAGGCTCTTTGACTATTCCCCACTGAGTGGGGAGCAGCCTTGCCAGGCACAGAGGAGGACAGTGCAGCCAGTCCTGATGAGACCTGATAGTCTAGGGTGAGATGGAAAGGGAGGAGGTCTTCCCCTATCAGAGGACTTGGAGAGGTGAATGGGAGGAGATGAGAGAGGGAGCGGCGATGGGGAGGGAATGAAGGAGGAGGCTTCAACTGGGATACAAAGTGAATGAACTGTAATTAATATAAAAAATTAAAATTTAATTAAAAAATGGGCATAGTTTGGGCTAGAGAGATGGCTCAGTTGTTAAGAGCACTTGCTATTTCTGCAGAGGATCTGAATTTGATTCCTAGTACATACATACAGCAGCTTACAACTGCCTATAACTCCAGTTTCAGGGAGATCTGCTAATAATCTTGTGGGTCCCTACACACACACTTGTATACACACACACACTTGTATACACTTAGGCACACACATACACATAAAGTTTTAAATGAATCTTTAAGTTTTGCAAAGATTATACATGAACACAGAGAAAGAAAAATCTTAGCCTATAAATCACAAAGAAGCTGTTCCACCTTACCAGCAATTTAGGGAAATTAAAAGCAAAAGTAAATAAAAAAAAAAAAAACAAACAAGAATGGACAACTATAAAAAATAATAATAATAAATGACAGGCCGCTTCTACATACCTAAAGTTGACCGAAAAATCGGCATATAACTTTGATATAATTTAGGAAATCTAATCATACATAATGCTGTGTACTTTAGCCACTTAAGCACACTTTCGCCTCTCTGGTGTTGAAAGTCATCAAAGAACACTGTGATTTTGTTTAGAGTTTTCCACTTATTTGTGAAACCTTACTCATTCCTTTGTAAATTATTCACTCCGCAGCTAGCTCAATGCAGAGTCAAATTAAAGACTGCTGTCCCAATCAATGTTGTTTACGAAAGCCCCCTCCCAACACTGTGAATCACTCTGGATGATTGCCAGTTAATGAAACCTGTCTTTGCTGTTAGGAGCTGCTCAGCCCGAAGTATGCTTTGTGTATATGTGGGGATAAAACTTACCTTATTTCATTAGTAAGTACTGAGCTTTGTTTCATAACTTCAACGTTAAACATTTTAAGACATTTTTAAAAATTTCTTAAAATTCCCCATGATTTTAGTGGGACTTTGGACTCAGCAACTTCATGGATGCTTCCAGAACTTCTAATGGTCTGGTTGCGTCACATTCCAAATGAATGTGCATCGTTGTAATTATCACATTTAATGTGAAGGGAGAAAAGTTGTCAGAGGAAGACACAATGCAGGAGGTGGGTATTAGGTGAGGTGGGGAAGCTCGGTCAGAGTCCCCACTGTGAGCAGAAATTCTGAAAGCAGCACCGGTCCTAGCTGAAGCCTGTAGATGGCTTAAACTGCGACACGCATACCCAGGAGCAGTTACACAGCAAGCACCGAGCTTGAGCAAATCTCTCAGGCCCGCAGTTTCTGAAAAGGGGCTGACCGCCCTCACTTATACATATCTTCTGAGGATCTGCTGCACCAGCCTTTACCATCTTGTCTTAAGATGGAGCATTCCCTCTGTCTCTCCTGATTTTAGGATGGGGACCACCTGCACAGTCTTCCCACCAGACCACTCTGTCCTCTCTATACGAACCTTCTGAAACACACGTTTGGCGCCCCACACAGCTGGGGATTATGTCAGGCATAGGTGTCAGCCCAATTATTAATTAATGAAAAAAATAGACGTACAGAAGTGCCCACCTCAAACAGTGATTTATTCATTTAGAAGTATTTATTGAGCACTTGCTAGGTGCCTGGTACAAGGATTGGAAACATCAGTGGGAGCAGAAGCAAGGTTACTCTGTTCTTTCAAACAGCAGTTGCAGTGGAGGAAAGGAACGATCACAGCCGAGCAGCAGCCACTGAACTGTGCGTTGGCTGGCAAGTTCATAAGAGTAGATCATTGTGTCTTCCACTGACTCCACAGCATGGTAATCTTTTTAAGAAGCTGAATAGTGGAATAAATATTTCTTTTAACTACAAAGATATGGGACTTGAGGAAAGTCACTCTGCTTTCTGGGGCTCAGCTTCATCCTCCACATAGAGAAAAAGGACATCATTAACTCAGTTGACACAGGCATTTTCTCATCACCATGCTTTTCCACTCCCAATCCAGAGATCTAACCCTTGAGTTCTCAGTATTGCTTACAGGGTTTTTTTTATTGTTACTTATTCTCCAACCTGACTTCCCAGCAGCTTCTTGCAAGAGAAAGCCATCATAGTTTTTCACATACTCCTTAATCCCCAGAATTGTTCATTAAATTTTGTAGATTTTGTTCATCAACTAACTGAAATTTTCTTACTAATGACATCCATCATGATAATATTCTTCTGAAAAGCCCCCTGAATTGTACTCACCCTACATTTTGTGGGACCCCTCTGATATTCTGGTGTACCCCCATCAGCTTATCATTTACTTCTTGTGGCCCACCATCCTTTGAGATTCTATGCATTTTTGTATTATAAATGGTTTTCTTTTTGTTTATTTATTTTGTTTTGTTTGTGTTTTGGTTTCTTGAGATGGGTTCTGTGTAGTCCTATCTTTCCTGGAACTCACTATGTAGACCAGGCTGGCTTCAAACTCACAGAAATCCACCTGCCTCTGTTTCTCAAGGGCTGGAATTAAAGGCATGTGCCACCATACCTGTATTCAAATTTTTATATAGGATAAGACTCAGCTTATTTTCATTACTTACTCCAAGACTTTTCAGTGCTCTTAAATGAAATAAACAAACAAAAACAAAGAAATGCCCATTAAATATATCTTCAACAACTGAATGGATAAAGAGAGCATGGTGCATTTACACAATGGAATATTACTCAGCCATTAAACAAATGAAATCATTGTTTAAAACTGTTTTAGCTATTCTGGTCTTGTTGTTTGTTTGTTTTTCCATATGAAATTAAGAATTGTTCTTTCAAGGTCTGTGAAAAATCATGTTGGTAACTTGAGGGGATTTTATTGAATCTGTAGATTTCCTTTGGTAAGATGGTCATTTTTACTATGTTAATCCTGATCCATGAGCATGGAGACCTTTCTATCTTCTGGTATCTTCTTCAGTTTCCTTCTTCAGAGACTTGAAGTTCTTGTCATACAGGTATTTGGCTTTCTTGATTAGAGTTATCCCTAGATACTTTATATTATTTGAGTCTAATTGTGAAGGATGTTATTTCTATAATTTCTTTCTCAGCACATGTGTCTTTTGTATACATGAGGGCTACTGATTTTTTTAAAAGAAATTAATCTTGTATCCAGCCACTTTGAAGGAGTTTATTAGCTGCAGGATTTCTCTGGTGTAATTTTTGGGGTTGCTTATGTATATAAACACATTATCTTAGAATAGCAATACTTTAGCTTCTTCCTTTCTGATTTGAATCCCTTTGATCTTATTGCTCTAGCTAGAATTTCTAGTACTATATTAAAGAGATATGGAGAGAGTGGGAAATCTTGTCTTGTCCCTGATTTCAATAGGATTGCTTTGAGTTTCTTTCCATTTAGTTTGATGTTAACTATTGGCTTGCTGTATATAGTCTTTATTGTGTTTATCTATGGGTCTTGAATCCCTGATCTCTCTAAGACTTTTATCATGAAGGGTGTTGGATTTTGTCAAAGGCTTTTTTTTTTTGCATCCAGTGAGACGGTGATATAATTTTTTTTCCTTCAGTTTGTTTATATAGTGGATAAATATTGATGGATGTTCATATGTCGAACCATCCCTGCATCATGGGATGAAGCCTACTTGAGCATGTTGGATGATGTTCTTTTATAAATTTAATTTTATTTACATACTTATTTATTAAAATTTATTCACATTGTATCCCTGCTGCAGCTCCGTCCCAATCTCCTCCCAGTCCCACACACCCTCCTTCTTTTCCCCCATATGCCCTTTCTCTAGTCCCTGTTAAAGGAGTTCCTCCTCCCTTTCTATCGGACTCTAGCTTATTATGGCTCATCAAGTCTGGCTGCATCATCTTCCTCTGTGGCCTGGCAAGGTTGCACCCCCCCACCCCGGGTGCCAGAATCCTTATGGAAGAAGAGGGAGATAAAGCGATCTGGAGGGTAGAGGAACTCCACAAGGAGAACAGAGCCAAATTACCTGGTCCCAGGGGGACCTGAAGAGATCTATATTCTAAGGAGAAGACCTAGAACCCCTGTTCAAAGAAAGTCCGTTGGCTGGTCAGTTTCCAAGTGGATGATGTGTTCTTTATTTTAGTTTGCAAAAATCTTGTTGAGTATTTTTGCATAAATGTTTGTAAGGGAGTTTGGTTTTTAATTTTCTTTTTTGTTGAATCTTTGTGTTGTTTAGGTATCAGGGTGGCTCTCGCTTCATAGAATGAGATTGTTAGTATTCCTTCTGTTTTTATTTTGTAGAATAGTGTGAGGAGTATTGGTGTTAGCTCTTTGAAATTCTGGTAGAATTCCATGCTAAGCCTTTTTTTTTTTTTTTTGAGGGGGTAACAGACTTTATATAGGAGCTTCTATTTCCTCAGGGTTTTTAGGGCTGTTTAAACTGTTTACCTGCTCTTGATTTAACTTTGGTAGGTAAAATCTATCAAGAAAATCATTCATTTCTGTTAGATTTTCCAATTTTGTGGATTATAGGCTTTTGAAGTAAGACCTAATGATTCTTTGCATTTCCTCAGTGTCTGCTGTTATATCTACCTTTCCATTTCTGATTTTGTTAATTTGGCTATTGTCTCTCTGTCTTTTAGTTAGTTTGGGTAGGAGCTTGTATGTCTTGTTGATTACCTCAAAGAACCAACTCTTGGTTTTGTTGATTCTTTGTATTGCTCTCTTTGTTTCTAATTTATTGATTCCAACCCTGTGTTTTATTATTTCCTGCCATTTTCTCCTCTTCGGTGTGTTTTCTTCTTCTTCTTCTTCTTCTTCTTCTTCTTCTTCTTCTTCTTCTTCTTCTTCTTCTTCTTCTTCTTCTTCTTCTTCTTCTTCCTCTTCTAAATCTTTCAGGTAACCTGCTAAGTTGCTAATATGGGATTTCTCCAATTTCTATATGAATGCATTTAGTGCTATGATCTTTCTTCTTAGCACTACTTTCATGGTGTCCCAGAAGTTTGGGTAAGTTGTGTTTTCATTTTCATTGAATTCTAAGAAGTCTTTAATTTGTTTCTTTGTTTGTTCCTTCACTCAGTGATCACTGACCACGGAGTTGTTCAGTTTCCTAAGTCTGTAAGTCTGTAAGCTTTTAGTTGTTTCTGTTGTTGTTGAGGTCTAGCTTTAAACCATGGTGTGCTGATAAAGAACAATTGGTTAATTCAATTTTTATTCATCAGATGGGGTATCCTTTGTGACCAACTATACTGTGAGGTATCCTTTGTAACCAACTATACAGTCAGTTTTAGAGAAGGTTCCATGTGGTGCTGAGAAAAAAAGTATATTCTTTTGTGTTTGGTTGAAAAGTTCTGTAGATAACCATTAGGTACATTTGATTTAAGACCTCTGTTGACTCTATTATTTCTCTATTTAACTTCTGTCTTGGTGAGAATGGAAAAGTATCTCATTATTAGTGTATTGGGATTAATGTGTGATTTAAGATGTAATAATGTTTCTTTCACAGAAGAAGATGCCCTTGTATTAGGTACATACATGTTCAGGATTGTGCTCTCCTCTTGGTAACTTTTCCTTTGATGAGAATAAAGTGTCCTTGCCCATCTCTTTTTATTAATTTTAGTGGAAAATCTATTTTATTAGATATTAAGGTGGCTACTCCAGCTTGCTTCTTGGTTCTATTTGCTTGAAAAACCTTATTTCTGCCTTTTACACTTTTATAGTGTCTATGTTTGTTCCTAAAGTGTGTTTTTATTTTTTCATTTTTTTCACTTTTATTTTTATTAATTACACTTTATTCACTTTGTATCCCCCCATAGCTCTCTCCCTTCTCCCCTCCCGATTCTACCCTCTCTCCCCCTTCTTCACCCATGACCTTCCCCAAGTCCACTGATAGAGGAGGTCCCTCTCCCCTTCCTTCTGATCCTAGACTATCAGGTCTCATGAGGACTGGCTGCATTGTCTTCCTCTGTGGCCTGGTAAAGCTGCTCCTCCCTCAGGAGAAGGGATTGAAGAGGAGGCCAATCAGTTCATGTCAGAGACAGTCCCTCTTCCCATTACTATGGAACCCACTTGGACACTGAACTTCCATGGGCTATATCTGTGCAGGAGTTCTAGGTTATATCCATGAATGGTGCTTGGTTGGAGTATCAGTCTCAGAAAAGAGCACTGTGCCCAGATATTTTGGTTCTGTTGGTCTCGTGGAGCTCCTGTTCACTCCAGGTCTTACTAGGTCCCCCTTCTTTCATAAGATTGCCTGCACTCTGCCCAAAGTTTGTCTATAAGTCTCAAAATCTGCTTTGATACCCTGCAGGGTAGAACCTTTCAGAGGTCCTCTGTGGTAGGCTCCCATCCTGTTCCCTGTTTTCTCCCACTTCTGATGTTCATCCTCTTTGCCTTTCTGAATGGAGATTGAGCTTCTTAACAAGAATTCTCTTTCTTGATTAGTTTCTTTAGGTGTACAGATTTTAGTATGTTTATCCTATATTATATATCTAATATCCACTTATGAGTGAGTATATGCCCTGTGTGTCTTTCTGCTTCTGGGATACCTCACTTAGGATTATCTTTTCTAGTTTCCACCATCTGCTTGTAATTTTTTTTCTTTTCTTGTTTTTTTTTTTTCTTATTTTGCTGAGTAATATTCCATTCTGTAGATGTACCACAATTTTTGTATCCATTCCTCAACTCAAGGGCATCTGGGTTGTGTCCAGCTTCTGGCTATTACAAACCAAGCTGCCACAACTACAATAAAATATCATCTGGAGGTATCTCCATCCCTGATCTCAGGCTGTACTACAGAGCAACAATACTAGAAACTGCATGGTACTGGCATAGAAACTGGTGGATCAATGGAATTGAATAGAAGACCCTGAAATAAATCCACACACTTATGGGCACCTGATTTTTGACAAAGATGCCAAAACCATTCAATGGAAAAAAGATAGAATCTTCAACAAATGGTGCTGGTCTATTTGGATGTCTACATGCATAAAAATGCAAATAGAGCTATACTTATCACCCTTCACAAAATTCAAGTCCAAGTGGATCAATGACCTCAACATAAAACCAGACACACTAAGCCTGTTAGAAGAAAAAGTGGAGAAAAGCCTTAAACTAATTGGCACAGAAGGCAACTTCCTGAACAGAACACCAGCAGCACAGGCTCTCAGAGCAATAATCAATAAATGGGACCTCATGAAACTGAAAAGCTTCTGTAAAGCAAAGGACAATGTAGTCAGAGCAAAACGGCTGCCTACAGATTGGGAAAGGATCTTCACCAACTCTACATCTGACAGAGGGCTAATATCCAGAATATATAAAGAACTCAAGAACTTAAACAGCAACAAATCAAGTAATCCAATTAAAAATAGAGCACAGAGCTAAACAGAATTCTCAGTAGAGGAATATCAAATGGCAGAGAAACACTTAAAGAAATAAATGCTCAATGTCTTTAGCAAATCAAAATGACCCTGAGATTTCACCTTATACCCAACAAAATGGCTAAGATCAAAAACTCAAGTAACAACACATGCTGGAGAGGATGTGGAGAAAGGGGAACCCTCCTCCACTGCTGATGGGAATGTAAACTTTACGACCACTTTGGAAATCAATCTGGTGCTTTCTTAGACAATTAGGAATAGTGCTTAGTCAAGATCCAGTTATACCACTCCTAGGCATATATTCAAAAGATGCTCAACTATACAACAAGAGATGTGTTTCTTGAATGCAGCAGAATGTTGGATCCTATTTCTGCAACCATTCTGTTAGCCTGTGTCTTTTTATTGGGGAGCTCAGTTTATTGATGTTGATAGATATTAGTGACCAATGACTGTTAGATTCTTTTATTTTGGAGTTGGTGTGATAGTGTGTTTGTATGCATGTTTTCTTTTGATTTTGCTTTTGTGAAGTAATCTATAACCTGCATTTTATTCTGTGTAGTTGACCATGTTGGATTGGAATTTTTTTTCTAGTATCTTCTGTAGGACTGGGGTGGTACATATTGTTAGAATTTATTTTTGTCATGGAATATCTTGTTTTCTCCATCAATGAGAAAGTTTTGATTGAAGTGATTGAAAGTTTTGCTGGATATTGTAGCGTGGATTGGAATCTGTGGTCTCTTAGTGTCTACATGACATCTTCCCAGTACTTTCTAGCTTTTATAATCTTTTTTCTTTTTTTAATTAAATTTTATTTTTTATATTAATTACAGTTTATTAACTTTGTATCCCAGCTGAGAAGTCAGGTGTGATTCTAATAGGTCTACCTTTATATGTTACTTGGTTTTTTTTTCCTTTGCTGCCTTTAATAGTTTTTCTTTGTTCTGCAGATTTAGTGTTTTGATTATTATGTGGCAGGAGAAATTTATTTTCTGTTCCAGCCCATTTGGTATTTTTGTAAGTCTCTTTTATGTTTAAGGACATATCTTTCTTCAAGTAGAGGAAATTTTCTTGAAAATATTTTCTGGACCTTGGAGTCTGAAATCTTTTTTTCTCTATTCTTATTATTCATAGATTTCATCATTTCATGGTGTCCTTGATTTCTTGGATATTTTGTGTCTGATCGTTTTCCATTTTTTGAGATGTGTCTATTTCTTCAATAGTATCTTCAACATTTGAGATTCTCTCTTCCATCTCTTGTATTCTGTCAGTGATGGAAAAAAAAAAAACAGAATACTTAAAACAGTCCTAACAGAATAGAATTAGAGCTATCTCCATACTTGATCTCAAGCTATAATACAGAGCAATAGTAATAAAAGCTACAGGATATTGGCACAGAAATAATACTAGTCGATCAACGGTATCAAATTGAAGACCCAGAAATAAACCCATATACCTATGCACACCTGATTTTTGATGGACCCAAAACAGTACAGTGGAAATAAGACAGCATCTTCAACAAATGGTGCAGGCCTAACTGGATGTCTTTATGTAGAAAAATGCAAATAGATCCATATTTATCACAAAATGAAGTCCAAGTAAATCAAAGACCTCAATCTAAAACCAGATACACTTGATCTGCTTGAGGAGAAATTGAATAAGAGCCTTGAACTCATTGTCACAGGAGATAACTTTCTGAACAGAACACCAACAGCCCAGGCTCTAGGAGCTACAATTAATCAATGGGATCTCTTGAAACTGAGAAGCTTCTGTAAAGCAAAGGCCACTATCAATAGAACAAAAATGCAGTCTACAGATTGGGAAAAGATCATCAGCAATCCTACATTAGACAAAGGGCTAATATCCACAACATATTTAAAAAAAACTCAAAAAATAAACACCAAAAAACCTCACAAGTGATCTTATTAAAAACTCAATACAGAGGTAAACAGAGAATTCTCAACAGTGGTATCTCAAATGGTAGAGAAGCACTTAAAGAAATTCTCAATGTCTTTAGTCATCAGGGATTGCAATTCAGATCTACTCTGAGATTCCATCTTACACTAGTCAGAATGGCTAAGATCAATATTTCTCATTTTTGTTTCATTGACCTGTCCTTTGGTGAGAGTGAGCTGAAGTCTCCCACTATTATTGTATGGAAATCAATGGGTGCTTTATGCTTTATTAATGTTTCTTCTACGCATGTGTTTGTATTTAGGGCATAGATTTTCAGAATTGAGGTGTTTTCTTGGTGAATTTTTCCTTTAATGGGTATGAAGTGTCCTTCTTCATCTCTTGTAATCAATTTTGGTTCAAAAATCTGTTTTATTAAATATTAGAATGGCAACTCCAGTTTGCTTCTTGGGCCCATTTGCTTGGAAAACCTTTTTCCTGCCCTTTACTCTTAAATAATTTCTCTCTTTGTGGCTGAGGTGTGTTTCTTGTATGCAGCAGAATGATGGATCCTGTTTAGGCAACCATTCTGCTAGTCTGTGTCTTTTTATTGTAGAGTTGAGCCCATTGATGTTGAGAGACATTAATGACCCATAACTATTAATTCCTTTTATTTTTATATTGTTTGCAGTAGTTTGCTTGTATGCTGGGCTACTTTGTTTTGCTATATTGAAGTTATTTTTATCCTGTTTCTTGTTTGTTTGTTTGTTTTTGTTTTTTAGGGGGATGTGGTTAACTTTCTCGTGTTGGAGTTTTCCTTCTCCTATGTTCTGTAGGGTTGTGTTTGCACATAGATATTGTTTAAATTTGGTTCTGTCACGGAATGTCTTGTTTCTCCTTCTATGCTAATTGAAAGTTTTTCTGGGTATAGTAGTCTGGTCTGCTATCTGTGGTCTCTTAGGGTTTGCAAGACATCTGCCCAGGTCCTTCCGACTTTTATAGTCTCTGTTACAAAGTCAGGTGTGATTCTGATAGGTTTGTCATTATATGTTACTTGGTCTTTTTCCCTTGCAGCTTTTAATACTTTTTCTTTGTTTTCTACATTTAGTGTTTTGATTATTATGTAACCAGAGGATTTGCTTTGCTGGTATAATCTATTTGGTATTCTGTATGCCTCTTGTATGTTTATAGGCATCTCTTTCTTAAGACTGGGAAAATTTTTGTCAAAAATATTTTCTGGGTGGTGGAGCCGGGAATCTTCTCTTTTTTTCTATTGCTATTATTCTTATGTTTCGTCTTTCATGGTGTCCTTGATTTCTTGGAAGTTTTGTGTCAGGAATTTTTTGGATTTAACATTTTCTTTGTTGGATGCATTGATTTCTTCCATTGTGTCTTCTACACTTGAGATTCTTTCCTCCATCTCCTGTATTCTGTTGGTGATGCTTACCTCTAGTTCCTGT
Source organism: Psammomys obesus (assembly GCF_907164565.1). Lineage (NCBI taxonomy): Eukaryota > Metazoa > Chordata > Mammalia > Rodentia > Muridae > Psammomys > Psammomys obesus. Next base: position 6,382,879 of record NW_026591643.1, on the reverse strand, counting down.
TTTCTTTCCTAAGTTCTCTCTCTCCAGGATTTCTTTAGTTTGTGCTCCCTTTATTGTTTCTAATTACATAGTCAGAAGCATTTTGTTGATTTCTTCACCTGATTGTATATTCCTGCCTTTCATTACATGATTTGTCCAATTCCTTCATCTGTTTGAACTTTCCTGTATTTCCTTAAGTAATTTAACTATTTCCTCTCTACCAGGCTCAATCTTGACTGGATTTTCCTGCATTCCCTTATGGATTTTATTTGCTTCCTCTGTTATCATCTTCATAAGCATAGGGTTAATGTCAATTTCTTGTGTTTGGGCATACAGGGCTATTTGCCTTTGTCTAACTGGGTTCTGTGGATGCCATATTGCTTTGGCTTTTGTTGATTGTGTTTTTAATGATGATCTTTAGCCATCTGGATGTTAGATGTTGGATGTTAGATCCTGTTGCCTACAGGAGTTCTTGGGGATTCAGGAAGAGCCATGAGCAGGAAGCTGGATGTTCCTGCAGGAGCCTTTCTCAGATTGGTGGGACTGGCATGTGGTTCTCAGGGAATTTCCTGTGGGTCTCCTCACATGTTAGATTCTGGGGACCACATGGATTTCTCAGGAGCTCAGTGATCCTCCTTTCACAGAGGGAAATCCTGGAGTCAGCTGCTCCTCCACTGGCTTATTTTTCCACTGATGTTAGTGAGCCCTAGCACTTTGCTCAGACACTGTGTTTGCTGGGCACTGACTTTTTAAAGAACCTGCTAGTCTTCTTAGGGAACCGTGGAGTTGTGTCTGGTGTTGCTTTCTTGGGTACTGAGAGTCAGGGGTCCTGTAGTGGGAGCTTCTTGTCTAGCCTGGATGGTGCAAGTGGGCTCTGATTTTGAAGCCACACCCCCTTCCAGTACCAGTAATGGAAGGTATCCACTCCATAGGGAGGTGAGAATTGGTGGCCGAGGTGGGAGCCACAAGCCACTGGTATCAGGAAGGTATCCACAGGATGGTGAGAGTGGGCTCCCGGGTTTGGAGACTCACCCTTGGTACCTGAAGGAATATATCCACTCCACAGAAAGTGAGAATGAGTGCCCAGGTTCAGAGCCATGAGTCGCTGATACCAGAAACGTATCCACAGATGGTGGGCTTGGGTGGTTGGCCTATGGATTTGGCAGTGCTGGGCAGGAGCCCGGTAAATTTTCCCAGTATTAGCCCAGTGGCCTGAATATGGACTCTTATGTTTCCCCGTGTGTTCTCCTCTCTCCCGAGAAACACAGACATTGGAATTTGGCGGGGGGGGGGGGGGGGTCCGCTGTACAGCCTGCCTGTCACTCTGCTCTCACTGCTGAGCTGCTGTTCAGAAACCGTGAGTAGTTGGTGACGCCATCCTAGACCTCTAATTTTAAAATTTTAATGACGTAATGTAAATATAATAAATATAATGTATTTACATTGGAGATAAGGTCAGTTTGTGTCTTTCTTTTTACCAACTGCAGTCATTTTAAATTTGTTGTTGTTTTGTTCAGAAAATGTTTTTTTGTTAGCCAATAAGCCATGTATACATAAAAAGAGTGTTTGTTGTTGTTGGGTGGCAGGTTCTAAAATGTCACTTGGAACTAATTCATTAGGAGTGTTAAGTCTCTTGCATTATTACTGATTTTTTGCTTAAATGTCCCATTAATTACTGAAGGAAGAGTCATGAAACTTTTGGAATGAATTTCTATCTATCTATCTATCTATCTATCTATCTATCTATCTATCTATCATTGACCATGCATCTTGAAACCCTGTTATGCTCATGAATTAATCATCATGTGTTATATGTTCAGCATATGTGTTCTCCCTTACAATATTTTAAACATGGCAAGTGCTTTGATGTGTGTTTATGCATGTTATAGCTATGAAGACACCTAAGATATTGTCACTGTATCCTATGACTTTGCCTTACTTATAAGTTACAATCAAACTACATGGAAATTATAAGTAATGAGGAATGACTTTCATTTTTAATTAATTACTTTAACGAAAGTTTTTCATTGTATATAATGTATCTTCCATTTTTCTTTCCCAATTTGTATTAGTTTTGTGAGAATTTTGCACATGTATTTTATTTATATTCCCTGAGCCTCCTCCAACTCCGCCTAGCTCCCTTTTCCTATCCACCAAGCTTTGTATTCTTTCTCTATAAAAAGAACCCATCAAGTCCAGTTAGTAGCATTCCTATACTCTTAGAAGTACACCTTTCACTAGGATGTAGTCTACCTACCAGGAACCACACCTTAAAGAAAACTGACTCCCTATTCCAGCAGCTCTTAAATGCCAATACTATCTTAGCTGGGATTAGGCTTTCATGCCCACACGACTGCTTTTGTTCTGGGATTCCATCTGGCTTGAGTTTGCACAAGTCTTATGTGTGCTGTTGGGACTGCTGGAAGTTCATATGTGCAATGCACATTGTCAGAAAAACAATTTCCTTGCAGTCATCCACCGTCTATGGCTCTCAGAATCTTTCCACCCCCTCTTATTTCTTAATATGATTGATTGGGCTTTGAAGAAATGACGGATGTCTGGAAAATCATTGAGAACTAGTGGCCCTTTGTTTAGACTAGAAAAGAACATTAATCTCAAATTCTTGAAGATATCATTGTGTTCTAGCTATGCATCACCTTGCATGTTCTGTTCTGACTTTGCAGAATGAAGCCATCTGTTATCCTTTCTAACTCCTACCTATCTTTCTAATCAGGGCTTATTTTTTCATTCACCCAGAAAATAATTTTGTCATTGTGGCAGATAGTCTTCCTTGTATATATGAGCATTGCCATTAGGCTAAATAGAATAGACATGTTAATGCATGGAGATTGTTTTCTTTTACACATATTTTATTGTTCTGTGATAAAGAAGGCAAAAATTATTTCCTGTTTCTATCACAATCCTTAATAGTTTTTGGCGTAAGGTATCACTTGCAAAATGTGAGTAGAATTGAATAAAATAGAAATATAAATGAATCAGGCAGGACAGGAGAGAAGAGAAGAAGCACAGAACAGTTTGTGAGATTGGTTTAGGTTTTCTGCAGTTACTCTAACTTTTGGAAGCTTTCCAAATATCAATTATTTACATTGCACTTACTCTGTGCATGCCACATGTGAACATATCCATAACCATGGTTCTCTCGGGAAATGACTAAAGTCTGTTAAAGCCCAAGAAAGTCCTAGTAAGATGAAACCCAGAAAGCCAACCTTCCTCAGTGTCCTCTCTTGTGCCTGTCATACACAGCTCTATGTGTTAAGTTCAACCCATTATGGGCAGGTGTTTGGACGGTGCATATCTCCCAAAGATTTCATCCAAATTCCTGACTGAGGGCGTTCATGCTTTAGAAAGAACACCTGTAAACCCGGTGGAGCATTAGTATAAGGAGCACATGGAGAAGTATCAGAGTGGCTTCAAATACCATATAAGTGAGATAGATACCTATAGGTACTGTGATACTTCACTTTTATTTCATGCATTACTTATTTACTTAGTTCTTAATTTGCTTATTCGTGCTTTCAAAATATTTTAAGTGCCTAAAATATGTCAGATATTTCTTATTGCTTAACCTATATGTAAGTAATAATAAGGATTCAAAAATAAAGGGAATGAACAACATTGGAGTGAAGAATACAAAAACGAATTGTGATTGAAACAGGCATGCATAAGGTAGAATACGGCAGGTTTTGGAACTGAGTGCAGGGAGCCTCTTAGCTTATTTGGCCATTTGTGGAGGTTTCTTTTTCAGCTAAAGCAATATTCCAAACGATGGGTCAGGAATGTTGAGGGAAGGACAATATAACTGCTTAGAAGGCAAGAGGCATGTATGACTGGAGTATTACATCACAAGAGAGGAGGGAGAAATTACATTGTGTCTCTGGGCAGAAACAAAGATGCTAAAGGCTTTGAAAATTTGGTTAAGAATTTGGGTGATTACCTTTTCTCCTTTTTGCTTTAGAGTGTATGACAGTGACATTCTAAGCTAATACACTTGGTATGTATGTGCTATGCGTTTACATGTACATATCCCACATCGCAACACTCATGTATATCTGTTTATGCACTCACACGTTAAGTGGATGTGAATATATGAATACTCGTGGAGATGTTACTGAAGTCACAGTTTGATCCTCTACGGCCACTTAGTGAGTTTGCATATTTGTACATTAGTGGCCCTTTTAACTCCTTGATGTGGGAAACCCTTGCTATTTTCTTAGTTCTTCAAGCCAGTCTTCTTATTAGCCAAAAGCCCTAACACAAAATGACAATCTGATCATGTTCTCTCCTTTGCTTAAAGCATTTTGGTTTTATGCTCATACCTTCAATGTAAAAGTAGGATTTTCCAGAAGCGTCTTACTAAGAGCCTTCAGAATTTGACACTTGCAAAGGTTGCCAATCAATACTCTAACCTCATTGTTCTCCATCTAAACAGTGTCGCAATGTTCCATGGGCATCTCCAGCTTTGCACACATTCTTCTCTCTTCAGTGTCCACACAAACAGTGACCCAGTGAGTCTCATTGTTCCGTAGCTTCCACAGCTCTGCACACATGCTTCTCCTCTCCTCAGAATCCAACTCCCTGTCCTATTGTAAGTAACTTCTGAGACGTAATTTTTCCCCCTTCCATCTAGACTGGTGTGGTCATTTCTCCTTCAATTACCTATAGCCTCTTACACTTCTCACTCCAATTTTACTGCTTGCTGATAATAATCTTGAGTCATTATTCAATGTCTGCCATTCTATTTCCTTTAACACTTTGAAAATAAGGACACCACCTTATCTTGGCATTCCAAGGTTTAATATCCCTCTCAATAAATAAAAATTGTCGTTATTTATATTATAGCTTTTGTTGGATGGACTTTAATTCAATTAATTGATCTGTGAATATCCACTGGAATGACAACACCTAGGTCTTCCTTTCATTTTTTATTTTCTGTCCAATTTCTAGCAACTGATTTTTTTCAAGTTAAGAATTCTTCAAGACCAAGGCTGTTAGAAATTTGACAATTGCTGGAAAAATATTTTCCAATGTTCATAGCATTAAAAAAAAATAAAAAAGCTGTGCCACTCCTGATGAGACCTAACAGACTAGGATCAAAAGGAAGAAAAAGAAACCCTCCCCTTCCAGTGAACTTGGGGAAGGGCATGCTTGGAGAAGGGGGAGGAAGGGAAGGATTGGGAGGGGAGAAAGGAGGGAACTAGAGGGGGGATACAAAGTAAATAAAGTGTAATTAAAAATAAAGTTTAAAAAAATTAAAAAAAGCTGTGGTCCCTTGTGGAAAATTCTAAGAAATTGTACATAATATTTTACTCATGTAAACTTGATTTCTCCATGGATTAACACTGTCACTCAATGGTTGGATAATTTGTGATCATGTCCACACCTCGTTTTCTATATTTGTAAAGTGGAGATGATAATATCTACCTTGCATGATTGCTGGAAGAATTAAATATAAAATTAAATTCAATAGCTTTTGGGCCAATTTTAACTCACCAGTAAACTTAAATTATTGTTAAGTGAGAGAGTAAAACAGTGATTTACATATTTAACATCTTGACAAACCACATAATTTCAGTTTTTACTCATGAAATAGATTATATTGATAACAATGTGCAGTTTGTTTAAAAGTTGGGAACATTGTTGTGAATGGAAATTTTCACTCTTCTGAAATGAAGAGGAAAGGGAACTGAGTTGGTTCTAAATTTGCCCCACTAGAATTTCCTTGAATTACAGAGGGGAATTGTGTTGATTAAACACACATGTATTTACCCTCTGTCACCCTCTCACCCTTGTGAGGTTACACTATTTTACTTACCAATGTCCTATTTCTCTGAAACACAAACTGAGCAGACAATCAATTCTGATTATAACATAGGAAAACTTATAACACACACACACACACACACACACACACATACAGAGAGAGAGAGAGAGAGAGAGAGAGAGAGAGAGAATGGTGATTAATTAATGAAGCAAAACATTTTTTTCAGAGTACCTGGCCATACCTAAGACAAAAATATGTAAATAGGGAAACAAATGGAAATAGAAGTCTAAACCCTCTGGGAACACATGTGGTAGCGTTTATTGGTAATGGATCTACTCACTTTTTGATGGTATGTTAGGAAGAGAATAAGGACACCCCAGAATGGGGCATATGCTAATTGATCCCCATCCCTTCTTGACTTTCAGCACTGTGCCTACCTGGCCATTACATACCTTGGTTTTGTACAATGAGTTCTTCAGAGACCAAAGACACGAAAACTATCTTCCATGCCTTTTATTTATTTCTGCTTAGCTAAAAGCTCTAGGTTATTGTGTTCGTTAGGGTTATTATTGCTATGATGAAACAGGACAAGCAAAAGAAATTTGGGGAGAGAAGGGTTTATTTGCTTACACTTTCATATTGTAATATTCCATCACTAAAGGAATATGGGCTTTAACCTAGAGCTGTGGAGGGGTGATGATTACTGGCTTGCCTACCGGGACTTGCTCAGCCTGCTTTCTTATAGAACTCAGGACTCCAACCCAAGTATGGCATCACACACAATGTGCAACACTCTCCTCATCTATCACTATGTTTTTAGTTCTATTTATTTATTTATTTATCTATTTATTTATTTATTTATTTAAATTTATTCACTTTGTATCCCAGATGTAGCTCCCTCATCTCCCCAATCCCGTCCTCCCTCCCTCTTCCCCTCTCATGCTCCTCCCCCAGTCCACTGATATGGGAGGTCCTCTTCCCCTTCCATCTGACCCCGGGTAAGATGCTCAATTCTCATTCAGAAAGGCAGACAGGATAGACTTTGGAAGAGGGAGAAAACAGGTAAGAAGACAGAAGCCTACAACAGAGGGCCTCTGAAAGTCTATAGCTTTTTGTCACTATTTTTACAAAACGTTTTACAGCCAGATCTTATGGAGGTATTTTCTCAATTGAGATTCCCTCCTTTACAGAATGTTCTAGCTTGTGTTAAGTTGACATAAAAGGTAGCCAGCATGGTGTTGAAATTGTATAGTGGACATGCATGGGGCCCATGCAGTTCTGGCCATGAGTAGGGCGCTGGGAATCTGGAGCAGATGAAGAGAGACTTAAACATTATGGTTATGTGAGAACTCAGGAAAGGAACATAAAGAGCTCAGCCAGAAGAAAAGGCTCAGAACTAATGCAGGACGTGGTAAGGGGAGGTTAGAGATTGATAATGCAAAGTCTAAAGGACCCTTCATCATATCTCTTTGTAACTTAGAAGACAAAACTTAGAGCATAGTTAAAGAAGAATCCTCTAAGACTAATCCTAAGCTACAATTAACACTGGTAAAATTTTCTTCTTTGGATATTTTTTCTTATGAAAATTTCAGATCTATGTATACTTGAACTTTATTCCAGAAAATTAAAAGTGCTGAATGACTCTATTTGTTTTATCTGAGTATTAAAATATGAAGCAAGGATAAACCTTTATCTGGACAAATTTGTCCTTTATAGACTTCTCTCCAAGAACTACTGACATTTCTTCACCTGATGAAAGAGAAGCTTTCTAGAATATGATGACCTTTATTAATCCCTACGTTTCAACCTTATATCTAAAGAACAAATGTAAATTTAGTTAGAATGGGCTTTCTGTCCAAATGACTGGACATTGTAGAACCCATACTTTGCCTAGGAACTAGAAAAGGAATGGCAGAAAACATAATCTTCTCTCTAATAAGTTTTAAGAATATATATAAGGTAACCTAAAATGACAGGATGTGGGGTTCTTATCCAGAGACCAAAGAAAAATAACGTTTGTAAAGAGCTTGAAGTGAAGAGACATGGTTCCTCTGTAACAGCATGAAAGAAACGAGCCAAGAAGCTCAACCAGGCTCCTGGATTCTGCCACTGAATTCCAGTGACCAGCTGGATTCCCCAAGAGTCAGGAACAATGATGGATTATAGTTTCTGTGTAGGAACCAATGTAGTAGAAGATAAAAAATGAGAAAATGTCACCCAAAATCCATAATTAGCATAATCTTCAAAAATCAACACGTGGCCCAAAGGCAACCTATGAGAATAGAAGAGGCCTCAGGATGCCATTGACATGTTGCCATCTCAAAATAAGGCCATCTTAGGAGGCAGATGCTTAGACCTGCACAAAGGAGGACCTCAGTAATTGCTTTTATAATTGAGCAAGTTAGAGAAAAGGGTCAGGCAATTTTCCTGCTGTAAGGAAATTATCTTTACATGGTAGGAATCAATTGAACACTCTGTAAAACCAAGTCCAGAACCTTCTATGTGACAAGCAAAACAGGCATACTCCCAGTCTCTGGGGTGTTAAATTCTAACTTATTAGATGTATTTCAGTAGGGGAAATTATTCATCAAAAATTAGCAAGGTGTGTTACAGGCTTTGTTACACTGGAAGACAATTTCACAGGCTGAGTACTTAGAGTGCAAAATACATTTTTGCTTCCTGATTAGTGCTTAGAGCAGATTTATGGTCTACACAACATATTCCTCAGGTAGTGTGTGCCTTATGTCAAACATCAGAGTCACCATCTGTAAAACAGATGGGGACAGATGTCCTCTTACTCCCAGGTGTGGTAAAAGAACAAGAGCCTCACCTGGGAACAGGAAGGCAGGTTCGAGTATTTCACTTTAATCTGCGGTGCCCCCTTGTGGTCATCATCAAGGACCGCACTGAGGGCAGGAAGAGGCTCTGGACCTCTGGAGCCTACAGGAAAAGTGATGCAAGCTTGTGCTGTTCTCTCCCTGCAGCTGGGTCGAAATGAGGGGATGGAAGAGTTTTATTCCCAAGGCATATTCTGTGGTTTATGAACTATTGTTCTTTTAGCAGAACCTAAGGTTAACTCTTATGAAATAGTTTGGGATTTTCTGGGTTAATCTTCATTGCAACGTGACTGGTTTGAGAATTACCTAGGAGATACACCTATAAGCATGTCTCTGAGTACACTCCTACATAGGCTTAACTAAGGATGGAAGATCACGCCAAATGTGAGTGTGAGTGTCCCCATTCCATGAGTACATTCTCCACGTGAGTTAAAAAGGACAAAGGAGAAATCCAGGCAGAAACCAACAGGCTCTTTTCTCTGCCCTGATCTGATCCTCCTCTGATCTGTTCAGTTGCATGCATGATCCTACTTCAATAGCTGAGACTTACTCCTGCTACCAAGCATGTTGTTCCTGCCACAGTGAACTGTACCTTTAAACTGTGAGCAAAATACACCCTTCCTTCTTTAAGCTGCATGTTGTCAATTATGCTGTCACAGCATTAAGAAAGGTACCTAATACCAACTGCGCTCATTTGATAAAGGTATCAACAACACCACTCCGTAGTCTCATGTTCTTCTTTCAGTTGGCTAGACAATGATAGATGGGATGGGGCCAGGGCAAGCCCTCGGAGACAGACACAGAAAGTTGTTTTGGCTAAACTACTCTCACTTAAGCTAAGAGAGAGTGTACTATTGCCAGGTGCAGAAGCATGAAGATTTTCAAACTTCTATCTACCTTTACTTTCTTCTTATAACTACTTTTATTTTCTCTAATGAACACATTACAAAAAGGGAACTTTTGTGTCTCAGAATGTCCCTCTATTCTGAGTTCCCTAACCTCAGGTTCATACCTTTCAGCTCTACACCTGCCGTGCCCTACTTCCAACAGCTACATTGTAAGAAGTTCTTACTGAGAGTTTTCCACATGAGATATTCACATGAATTTGCTTTCCCTTGACTTGGCTTGCCAGGGCAGAAAAAGCAATTTGCAAGTATCTGCTTCATGAATGCTCAAGAGCTCAGCAAATGCATTCCTTTGGGGTGGGAGGCCATGTGACAGGGTACAACGGCAGGAGAGCCTGAAGAGGAATCCTAACTGTACTTGGCAATGAGCTAAACATTCACCATATGTTATGCTATTTAATTTACTTTAACAAAATTATGAAGTAACTCGTTTATTATTCTAATCTTTGCAGTGGAAAGAGAAGAGGCTTGTTAGAAAGTATGGATCCTGCCTTCAGTCTCCGCTCAGAAACGGCATCATTTTCAATCTCTCTCCCTGCCCTCCCCCCAGGGTCTGTGCTTTACAATGCTGGTAAAGCGTGACACCAGGGATAAAGCAACTTTGGTTCATGGTGTTCTCTCTCTGTAACCGGAAAAGTCTGTCCCTGGACTCACTGTGTCCAATCTTTGAATTTAAATCTAGAAAGGAAGTGACACAGCCACAGGTAAAAGGCAGAAGGCCCAACCAGATCACTATGTGCATATTGTCAACCCAGGGTGACCTTTCATCTTATTGATACCTCCTTTGGGTTAAAGACAAGGGTATTGCAATTCGCCAGCTATAAAATAATTCAGCTTGTCACATCTGTTTGGTTCGATTTGAAATTTATTGGTTTTGAATTTAAAGGCATTGAGTGGAGAGGATTGTTCATTCATCTCAGCTCCCAAATGTATCAGTTCAGCTGCCAGTCTGACCTCAGTGGGTGTCTGAGTGCATAGCTGGTACTTCTCAAGGACTGGGCTCACCACTTCCTCTTCTTGCAACTCAGGTCTAGATAGGATGCAGGCTCATATTCCAACGGGACCTAGAAGGCTGCATACCAGCTCGAAGTCCCCCCACCTCTCTAAACTTACCTTTCTTAATGGTTCATTTATCGAATGCTAGGATTATCTGTCAAATTAAACAAAAGTCCAAGGAGTTGTATACTGGCAATCAAATTGTGAACAAGTGTAAAGGAAGATTTTGGCACTAACCAGCCTCTGGTTTGCTGTTTGAAGGTGTTGGTCTTTCAAGTTCTTTTGCATTTTCTGGAAACCTATGAGCAGTTTGGGTTATAGTTAATAATAATATAAGAAATATCCTGACCTAGATTCCCAGAGCCCTGCATTCTGCTCAGAATTGTATGATTCTGAATAAGATCATGAAACTTTAGAATAAACACTAGAACTATCTATGTCTCTGAAGACTTGTACCATTTTCTATCCTTAGGTCAAATGGTACTTACCATCATATTTGCTTACTAGTGTTGTATTTTAAACAACAAAGTCCCACATACAGTCATGATTTCAGTATAGACATCTTTATTTTTTATAAGCTTTCTGTGAGATTCTGAATATGTAGAATAGAACATGAATCCAAGTGTGAATTCTGAAACAGTACTTCCTTAGAACATCCCTAATAATTAGAATATTCCTAACAATTTAGACGGGAGACAAAATTAAAAGCAAAAAGACCATTGTTTAAAAAAAATGATGTATTCAAATACAACCTGGTACTGTCACTTAAAAATCCAGGCTGTCTTGTTAAACTGTCTTTAGCCAAATATTCAAGGAATTTGGTTGTGTTTTCTTGAGCCACTTAAAATGACTTCTAAGTTTGATAAAGTACCTGGAGAATACAGGAGCACCACAAGGACTAAATATGTCAGGGCACAGGGGTCTTTCATGAGACTGTTTCACCAACCAAGGACCATGTTTGGATATAACCTAGAACCCCTGCTCAGATATAGCCCATGGTAGCTCAGTGTCCAAATGGGTTCTCTAATAAGGGGAACAGGGACTATTTCTGACATGAACTCAATGTCTAGCTCTTCAACCCTCCTCCCCCAAGGGAGGAACAGCCTTGCTAGGCCACAGAAGAGGACATTGCAGCCAGGCCTGAAGAGAGTGATAAGCTAGAGTCAGGTGGAAGGGGAGGAGGTCTTCCCCTATTGGTGGACTTGGAAAGGGGCAGGAAGAAAATGAAGGAGGGAGGTTGCGATTGGGAGGGAAGGAGGGAGGAGGCTAAGGCTGGGATACAAAGTAAATAACCTGTGACTAATATAAAAATAAATAAATTAAAGGAAAAAAAAAGATGAAAGGAGGAAAATGGCAGATTCCTCTAAATCCTCCAGCTTCCAGGAAAGGCTTATAGGAGGTTTTATAGGTGGGTCCTGCTGACCCATTTAGTCTCCTGACCTTATTTTCAATGTGTTAAGTAGCTTTTAACACAAGGAAAGAGTCTAGAAGCACACTGGAAGAGTGAAGACACAGCCCACTAAATCCTATTCTTTAGCTGATATAAGCAATGGTGAACACCGGGTAAAAAAATCAGAACCATCTTTAAGATTTTCCAATCAGCTAAAAATCCTCATTGATCACCATCCAATGAAAGAAGAATGACTTGGGAGTCAGTTTCTGCTAACATCTGCAGCTTTCTGCATCTTCAGTACCTGCTTCGGGCTCCAGATCCATCTGTCAAGTCACACTGGCCCATTTGCAAACGTTGTCGGACTTCACAGGGTCTCTCTCATTCATCACATAGATTAAGGAATAGAAGGTGAGTTATAGTCATTACAGAATATAAAAATGACTTTCATTCAGGTGCCCAATGAGCCTTTTCGTCTGGAAGATGAAAATAAGAGACCTGGCTGACTTCTCTCTATGCCCAATAATTGTGCCAGGAAGTAGAAAGGTCAGGCAGTTCTTTCTAGAAGACTAGCCCAGCACTTAAGCTAATTAAGCTTCATTCCTTCAGATTTGTTTGCTGAGTGTCCAGTATGTGCCTGGAGCTGTGCGAGGACATTGTGACTTTGGGTAGGAACTGAACCAGTATTTGAAATAGGCATAATGATTTTTTTTTTTTTTGTGACAAGATACCATTACATTAAGCACGTTAAAGCTTTGTCAAAAGTAAGGAACATTTGAAAAATGCCTTTTCCTTTTTATATTTCCCTCCTAGAATTCCATGTAAATGAATTCATTTTATGGAATAGGCAATTATGTATGTGATGTTCTATCTGATTCACATGTGTCCTTATGCTACTTTAATGAACGTTTTGTTGGTTATAGCTCTGATATAAATAGTCAGCCATCTCATTCTGCCCTATGCTGGTCATAGTCTCATCTCTTTCAATTGTGATTTATGTTAACAGTAATACAACATCAATGAAACTTCCTGTTATTAATCTTTCTGAGAGTTGGCTTTCATCTATACAGCTCTAAGATTTGAATGAATCTTTAGAGGAGCTGATGATAATCTCCTATTTAATCTTAAAAGCCTGGTATGTTTGTTTGTTTGTTTGTTTGTTTGTTTTCTGTGCGCATGTATGTACGTGCACATATGTGAAATGGTGCAATGGAGGCTGTAAGAGAACATGTGATTGCTGGAGTTGGGTTACTGGATTGTAAGTAGTTATGAGCCATTCCTGGGTGTTGAAAACTGAGCTATATTTCTGTGCAAAAACCAAAAGACCTTTGAATCACTAAGCCATCTCTCTAGCAATAGACTACTTAGGCTTAAAAGAACCTGGATTTTAGAGGTAGAGATGGAAGATTTAGAAGTGTATGGGAACCAGCTGCATGCATTTCAAGTTATAGAAGAGAAAACAAAAGTGTTCTCTAAGATGTAAAAAAAATAAAATAAAAGACATTGCTCTTAGAGTCCAGTTATTAGAATGATGCTTCCTTAACATAGTTTGTCTGGGAAGTCGTCAAGATTTCTGATTCTGCAAATATTTTAGTAAGCTATTAGAAAATGGTGGGAATGGTCTAGATAGTACTGAGTTGATCGTGACTCATGATATTTAAAATGCAGGCGTGTGAGCTCTCTTCGTACGGTCCTCTAGATATATCTTCTACCAGACTGTATGTAATTAGTGATTCTAAGAATCCATCCAAATCCAGGGTCTTTTCCATTCTTCTCTTCACTAATAATAATACTGTTGCTGTAATAAAATACTATGAATTAAAGCAACTTAGAAAAGAAACTTTACGCAGCACTCCAGAGAGTAATCCCTAGATTTCACTGGGGCAACACAGTAGAGTTACCGTCATGAGAGAGGCACACGGGCGACCTCTGGAAGGAGTGGACATGGGCGAGCTGTTCCTGCCCCTCCTTTGCTGTGGGGTGGCCTGGGTGAGGTCTTGGCCTTGGTTTTTGCTCAGACTAGACCAAAGCATCTTGAACACTGGCTTAGAGTCCATTTACTTCCACCCTCACACTTTTAAATAGCTCTCTTGTCTTGCTCTCTACCCCCTTGCTCTACATATAGCACATAGGAGAGCTGACACTACCCCACTGATGGGCCTAGGTGGGAGAACTGCCCCACCCCCTTTCAGGAGCAGTGCTGGAGAGCTGGTCCTGATGGAGTTAGTGTGAAAGAGTTGGAGGTCTGACCAATTGAGCTACCACTCAGGCCCAGATCAAGGGCTTTGAGCTGGCCTAACCCCAGCATCTACCCCATCTATGTATTGCTGGAGCCTGTGAAGTGGCTGGCCCTACAGGTCCAAAGCTGCAGGATCGTGATGACACAAGGCCTCCACAGAGTACCTCAGAGAAGTCCTGGTGAAGACCCTGTATTGACAGTGTAGCAGGAGCAGAAGCCTCACCAGTGACTACAGCAGTGACTCATTGCAATGGATGTCTGTAAAGAACTGTGGGCAGAAGGGCGTGCTGTGAGCCACAGCACAGCTTCCACAACAAGATTCTTTTTCTTTTGGGGAGAAGGTTGCGAGGGGAGAGGGTAGGTACAAAGGGATGGGGAGGTGAGTGGGGCTGGGCTACATGACGTGAAATTCACAATCAATGAAAGGTTTTTAAAAAGAAACTTTCTTTTTGCTGTGCTGCCAGAGGGAGAAGACCACACCACAGCAGGGGAACATAACAGAAAGAGGCAGGTATGGCAGCAGGAACAGGAAGCTGAGGGATCACATTTTGAATCCTAAAAACAAAGCAAAGAAAAAGACTGTAAGTGGAGCACAATTATAGTTCTTATAGCCAGCTTCAGTGAAGGACTGCCTCCAGCAAGGCTTCACCTCCCGAAAGTTCCCAAGGAATGTTGAATACTTGAAGCCAAATGCTGGCTGTGTCTTTAGATGATGCCTCAGTCTCTTTCTGAAAGCCATTTTGGCCCAAGAATGTGTCTCAAGGGTCCCTTATCTTACTCGTTAGCTCTATATGAAGTGCAGGTTTTTGCTCAGACTAGACCAAGAAGTCTTGAACACTGGCTTAGAGTCCATTTTCTTTCTACGCTCACATTTTTAAATAGCTCTTTTGTCTTGTTCTCTGTATTACGTTTTTTTTTTTTTTTTTTTTTTTTTTTTTTTTTTTTTTTTTTTTTT
>NW_026591643.1:6298624-6367786 GCF_907164565.1 Psammomys obesus | reverse complement strand
TTTTTTTTTTTTTTTTTTTTTTTTTTTTTTTTTTTTTTTTTTTTTTTATTTCTCCCAGGACTCTGACTGATAAAAATGGAAAAAACCAAAGGGTGAGAACACAGAATATAATGGTTGTGTAGACCAGACCAGACACAACTCCTGAAACTAAGGCTTATCTACCAATGGGGAAGAAGAAATAGAATGATTTTAGTAGACAGAGGAATAGGAAATTCACTGTGAGATTGTGTCTCAAATTCCAGAGATGTTACATCCATGAAGTCTCACAGACATGGCTGCCTAAACATGAGATGCACAAGGATAACACCAGCAGACATGCTAATGTGGAAGGAAAAGCTCAGCAGGCCTCAACCACAGACAAATATCTACAGGCAACTAAAAAATGCCTGGAGAGGGAGCAATAGTCTTCCCCAGGTAAGAGCACAGCTGGGTCTCTAGAAAGAAATGTCAGCTCTGAAAATATGTGCATAACAGTGACATTATACAGAATGATCTGTCTTTTTTTTAAAGTTATGAACATGTGTGTATTGTGTATTTTTGTGTATGTAAATAATAAAAAGAAGACACAAGTTTGAAAAGAGTAACGGAGTTTAAATGGATTTAAAAGGAAGAAAGTGACAAAGAAATGATATGATTATATTATAATCCCAAAATATAAAAAATAGAAAACAACAAAAATTGAGAGAATTATGATTTTATTTCCTTTCATAAGGTAATTCCAACAGTACCTACTATATTTAAAATATTTTTATTATATATTTAAATACATAATAAAAATTTAATATTAAAAAAAGCTAATCTTACCACATATTATTGGTGTTATATTCTCCTGGATAATTAATGCTTGGCATCTGTAAAAATCAAAACAAAACATGACAAAGCAAAACAAAGCACACAGAAGATGTCAGAAGGTTTCCCTTTCTATTTTAATAGTTTCCACTAGGTACTTAGGTTACATGTAGAACACAGAGAATTAAGGTCACACAACAAGCTGACAACAGGACCAAGATAAGACCTTATATGGGATAAAACACCACAAGCCTTCATCTCGATGTTTCTTTAAATGTTTACAAGGAGATGATGACAACACAATCCATTTTCCACCTGGCCGACACTTACCTGCGACAACATGGTGAGGATCTTCAACAATGTTGATGGCACATCCTTTTCTGTCAGATGACAATAACAGCATGGCGTCTCTGAGCTGTATCTTTTCCAAATGTATCTGCAAGTGTCTTAAATATAATTCAACTATTAAGTTAGTGAAACTTTAATTAAAGGGGAAACTTAGTTCAGTGGGTAAGAACACTTGCTGCACATGCCTAAAGACTTGAGTTTAGCTCCTCAAAACATAGGTAAAAGCCAGGTATGGCCATTTACATCTGTATCCCCAGCACTGGGGAGGGTCGAGGGAAGATTGCTAAATAAACTTACCTTTTTATGTGTCAACTTGGCAATCTCTCTTGTCTGGGACACCAAGGTATCATCTTCAATGGTACATTTTGTTGATGGTACATCCCTGACACTGTGTGATGACATCACCCTATGTCAAAATTTCATTGTTGCTCTTCATCTAAATGCTAATGGTATATGATATGTATGTCTCTGTTGTGTGGTACAGTATCTCACAATGGTCTCAGCCACCTTTGTCTTGTTGATTCTCAATTTCTCTTCTCCAAATGACATGTAATGTTACTGCCTCTAATAATGGCTTTGAGACTATAAACACTGTGGTGTTTTTAATCTTGTATTAGCAGAAAGGCAATGCAGGAAAAACAAACAAAAACAACAAAACCCAAGGCATTTGACCAAGATATCAGCAAAATCCACTAAGTATTTAATGAACAAATAATTTCTTTAAAGAACTATGATATATACATTTGTGGTAAAATAGTGGAAGCTCAGATACAACTTCTCTATTGAAAATCACATTGTAGACTGATATATCAATGAGGTGGTTAGTAATTTAAAAGGGTAGTAAGATGAAAAACATTGCAAACTATGAGGTCACAGGTCAGAAGAACCTGAACTAACATGTGAGAGGACTTTTTGACAATAAAGTGAAAACAAAAATAAAATATAAACTAGAAGAATATCGCCAAGAAAGATCATGGGGGAACTTGCTGGTTAAAGGAAGCCTCATTCTGTCCTGCTTCTGAACTTTTAAGGAACTTGGTATGCTTCACCATGTTCTAGCAGCTCTCTTTCTGAGTAGCTGTATGGTTAGTAATCATTTGTACATAAATGAAAATCTTCTGTCTGAAAACTGTGAAATCATAGAAATGAGGGGCTTGGAATTTCAGAAAGCCATTAAGCTATGTGGGTCTTCAAGAGTTTCTGCATCACAATAATCTAGAGAATTATGGGCAAAAATTTCAGCAGCCAGTTAGTTTTAGAAACTGGTTGTAGATGGAGTCTGTGGTTGTAGAAGATGCTACAATATTGGGAGAAGCTGTGATATTGGGTCTCAATTAATTTTATATGTTGAAGAGGAGGTGGCACATGAAAAGTGTCTATATGAGGGTCCAGTGGTCTCCAGGACAAAATGTAGTATTGAGTCTAAGTTTTTGTACTTTGAATCCTGACCACCCAAGTGGAAAACAGAAGAGGATTAAACACTTAGCCATCAGGTGGGTCCTCTAGAAGAGGGAGCAGTAGCTGTCTCTGACCCGGACTCTGTTGCCTGCTTTTTGATTACCTCTCCTCTGTCACCAGACCACAGGAGAAGATGACCTCAGTCCTGATGAAACTTGATAAGCTGGTGTTGGGGGGTGGAGCTCTCCTTATCTGAGGAGTAAGGGAGGGGGGTAGTGGGAAGAAGAAGGGAGAATGGAACTGGGAGGAAAGGGGGCCTACTATCAGGTTGTAAAGTGAATAAATGAAGATAGATAGATAGATAGATAGATAGATAGATAGATAGATAGATAGATAGATAGATAGATAGATAGAGTGAGCTTATAAAAAAGAGGACTAAACAAGAGTGAGTTTGGAAAGACAAAGATCTGTTTTACTCAGTTCTTACATTTACTCAATCTTACATGCTGCAAGAAAAATCCTATGGAGATAATCTCCAGGTGTGAGAATCCTTAGGACACTTGATTGTAGGTGAGTGCTTGATTTGGACCTCTCTGAGTGTATTCCCATCATTCTCCACCTCACTCCCTTGGTTGGTTCCTACCTCAATCCCTTACTCCTTCCCACCTTCTCCTCTTTCTCTCCTGCCTTAGTCTATTTTTATGGAAGCGTCTAAATTATGTAGCTGCTGGTGTGATTGAGAGGTGACTAGACTGTGAGAGCCCTAACTTCATTGTTGTGTTAATTCTTTGAGTCTATGCCAAATGGGCTTTAGGAGACGGAATCTAAATGGAGGGAGAAGATCATAGTGAAGGCCCTTTGATTTTCTTTACTTTCTGTTTTGTTTTCTGGCTGTGATAGGTGAGCAGATCTCCTACTTTATACCCTCTACAATGATGATACTGCTTTTCCATAGGCCTAAAAACAATGGAACCACCTGTTATGAATTCTCTGAAATCACAAAACAAAATAAATCATGAAATTGGGTGGGTGGGGAGATGGGAAGGATCTGTGAGAAGTTGAGAGAGGGGAAACTATGTTGTGCAAGTGTTTTAAAATACAAAAATAAACCCTTTCTGCTATAAATTATTTTGCTCAGGTATTTTGTCTTAGTAATGAAGCTCAGGCACACACTAAATGGAGAAGGCTAAATCACCGACCCGTAGGTTCACAGCACATACAGACTAGATGCATTTGACAAAGAGGTGTTTTATGTCCCCAGCAAGATGGAGTACAGTAGTGTGAGATTTCATCATATTACTCAAAACAGCACTCGATTTAAAACTTATGAATTGCTTATTTCTGGAATTTTCCATGTAATATTTTTGGATTGTGGGTGACCACATGTAACTGAAACCGTGGAAAGCCAAACAGCAAAGCTGGACTACCACACAGAATAAGCATTACACATGCTTTGTAGATTTGTTACATTTTTCTACAAATATTTAGGTCGAGTTCAAGTATGTGCATGTTTACATATGGATGTGCATTTGATTCAGTCTCTGTAATTGTTAGCGTTTTGTGCTTGTTCATCCTTGGATCAGTTTAATTAAATTGTGCATTTCATTGCTTTCTTTTTTTTTCTCATTTTTCAAGCTACATTTTTTTCCTAATTATCTCTCCTCTACACTTTTTAAAAGATTTGTATTTCACTCCCATTTTATCTTATTTTCTTTTTTTGCATTTTTAAATTTAATTTTTAATTATTATTTTCTATTGCAGTTTATTCACTTTGTGTACCAGCTGTGGGCCCCTCTCTCATCTCCTCCCAATTTCTCCCCCCTCTCTTCCTATGCTCCTCCCCTAGTCCACTGATAGGGGAGGACCTCCTCCCCTTCTCTCTGACATTAGCCTGTCAGGTCTCATCAAGACTGGTTGCATTGTCTTCCTCTGTGGCCTGGCAAGGCTGCACCCTTCAGGGGGATGTGATCAGAGAGCCTGCCACTAAGTTCATGCCAGAGACAGCCCCTACTTCCCTTACTAGGAACCCACTTGGAGATTGAGTCTGTGGGCTATATCTGAGCAGGGGTTTTAGGTCTTCTCCATGCATGGCCCTTGGTTGGGGTATGAGTCTCTGCAGGGATCTCAGGGTCCAGATTTTTGGCTCTGTTGGTCTCCTTTTGGAGCTTCTGTCCCCTCCAGGTATTTCTATTTTCCCTTTCTTTCGTAAGATTCCCTGCACTCTGCCCAAAGTTTGTCTATGAGTCTCAGCATCTGCTTTGTTACTTCAATCAGGAGAGTCTTTCAGAGGCCCTCCGTGGTAGGCTTCTGTCTTGTTCCCTGTCTTCTCCTGCTTCCAATGTCTATCTTCTGAATGAGGACTGAGCATCTTCCCTAGAGTCTTTCCTGTTGTTTAGAAAAGCTATACTTCTAAAGAAGTTATCTTATTTTCTTAATTAAGGGTGTATATTCCCCATCTCTAAAAATTACTTTGCCATGACAAATAAGATTTTATAGTGTATTGTGACTCAAATTTGCATAATAATTTCAATTGTTCAAACTATGAGAAAGATCTTCAATATATTCTGTTACTTAATTTTTATTTTTATGATGTAAATAAATATATTAACAAAAGATTTAAAAATAATTTATTTGTCATTGTTTTATTTATATGTACTCGTCTATGTCAGTGTGAGGAGTGTCACTTGTGTGTGGGTGCTAATAGAAGTCAAGAAGATGGATGAGATCTTTGTAGTGACAGGTGGCTGTGAGCTCTCCCAAGTGGATCTTGGAAACTGAATCTGAGTCCTCCAGAAAAGCAGCAAATGCTGGTCATCACTGAGCTGTCTCTTCAGCACAGGAGAAAGCTTTGGATTATCCTAAAGGTCTTAAAGTTTAAATTATAAAACCTTTGAAAAATATCTTGTTTATGCTCACTTATCCTTTTTATTTCTTTACTTCTTGCGCCTGAGAAATCTAAATGAAAATCCCAGTATGTTTATAAATGTTATTTTGTTCTTCTGAATATGTTAATAATCACTTGATATATTTTAAAATTCTAACACTGAGAACATCTATATTCAGAAATCTTGTCCTAAGTAATTATGATTTCATTATTTAACACTTACCGTAAAAGTGTTAACAGACATTTTTCTTTTAGGGTGTGTGTCTATTAAGTATGTGTGTGTGAATTTGAAAGATCCTTCTAGATGAAACTAATGTTCACTTCTAGCACTTTTTTTTGTTTGTTTGTTTGTTTGTTTGTTTGTTTTTGGTATATTTTGATCTTTGTCTTTGTCTTACTCTTATTGCTTCTTTGTAGCTTCATTTTAATTGATTTTAGCATTACTGTTGATCAGACCTGTGCATGGTAGGCCAGCACGTTATCAAAGAGCTACAAAACCAGCCCTTACTTTTTGGCCTTATTTGATTCTCTTGTCTGAGGAAGTTACTGGCATTTTCAAGTTCATAAATCTCAAGATTTATGTCATAACACAAGTAAAATGAATATGGACATATAGATGGTGATTCCTGACATTTGAATTTGCTTTTATAATTCTACTTTTTTTTAGTAAAATAATTTTTACCTTTGAGTTCTTCCTCACATTGTCAAATTCATCTAGATTTAAAAAAAATTTAAAAGAAAGTTTTAAAATATTTTTTAAAAGTTGTCTGACTTCTTTACTAATTTTAATGGAAGTGTGAAAGTATGTGTTTCTGTGTACTATTTCTATTTAATATTTTATTGCTTTTTATTTTCTTTTACTTGTCGTGTTTTGCAGACCTCCTCATTCAGATTGTAGCCCCTCCTTCCTCTTCTTGTTCTGGTTCTATCCTCTGTCCCTCTTCTTCCTATCCCTCCCCACTCCTCAGAGAAAGGGAGCCCCTCCCCACCAACCTACCGCAGCACATCAAGTAGAATCAGAACTAGGCACATCCTCTTCCACTGTGGCCTGACAGGGTAGCCCAGCCAAGAGGTTATGATAAAAAAAATGCAGGCAATGGAGTCCATGTCAGAAGCAGCACCTGCTCCCCTTATTCAAGGACCCACATAAAGACAACCCATTGATATGTATGTGTAGAGAGGCTTAGGTCTAGTCCACGTATGCTCGTATGCTCCTTAATTGGTGCTTCAATCTCCTTAAGGCTCAGCATCTGTTTTGTCCACCCAATGCTTGGTGGACAATCGTGCTAGGTTCCCATCTGCAAGAATAGCAGAGTGTGTTAACGGCGTCAGGGATTGGCTCTCTCCCATGGGGTGGGTTTTAGGTTGGGCCAGTCATTGCTTGAACACCCCTTTAATCTCTACTCTATCTTTTTCCCTGCACATCCTGTAGGCAGGATAAATTTTGGACTGAAGATTTTGTGGCTGGGTCCTGTCTGTCTAGAAGGTAGTCTCTTCAGCTTCCATTGACCACCACTACTAGAAATCTTAGCTAGAGTCACCCCTATATCCTCCCAGAACCCTACCCTGTTGTAGGTTTCCAGCTTGTCTCAGAATTGCCCCTACCTTCTGTTTCTCTTCTCTCTCTAAGCCCTCTGGTCTCCTGCTCCTGCTTTCCCCACATCTGACCCCCACCTTCATTTACCTCCAACTCCCTCTTCTATACTTTTTTTGTTCTTTATCCACTGCCACTGTCTATTCTATTTCCTCTTCTAAGTTAGAAATAAGTGTTTCTTTGGGTCCTTGGATTGATACATAGTTATTCTGTACTGTATATGCAGAAGAAAACAGCAGTCTACAGATTAGCAAAAGATCTTCAACAACACTACATTCAACAAACGGCTAATATCCAAAATATGTAAAGAACTCAAGAAATTAAATATCACCAAACAAAAAAATGCAATTAAAAATGCGGAGCAGAGCTAAACAGAGAATTCTCAACAGAGGAATCTCAAATGGTTGAGAAGTACTTAAAGAAACACTCAAAGTTCTTAGTCACCAGGGAAATGCAAATCAAAATGACTCTGAGATTCCATATTGCACCCACCACAATGGCTAAGATCAAAAACTCAAGTGACAACAGAATCTGGTGAGGATATGGAGAAAGAGGAACACTCCTCCATTGCTAGTGGGCATGCAAACTTGTACAAACACTTTGGAAATCAATCTGGAGATTTCTCAGAAAATTGCGAATAGCTCTACTTAAAGACCAAATTACACCACTTCTTGGCATATATCAAAAATATGTTCTACCACACACCAAAGACATTTACTTAACTATATTCATAGCTGTTTTTTTCATAATAGCTAGAATCTGGAAACAACCCAGAAGTCCCTCAACTAAAGAATGGATTAAGAAAATGTGGTACATTTACACAACAGGATACTATTCAGCTATTAAAAACAAGTAAATCATGAAATTTGCAGACAAATGACAGAACTAGAAAAGATCATCCTGTGTGAAGTAACCCAGATACAGAAAGACAAACATGGTATGTACCACTTCTAAGTGGCTATTTGCATACTTTTATGCTAGGGTTAGGGTTAGATAAAAAAGTATTTAAAATCCATCAGTATCTCCAACCTGTCCAAGTTAAAGTGATTAAACGTCTTGATGTTCCTCAAACCATCACATCAACTGTTTAAGAATTATTCCACCTTTTAGGAATACTTTATTCCACTTTGTTTATAATTTCTATAATTTAGCTATTATTCCATTTGCTCATGTGTATTCATACTAAGGGTCTGATAATTTGTTTTTCCACCATTATTTATTGTACAGCTCTGATCCTTTCTCAGTCTGATTTGCTAATAAACTCTAGCAGTACTACTGTGATAAAACACAAGGTTTTAGTATTTGATAAAAATATACTTGTCTCACTCTCAGGAGAGTTACGAAAAAGTGCACTTAAGCTCACTTAGTTTGAAAATTCACTGTCTCATCTCTTTCTGGCTCTGGTTGCTGATATGAGGACTATAAAGTATCCTCTCCTTTTCTGTTTCTGATTTTGTCATCATCTTCGCTTTTCTTTGTCTGCTTCTAAAATTTCTGTTGACTGCAGTTTCACTCTGTTGTATCTAAGTGATTGTTTCTTTCTAATTTCTCCATTAGGACATGCTGTATTTTTTCAACTGATATGTTATTTCTCTTCAGGCAAGACAACTTCATAGCTATGGTGTGTTTAATTCCCTTTGTTTACCAAATACCTTCAGCATTCCCTTTAGAGAATGATTCATTTTTTCACCTTTTCATCAATTATTTTTATAATATCTGTGATGTGCCATACATTATGACATATATACATTATCAAATATTGAATATGGAAATATCCTGCCCCATGCCTCTTTATCCCTTCTGTCTTTATGCCTAGTCATATCTCTATGCTTGGATATGGCAATTTTACCTTTTCCAATCTTCTAAATCTCTGCTTTTCTCTTCAGCTGTGACTAACCCTCTATATAGCCCAGTGGATGAAAGACTACATAAGTTTTGTTTTCTTTATAGCATCATTTTCTTTTAGGTTCAGATTATTCATATTTTGGAATTACTTATATTTCACTTTAATTTGTTTTCCTCAACTTTGCCTTTAATCATTTTAAAAGCATTTATTTGATAGCTTATTTCTCATGTTCTCTAATTTCAATTTCTGAGGATATTAATTTTGTAATTTTTTTGTTTCTGTTCCTCTCCCATGTGGTGAATCATTTCCTTAAATAAATTGTAACTTTGGATTATGTGTTTATTTTCCATGGTGGTCTATCCCACCACACTATCTCCTGCTGTCAATGAGAAACACATATCTTCTTGATTTTAGAATTATCTCTACAATGTGGTTTCTTTTCATGAGTGTGAGCCTCAATCACAACGTTTACAATAGTCTTATGGTGGTATTTTCTGCATTATTTTTCCACTTGTGATTCTGCTCCACCTAAGTAACAAGTTCTGAGCTTACATGCTTCATGGCACATTCAAGGCTTTTCAGTTTCTCATTAAAGAGGTTTTTCTTTTTTTCATGAGTTTCCAGAAGGAGGTGGTTTTCTTGGTACCATTCTGTACTTGCACACAGACTCTCTTTTCTTATTACAAACATCCCGTAATGTTGAATGGCCGAGCTTTACTCCCAAAACCTAGTTAAGTGCCTCAATTTTTAGACTCCACAGTTCCTGTCCTTGTAAAATAAAGGATTTCCATATTTTCTAATCCTTTTAATTCCACTGTGAATTCACTTAAAAATGAAATCATTTCTAGCTTCTTCTTTCATAAGATTTCCTGTACTTTGCCCAAAGTATGGCTATGAGTCTCAGCATTTGCTTTGATACCCTGCTGGGTAGAGTCTTTCAGAGGCCTTCTGTGATAGGCGCTGGTCCTCTTCCCTGTTTTCTCCCTCTTCCAATGTCCTTCCCATTTCCCTTTCTAAATGAGGATTAGAAGGGACAGGAGCTCCACAAGGAGATCAACAGAACCAAAAAATCTGGGCACAAGGGTCTTTTCTGAGACTGATACTCCTACCAAGGACCATAAATGAATATAACCTAGAACCCCTGCTCAGATGTAGCCTATGGCAACTCAGTTTCCAAGTGGCTTCCCTAGTAATGGAACAGGGACTGTCTGTGACATGAACTCAGTGGCTGCTCTTTGATTACCTCTCCCTGATGGGAAAGCAGTCTTACTGGGCCACAGAACAAGACATTGCAGCCAGTCCTGAAGAGAACTTGTAGGCTAGAGTCAGATGGAAGGGGAGGAGGATCTTCCCTATCAGTGGACTTGGGGAGGGGCATGCATGCAGAGGGTGGAGGAAGGGAGGGATTGGGACAGGAGGAGAGAGGGAACCACAGAAGGGATAGAAAGTGAATAAACTGTAATTAATTAAAATAAATAAATAATGGAATCATTTATGGCTTAGCTCTAGTTTCTGTGTTTATTTCAACTGTAGCTGGTATATTAGACAAGGCTCTCTAAAAGACCAACACCCTGCACAGATGTAGCTCATGGCAGCTCAGTGTCCAAGTGGGTTTCCAATTAAAGGGAACAGGAACTGTCTCTGACATGAACTCAATGGCTAGCTCTTTGATCACCGATCCTTCAGGGGGGAGCAGCCTGACCAGGTCACAGAGAAAGACAATGCAGCCACTCCTGATGAGACCCGATAGAGATAGACCAGGATCAGAGGAAGGGGAGGAGGCCCTCCCCAGATGCTGATTGGGAACTGCTGGTCTTCAGTCCATGTTAAAAGGCTAAAGAGGCAGGTTCTTAATGACAACAACTGCAGTGCAGCTAAATGTGAGCTAAATGTGCTCCCCAGAACGAAGCAAAAATGATCAAGCAAGAAACGCTGCTGCTGCTTTGTCCTTGGATCTCATTAAGTCTAGGCTGCTAGTAGAATGCTCCCCCAGGGTTAATCCTGTCTAAAAGTGCCTCACATACCTGTCCATGTGCTTGTTGATCCCAAATGCATTTAAGGAGACTGATCATCACATTCTGTACGGTTTCACCATTAACACATTTCCACATGTGGAGACTAAGAGTGAGTCTAAAGGCTCAGGCCATGACTGTTAGAACTGTGAAATCAGGTCGAGGATTGTTACACCATTATTGGCATTATAGATTCAGGTCTTAAGGATTTTACATTAGATCTTGTCATTCCACAGAAGAGTGGATGGTTATCTATATATTTTATTTATTGTGCACTTGACTACACCATGACTTTATTTCTTTACCTTCATTTTCTGATTATTCTGACTGAATAATGCACTCTTTCAAGAGGGTATTTCAAATAAGTATTTCTTTTAAGTTATTGTTTATTTATTTTTCACTGTGTGTGTGTGTGTGTGTGTGTGTGTGTGTGTGTTCCTTTCACAGCACATGGGGGGATGTCAGAGGATACTGGTTCTCACCTTTCACCATGTGTGTATGGGAGATGATTGAATTCAGGTGTCCAGGTTTGACAGAAAGCACTTTTATCTTCAAATCCATCTCACTGCCCCAAGTAAGTGTTTCCTAAACCTATAATGATATAATACTTATTTTAGCTCTTCAAGGCAGTGGTTACATTTCTACAGAGTTCTTTATTAATGTATAAGAGAAATCTTTAACACATAGTAAAGTAGGTCCCAGAGTCCTATTTTGAAATGGAATTGGAATATAGTAGAGTAAACCTCCAAAATGAACTAATCATTTGGTACCCAAATGGTACATATATAATTATATATAATAAGAGAACTTCATTGCCTGTAGTAGTAGCTACTGGACCTATAAATTTTGAAGACTTTTAGGGCATTCAACATAACTGAAAAATTCAGTCTTCAATCTCAATTAATCAAAAGTTAATCATAGATAACCATGTTTAACTATCAACACTCCTTCTTTGACATTTGAGGGAAAAGTTGATAGGGGAATCTAATTCAGTCCACTGTGACTTTCAAGAAGTTCAGAAATAAATTAAGAATTATTGATTAAAATTGAGAATTCTAATTACGATGTGTATATTAGATACCCATAAACGCCACTTTGTTTTGGATTGAAAGTTTTTCTTATTAGAAGCATCTAGGACTAATGCCTGCATAGTCATAGAGAGACTTGAGAGGGGGTGGTTCCAACCCTGTTAAGGATAGAAACTCACCGGATTTTAATGGAAAAAAAAAAAAAAACGCTTTAATAGCCAATTACTTTCAAGGCTTCTAATTCAGAATGATAGTTCTACTCTAAGATGATGTCAACAGGTATTCTTACCTGTACTCTGAATTGGTGTGTATGGGACTAGGGTTTATATTAACACATAGAAACAGAAATGAACAAAGGGCAGATTATTCCAAAAGACATTCTTGTCTTTGTATTTTATTCCATGTTTGTGACAAGATAGATTTTTTATCATCTATTTCTTCATGATTCTTGTCTTCTGTCTTTAAGGTTTTCTGACAAGAAAAAATTAAAGATGTAAGTATTAAGCACATATCATTTTTATCACACTGTGACCTTCATATTTTGAGTAATGATACTATTAATGAGTCTCATTTATAGATGAGACTCAAATCACAGAGAAGTAACATGTAAAATGTTACATCATTCTGGATGAATAGTGGGTGTTAAAATGCTTCATCTACCTTCAAGATAAAGACTTTTCATTCTCAATCTCTTGAAGATTTAGTATATACTCTTGAGACTCTAAGATTGGTAAACCTCAAGTCAAATGCTAACCTCATGGATTGTTATCACTGAGGGTTATGATAGCACTATGACTTGATGTCTACACAGTATTAATTTAGTATTGGAACTGCAACAAATTACTAGAAATCAGTGGCTTAGGAAAAGAAAGATACATCACTTATTGATACAGGAGATTCTCAGAACAAGGATTGCAACCAGATATGGGGGAGTATAGAAATAAGCATTTGAATTACAAAATAACCTGATACTTACACCTCTTGTTTCCCTTTACCTAGTATTTTTACACAAGCTGAAGTGCGTGTGTGCTAAGTAATCTCCATCATCTTTGAGATCAGAAGACTAGATGCTATCCAAGTTTCCAGTTTTGGAGATTGAGGGAGGGAGGGAGAGAGAGAGAGAGCACTTTGGATTGATATTCATTGGAGATATAATGAGATATTTATACCAAAAGAGAGGCCTAAAGAAATAGTTACCTTGAAGTCCCATTTTTTAAAATCATATTTTAACCATCTTCTTTAAGGCATACTTATAGAATATAAATTATTACTTATTCTCTTTAAAATAATGCCCTCGGCTCTTTGACCTCCCCCCCCCCCCCAGGGGAGGAACAGTCCTGTTAGGCCACAGAGGAGGACTTTGCAGCCAGCCCTGAAGATACCTGATAAAACAGGGTCAAATGAAAGGGGAGGAGGTCCTCCCCTATCAGTGGACTTGGAAAGGGGGAGGAAGGAGACCAGAGAGGGAGTGTGGGGTTGGGGAGGGAATGAGGGAGCGGGATACAGCTGGAACACAGAGTTAACAAAATGTAACTAATAATAAAAATAAAATAAAAAAACAAACAAGAAACAAAAAACAAACAAAAAAAATAATGCCCTCTATTTTCTAAAGATATAAAGAAATGGAATACAGATTTTAATAAAGGAACAATGAAGTAAATATATTTCTTCAATGTTTTGTTTTAGATCTTTGAGTTTTCAAAGGAACTGGATAACTTAGATGCTGATTCAGATATTTTCTTTGGAAAACTTATCTTTTTCATCGTTTTTCCCAAACAGCCTTTCCCTATAGGTTTGCATCTAAATATGTGAACAAATTATATTCCAACAAGTTATAAAGCTGAGTGGAATTAGAATGGAAGGCTTGTTTTTCATAGAAAAACAGCTGCATAAATAGTCTCTTAAATTTTAAAATATTTTGTCCTTGAGTGATGTCTTAGTTAGGATGACTATTGCTGTGATAAAATATTATGCGTTAAAGAAACCTGGAGAAGGGAGGGTTCACTTGGCTTACACGTCCACATCATTCTTCATCCCTGAAGGAAGTCAGGACAGGAATTCAACCGGAGTAGGAGCCTTGGAGGAAAGAGGTGAGGCCATAGAGGAGTGTTGCTTACTGGGCTGTTCCTCAGGGCTTGCTCAGCCTTCTTTCTTATAGAACCCAGAGCCACCAGCCCAGAGTGGGCTGGTCTCTCCCACATCAATTGTTAAATTAAAAAATGCCCTACATATTTGCAGTCAGATCTAATGGAGGCATTCTCTCAATTGAAATCCTGCCTCTCAAATGACAATAACTTGTGTCAAGTTGATGTAAAACCAATCAGCACAAGTGGTAACTTTCATATGATTTATTATTAAATAAATAATGAGAAAACTTGGGCTTATTAGGAGAGAAAAATTAATGACTTCATCAGATTTTTTCAATAGTTATAAATACATTTGTATTGGAATGCAAATATAAATGGCCCCTCCTACCTTGACCTTATTCAATCAGTGAATAAAGTCTTCCCAGCTGTGGAAATGTTTCATAATCCTTTTCAGAACTCGTGCTTTCATAGTGATCTCAGAGATAAAAATACAGCCATGGGGCACGAAGAGGGCTAATTTTGGCAGATAATGTAGGGTGAGTATTTCTATTAATATTTACCTCCTAACAATAGGTATTCACAAAATCCCAGATGCATTCTCTTCTCCCCAAACCCAACATTGTCCTTGAAAGAGAACAAAGACAACTATCCATTCCTCACCTTCACCCTGCAGGTGAAATGGCACTCAACATCCCACAGGAATCCTTCACTTTCAAGAAAAAAAAATGAAATTCTGTTTTCATCCATAGCATCCCCATATTCCTTGCTTTAGTAGTGGTTAGGTCTGGAAAAGAGCATGTAACTATTGTCGCATAAGTGTTTACAAACCTCTCTCAGAGGTTATACTCAACTGAGATTAATTTTCCAAAGGAAAATTAGAAGAACTGCAATCCTTCTGGTAAGGTCACTGTTTTCTTTAAGGAGCACCAAAAACAGCCCGGCTTCTATGCTTGACTGCATCCTAAGCAAAGACCATAATTGCAGTGACTTATGGTTGATAACAAGAGCTGACATTCTCTGAATACTCAAGGATTTTGTAAACTCATTTACATTCTACAACAACAAGCAAGCAAAGAAGAGAACAGGTGTTAAGTGTTCCACTACTGAGAAAATTACCGCTAAGGAACTTCACCTGTCACTGTGGAACAGCTACTATGTGATAAACCACAGATCAAATTCCAAAATATTTATGTTACATTTCACTGTCAATCTCTTTTGATATGTTTTTATTTTCTTCTTTTTTTCTAAGTTTACCTTGGCTTAGGAAGGGGGGGGGGGAGATCTTGCAGGATGATCATAGCAGTCTTTTGCTGAAGTATTTGTTTCCAGAAAAATATTCAATAAACCTCACAATAAAAGGACCTAAAGGGGATTCAAATTCGAGGGCTGCACTCACATAGACAGTGTTCTTGTGCATCGTCTACAGATCAAAGCAGCAAATTTAATTCATGAAGGCAGTTGTTATAAGTATTTGAACTCTCTGATACATAAATAAAAATGAAGAATTAAAAAATACAAAACTAATTTCTATTCTATCCTAGATACAATTTATAAGCTAGAAGTTGATCAGCTGGATATCAGCTGTTGGAACTTTTGGTACAGTATTCTAGAAATATGCTCAACATTCCTTTTTGTAGGGAAACTAATTTCTCAGATCATATGAAGATGAATAAAGAAAGAAGGAATTTGTATTAGACTTTCCACTATCAGATAAAGTCTGGGAATGGCTAGACAGAGTGTGCTAGTTTTCCTTTCTGCTGCTATCATAAAAACTGAGCAAAACCAACTCAGTAAGGAAAGAGTTTAATTCTATCCCACAACTCCTAGGTCATAATCCATCACTGAGGAAAGCCAGGGGAGGAGTTCAAGGTGAGAACCCAAGGGAGGAACTGAAGCAGAGGACATTGGAGGAATGCTATTTACTGGCTTGTTTCACATGGCTGGCTTAGCCTATTTTCTTACATAAGCCAAGAGCACTTGCCCAGGAGTGGCACTGTCCACAGTAGACTGGTCCCTCTTACAATGGGCATTAAACAAACAAACAAAAAAAAATGTCCCCCACAGACCAGAGGTCAATCCAGTAGTGGCAATTACTTAAATAAGGTTTCCTTTTTCTAGGTTTCCTTAGTTTGGTAAAGTTCACAAAATCTAACTACTACACAAACCAAGAGAAAGTTAGGGCACTTGATTATGTTAGAGGAGAAGGACCACCACAGCTACATTCTTTTATTAAAGATCATACTGCTTCCTGTGGAAGGATCTTAGAATTACTGCATTCAACTGAGAAATACTATTGAGAACCTAGATTGCAAGAATGAGTATTATTGAACTCCCTACATACATACCATGCCAATAACACAGACATGTGACTCCAGCATATAAACCAGAAAAAATATAGCAGGTATGTGGGCTAATGAGAAGTGTTATGGCAAAAATAAAATAGAATGATGTGGTAACCTAGGGTGTGGCAAAAGTGATGTCAGCCACAGTAGCTTTGGGAGCCTCTTCATTTGTGATGCTTATACTTGAATGATCTGAGGAAGACCTAGCTAGAAAATCTAGGAGGCTGTTTTGAGAAAGGCTTAAAGTGAGTAAACCTTGAGATAGTTACAGTTTAATGTATTCAAGAAACAGAAATAAGGCCTTGATAGTGAAGGGAGAGGCCAGTGACAGATGCTGGAAGGAAGGATCCTGAAGATTCAGCTGGGTCGCATTGAGGATTTCAATTCATTCCAAGTTTACTGGGTGTTATTGGAGAGATTTAGACAAAGGAGTAATGAGACATTCTAAAAAAAAAAAAAAACCTTGATTGGTAGAGTCTGGCTGTGGTAAGGTCCTGTTCTGTTCCCTGTCTTCTCCTGCTTCCAATGTACATCACATTTGTCCTTCTGAATGAGGATTGACCATCTTCCCTAGGGTCTTCCTTGTTGTTTAGCTTCTTTAGGATTATAGATTTTAGTATGTGTAACAGAGCCAGTGAAACTGAGCCCTTAGGTCTCTGCAGACACTGATACCCCAACCAAGGACAATGCATGAAAAGGACCTAAAACCCTGGCTCAGATGTACACTACAGACTCAGTCTCCAAGTAGGCTTCCCTAATAAGGGGAGCAATGGCTTTTGCTGCCATGAACTCAGTGACAGGCTTTCTGATCACCTTCCCCTGGGGGAAGCAGCCTAACCAGGCCACAGAGGAAGATAATACAACCAGTCCTGATGAGACCTGATAGGCTAGTGTCAGATAGAAGGGGAGGAGGTCCTCCCCTATCAGTGAACTAGGAGAGGAGCATAAGGGGAGAAGAGGGAGGGAAGGTTGGATTGGAAGGAGACTAGGGAGGAGGACACAGCCTGGATTCAAAGTAAATAAATTGTAATAAATGATAATAATAAAAAATTAAAAATCTTTGTAGGGAAAAGCTATCAAAGTAAAGCAAAAGGGAAAATGGAAGACAATATTTGCAACCAGTAGGAATGTGTGGGTAAATATTCATTTGGAATCGTGAAGTTCCATGCTATGGTATGAGGTGGTTGACTGAGGGGTTCTGGCTTGCTGCTGTTGCATTTCAGTTAGGCATGGCAAATGCACGTTATGATAATTCAGTGAACCTTCCTTTCTCACATGATACTACACATTTCTCACCTGGCAGTTGTGCCTTGAACTCAGGAATGACCCCACATGTAAAGCACATGTGTGTACACTAAAAATTATGGACTAAATCCATAACCATGGGTGTAGAAGTTGGGAGAAAGATCCAGATGAGAGAGATTGGGAGGAAATATCAACTTATTTTAGTACTGGCAGAGTTTTGGAGTGTTGCATCTTAATGGAAGCTTAACAAGACAAAACTGAAATCAAGCTAGGGACTAGATGGAAATGTGGAGAGAAACATATGAAAAAGGAAAAGAGGAAGAGCAAGAAGAGGACAGAGAGTGTGGGAAAAGCCCAGAGCAAACAAAGAAAGTAAAACGAAAATGTATGTGAAAGTGAGAAAAACATAGACCAACAGAAGTAAACTTAAGGAATGCCTTCTGATATCTGATAGCACACATCAAAAGACAACTGGATGTCAGAGTTTGCAAAAGCAGTAGCAAGAGTCCCTGTTTGCTATGTGCCCTAAAAGAAGGACGCACCAGATGTTTCACATGCCACAAAGACCACCCGAGATGTTGAGAGGCAATTCAACTCATCCCAAACTCCATAACCTTATATTTACAAGACTAAGTTTAGAATCTAGGTCTATCTAATCCCATACAATTTTTCCTCTCTGTAAACTGGTTTTGTCAACTGTTTGTGTGTTTATTAATAACATCATATGTTGCAAAATGTTTTATTCATGTGGTATTTTTTCTATATTATGGTATGTGCTAATTACCTTTGTTATATAACAGTCAGTTGAGTTACTATACTACATTTTAGAGTTCATGCACTCATGGAACATTTCTAGGATTTAAAAAGGGTTTTTTTTGTTTTTGTTTTTGTTTTTTTTTTTTTAGCATGTAGTGGTACATGCCTTTAATCCGTGCACTTGGGAGGCAGAGAGAAAACAGATTTCTTGAGTTCAAGGACAGTTTTATCTACCGAGTAAGTTCCAGAAAAACCAGGACTACACAGAGAAACCCTGTCTTGAAAACAAAACTAAACAAAACCAATTTAAATATAGCATTTCTGCTAAAATACTGGCTACACATGCACTTGCTTTTGTTGATACATATTTAGGAGAAGAATTTTTGGATCATATTAGGTACATATATTTAGCTGTGGGAGGTTCTGTCAAAAATTGTCCCAAAGTGGTTGTACCAAATCCCTTCAATTTTAGAGACAGAAGCAGTGAGACTCTAAGTGAATTAGGAATTATCAATGAAGAATGGTCTGAGCTCGGACAACTGATGGCTTTTCCAAACATATCCTCTTTCCAGGTCAACATCCCTTTTCTCTACTGTGTTCTAAGACATGTACTTAAGATCTCATTCTTTTATAGGGCTGGAGAGAAAGCTCATTGATTAAGAGTGTGAAGCGTTGTTACAGAACACTGACTTCAGTTCCCAGCACCCACCTCATGTAGTTCACAGCTACCTATAACTCCAGCTTCAGTAGACCCAACACTTCTGGCCTGCACAAATAACTGTTACCAAATGTACAGACACAAACACAAATGCAAACCCACAATGAAAAACAATGAGAATTAATATTTAAAATATGAATGTGTTCAATCTGCTTCGTCATTGTTCTTCCATATAAACTACTGAAATGCATCCATTATTCTTGTCTGGAAATCCAGGATAAAAATTGTAAGAAGATGAATTTTGAAAACAAAATTGGACAGCCCTTGAGGAGATGCTGTATGGTGGGAAATGAGACAACTGCTCCCTTTGGAGACCTTTGGTGCGACCTTGCCTTCTCTAGAGAAGATCCTCACACACCAGAGAAATTTGCTTTAGCTGAACTTTCTGTGAATAACGGAAATTGTTTCCTAGAAGAGCAACCACATTTTCCAAACGTTTCTTTTTATATCACTTTACCTTTGTTCTGGGTACCATCACTTATAATATCATCGCAATGTGACCAGCAGTCAATCCCATCACTGCCACAGAATATTAAGAACATTCAAATGTAACAGGGATACATTTTCAAAAGCATAACAGAATTTAACCTCATGGTGTTTTATTAATCATGGAGGAAACAGCAACATGAAATCTGAAGTGAGTGTGTGTACGTCGCCAGAATCCTGTCTGGGGTTATGAACTATAGAAAAAATTTTGAAGTATATCAACTTCGTGGACATAGAGGATTGCAAGGATCTTACCTTGCACAGTATTTGAAGCTATAATTATCTTTTAGAGGAAAAGGTCCCTGTGTTACTATTTTGTTTTATGCTAATCACTAAATAAAGATCTTGTCAAGTTTCTCCCTTTGTCACTGAATCTCTAATCTACCTTTTCTTACTAGGATATTGTAGACAAGTGATTTTTATTTTTACAAATTTGCACAACCCCTGCTACACCCCTGCCTTTTGTGTGAGTGTGTGTGTGTTTGTATAGGCTAGAAGTTGACATTTCTTATTTCTAGCTTATCCTTGGAGATGTAGCTCTCAAGAAACCCAGTATTCAGCATTCATTTCTTGCACTCACTAAGGACTAAGAAGATCTGAGATCCTCCTATCACTGCCCCACCTGGGCGAGGATTACAGACGTGCACATCCTCACCATGCTTTTGACATGGGTTCTGTGAATCTGAACTCAGGTACTCTCCTGAGTGGCATCTTCCCAGGCCTCTTTACAGATATGCAGTTGTCTTATTTATTCTTTCAAGTAATTGTTATTGAATATCTGCTATGTGCTCCATTCCTAGAGTCGCCATTGGTACTAATAACAAAATTGCATCTTCATGCACTTGTTTTGAAAGGAAACTGTGCACTTGAGGTTCGCATTCCTCTCAAAACTGCACATTGAGAGACTTTGGAGGTGTGCCAGCTTGGAGACTGCTAGAAGGCAAACTTTCAGGTTAGCTTCTAATTTGAACATAACCAATGTTGGTAGTTGGCCCACAGAATCCAATGAAAGGACATAAGTAGAAGGCAGGACATTTTCATTGTCCAGCTCAGTCCTTTTAAAGAAAAACTCAAAAGATCACAACAGGGGAAGGAAAAAGTTACCATAGGTATTTTAGGAACCAAGGACAAACTTGATGTGTCTAGAAAAGCACCAGCATGTGAGGCTTTGGGGTGATGATTGGAAGACTATGGAAACAGTGCCATCCTTCTAATTACCATTCTCTAAACTTAAAACAAAGCAGCTCAGCAAACACCCTGCCCTAAGCCAAATAGAAATGGTTAAGAAAGAGGAGCTTTGGAAGAGTTTGAATTACTTAGGGATACTATTGATGCAATGAAACACCATGACCAAAGACAATTGGATGAGGAAAGGATTTATTTGGCTTACACATCCACACTATTGTTCATCACTGAAGGAAGTCAGGATAAGAACTCAAACAGGTCAGGAACCTAGAGGCCACAGCTGATGCAAAGGCCTTTGAGAGGCACTGCTTACTGGCTTGTTCCTCATTGATTGGTAAGCCTGCATTCTTACAGAACTTGGAATCACCAGCTCGGGTATGGCACCACCCACAATCAGTGTGGCTCTTCTTTATCAATTACTATGCAAAAATGTCCTACCTCCTTGCCTACGGAGATTTTTTTTTCAGTTGATGTATCCTCTTCTCAGATGATTATAGACTGTGTCACGTTGACATAGAAGTAACTAGCCCAAAGTCTATCTGTGACATCTGGGAAAATTCATTTGCACTCTGAAGGAGGCTTCTTTCCTGCAAAAATGAGAACAGGCCCAGGACAATGTGAAACTATGCATAAAATTTTTTTTTCTGGCATCTCCTGGTTCCCTAACATACCTTAAGAATAAACAGAAGTCCCTCTTCCTAAGTGCTCTGAGGCAACCCTTACTGGTCCTTCCTGGATTGGGTGGCTTTGCTCAGCAGATGGGCCCAGACTGCAGTCAGGGAAGGGTGAGTCACGCTGCACACGCTGGTCATTCAGGTGCATTTGCGTTGGACTCTGTGGCTGGGAACCAGCCCCAGGCTCAGCAACTGTGTGTTTCCATGGACGATGAATGTCCCAGGGCTTGTTGTGAAATAAGAAATTTATAAATTGTTATGTTCTGCTGCTGACAGCATTCTCCCCGCTCTTGATGTTCAGCAGCCTTTTGGTCCCTTGTTCCACCTGATAGAAAGTGAACTTGTTTTCCTGAACAGCCAGGTGTCCTGCCCTGCATGGAGAGTTTAATATTGATTATGTCATTTTACCCTCACGTCAACTCCAAGACATTACTGGGGTGATCCTTCTTTTACAGAAATAAGCACAGAGACCAAGAAAGTGAGAAAGATTGGCAGAATTTCTTAGCCAGGAAGTGTAGAGCAAAGATTCAAACTCAGAACTGCATTTTCTGAAGGCATGTTCCATATTATCTAGTTTTTAATCCAGGAAAGATGATCTACTCATTTATTATTTTAGTTTTGGTCCACTTTGATTCTTATAATAGCCTTCTGAAATTGGCAGGAACCATAATGGTTACATCCAAAGCCTGGGGAGATCACAATATAAAATATTCACATTTTTTTTTATTCTATCCCTTTTTATGGGAACTGGTTATATGAATTTATGTGTGTGACTCTAGGTCACAAACTACAGCAGCATGTCAGAATGCTTTGTGGAACTAAAATAAATTAGCTTTCTTTATAGCAAGATTATTTTTGAATTTGTATGTTTTGACTGCTGAGATGGATTTGAATTGTGGTATCATGCAGAAAAACAAGGGTATGCTTAAGTAGGTATAATTCAACAAGAAAAACTTTTTAAAGGCATACAAGATGCAACCTTTAACACTGTAACATGGTTTAAAGTACAAAAGAACTACCATTTCATATTTTTTCCAGGAAGTAATTGATGAGATTTTGAGCTAATATGCAGGTTTGAATTTCACTAGCAGCGTTGATAGATCCTGGGAACTGTGGCACTCAGTAGCCTAAATCCCTATTCAGATCCGGAAAATGATAATGTTCCTAAATCAGTCTTCTCAATTTCCCCCAAGAAGATCTATATGATGTATGTCAATGTATTTGTAAATCATGACTACCATCAATCATTTATTATCTGTCTACCATCCATTGAGTATACCTTGTCTGTCTATCTATCATCTATCTATCTATCTATCTATCTATCTATCTATCTATCTATCTATCTATCTATCTATCATCTATCAATCTACTTACCTAACTATCCATCTACATTTCTAATTTTATATCTACTTATCCCTACATCTGAGTATTTATCTCGAAGACACCTATTGTGTTTCTCTGAGTAATGAAAAGAATAATCTAAATAAAGCAAGTATTAGGACAGACAGTTCTAGAACAAGGTTGTATGTGTCTGGAACACAGACAGTAACTTTGTAACAGTCGCCTGCTTCTGCAGAGCTTTCTGAAGAGAAACAGATGTCCTCATGTCCCTGGATCACACGAGCTCCAAAGAAGTGAACTCTGGACAAAGTATCAAGAACATTTGCGTCTTGAAACCCATGACCTCAGAGATGTCAGCTTTTTCAATAAATCCTAATATGAAATTATACTTGCCCTTCATATTGGCTAACATTTTATTTTTAGAATGTATTTTGACTGTTGGAGGCCCTGTGCATTCCAGAATGATTTCAGAAACATCATGTTCATTTTTACAGAAATCCTTTATAGGGTTTGTTTATAATTATATAGGATATACAAATCAAGATCAAAAGAATCAACACCTTAACATTTGACTTAAGAAATTAAGAGCCACCTTCTGCATATATTCAATATTCTGAAAACACTATTATTCTGAGTTACTTCACCATCTTGTTCTCCTGAGAAATGCAGAACATCTCTTTATCTAGAGTGGGATAACAGAGAACATAATTATAAAATTAACTTCATTTTTAAAAATAATTTCAGTGTGTGTGTGTGTGTGTGTGTGTGTGTGTGTGTGTGTGTTTCTGCTTCTTCCCTTCTGTTCTCTGACAATGTTCAACTTTTGTTCTCCAGGCCTGTTTGTCCTTCTGGCTCACCAGAGTATTCTCATCCCTGATTCTGAGTGCTCAGTGTGTCCTGTCTTACTTTATCCTAATATTTTAACATTAGTTTAAGGTATCTAATTATATTGTACCTTGCTTCACATTCTCTCTGTTTGGAATGCAGTGCGTTCCTTGGATATCTGGCTTAGTATTTCCACCAAATGTGGATAATTATAAGTCATTATCTCTTCATATACTTTATCTTGTTATCCCTCCTTTCCTCTCCGTTGAGAATTTAAATTACACTTGGTAGTTTTAGATGTCCCATGGCTCACTAGTTACTTGGTTATGGTGATGTCTATCATATTTCTGTATGTAAAAGCAGCTGTTCCATTTGTAATTAGTAAGTATCATATGGTATGAAACTGAAAATATTTAACTGACCTGTTTCTCATCATCCCTAATTGGGGAATCCACTGATTCTTACTATAATTATTATAATAGTGTAGGCCAAGTGGTAATTTTTTACATAATTTCCTTAACATTCATCTAATAAAAGTTTATGTAACAGAAAATAACTGTGTTCCTTCCAAAAGGTTACAGCCTATGTGTGTGTATGTATTTCATTGTAAAGGGAAAGTATGATCACAGACACAATGTGATCACCAAAAAATTGAACTAAGACCATTCCAAGTGTTCTAAAAGGTCCATTATAGTTGCAATCACTTCAAATATAGAAGAAATGGAAGGTAAATTATATCAGAGTAAGACAAAATATCCCAAGGTTATCTCTTATGTTGATGATAAAAGGAGCCACAATCTGAGGATGCAAGAACCTATAAAATTTGGAAACAAAAAAAAAAAAAAACAAGAACATAGATTTTGTTTTAACCTTTCAGAAATTATCATGTTCCCATGAATCCGTTTATTTTGGATTACTTCAATCTGCTTCAGATTTCTGATCTTTAGAACTTTAAAATTTAAGTTTGTAAAACATACTGCAGGTTGCTATGCATTTATAGTATCTTTATAATATGTTTATAATAAAATATCTATTTTTGATATAAAATGGAAAATAATACATTTTCTATCTATTCTTTAATAAAAAATAGATTCTTGTCTCATACACTACAACCTGACCAAAGTTCTTCCTCCCTCTTCTTATCCCAGATCCCCCACATCTGTCCTCTCTCTCAGATCCACTCCTTACCTCTGTTTCATTTTAGAAAGGAGCAGGCCTCCAAGGGACTATAACCAAACATGACAATACAAGATACAATAACACAAGGCAAAACCCGTCATATTGAGGTTGGACAAGGAAACCAATAGTTGTAATACAAGGAGTTGTCTGTTTTTCTCAGTTTCCTTATTGAGATGTTTATTTATTCATACATTAATTACTCATGGTAGTAAAATTAAAGAAATTTTAAAGTAAATTTAAAGTAAAATTAAAATTAAATTATTTTTAATTAATTCATTTATTTATTCACTTTACATCCTGATATTAGGTCTCTCGCTCCTATCCCCCGAGTTCCACCCTCTCTCTTTCTTTCCTCATCCTTCCTCCCCTACTTCTCAAAAAAGAGGAGCCCCCCACCCACCCAGCCACTCACACCAGTTCATCAAATCTCATCAGAACTGAGCACACCATTTTACCCTGAGTCCCATGATCAAAAATCATGCAGCAGAGCCAATGTCAGAGTCTCCCTGGCTCGCCTTAGTAGGGAACCCAAGTTAACCCTGAGCTGCCCATTTGCTGCATCTCTGTAGGGCACCTAGACAGTCTATACACGTCCTTGGTTGGTGGTTCAGTCTATTTTATGACTTACAATTTA
This sequence comes from Psammomys obesus, assembly GCF_907164565.1. Classification (NCBI taxonomy): domain Eukaryota; kingdom Metazoa; phylum Chordata; class Mammalia; order Rodentia; family Muridae; genus Psammomys; species Psammomys obesus. The sequence continues at coordinate 6,342,415 of NW_026591643.1, read as the reverse complement.
GTACTATTTTCTATTTTGTTGCTTAAATCATCTCAGATTTTACTAATAAGAATTCAATAAAGTTATTTCCTTTAGCTTTTGGACGCATCTCCATTATCTGATGAGCACCTACCATTCTGAACTTCCATTCTTAACTCTGCTGTAGCAAGCTGCTGTAGTTGTATTTTAAGTGTTTAATTTTTGTTGTACTGTTTCTGTGTTTTGCTTCATGTATGTCTGTGAATCACATTCAGGCAGTGTCTCTGGAGACCAGAAGAGGATGAGAGATCCCCTGGGAGTGACAACGGTAAGTCCCGAGGTGGGTGTTGGAAACTGAACCTGTGTCCTCTAGAAGAGCAACATGGGTTCTTAACCACTGAACCATCATTCCATCCCTCTAAGTCATATGTTATGTATTACTCTCTTTGCATGATCAGTGGTAACCTTCATGCTGCTGAAAAATAGTGTTCTGTTAAAATAAAAAAAAATACTTAAAGCCATGTAAATTCTTATATCATTAAAAGCTTGATTGAAGATATTCACCATTCATTAATATTTAAAATAAACACAAAAAGTAATTGTATTTACAACACACTTGTCCCAAAGTTGGAATTGATATCCCATGCCATAATTTTCTTTTTTAATACCTTCATGTCATCATTCATTTACATGCTTATTTATTCTAAAATCAAATTAGAATAAAAAATTTTCAAAACTGATAAAAATGATGATAGTTTCCAAAACTAATGAGTCACTGGTTAATAACATTATGATGTAATGTACTTTTATTTCAGTGATGTTTATTTGGTGCATTAATTTTGTCCAGAAAATAGAATATTTCAGAAGGCATGACTAAAGAAGAGCAGCGGGGTCCAAGATTTGTAGAGGATGCCATTGATTTACAATGTTTGTGACGTCTCAGTCTTCCAGGGTGAGGCACTTTCTTGATGCCACATCTTCACTGGTCTTTTACAATTGTGATAAAAACATACTTCCTGCAAAGAACTTGTGTCAGGGTAATTGAACTTGGCTTCCACTGGGCCTAGACTACATGTTCCCTAATGAGTCTCTTGGTGATGGTGGTGATGATGACTTGGCCAATGCGAACTGTGGTCTTTGTGTAGTAGGAATTTCCTGAGACAGACTTTATACACGTGTAAAGTCTAGACTGAACAGCATGAGGTTGGACACATGAAAACCCAATTGGAAGCAATGTTTTAATGATACATTAAGGCAACTTGTATAAGCAACATACTGCTCATGAAATTTCTATGCGATATTTAAACTTAAAAAGCAAAGAGAAACATGTATTTATTGCTTACTTCTCAAGGATGTAAGGTGCTGCAGGCTACTAAATACTGGAAAAAGGACATGTGGCTTATATATCTGATTGAGTGTATGTTAATGAGAACATGAAATAATTTTATTTACATGCAATTTCTTTAAAAATGTTAATGTGATATAGAATAAGACTTCCTTACAAATGACATAAAATATGTATTTCCTGATGGCAAAGTTTTAATGAATGTTGAACTTTCTAGACCTTCTGCACTCACATTGATGACCTTTACTAATAATTTCCAGAATATCAGCTTGTTCGTTAAATAATTCTCTAATAAACTGAGTATCCACACAGAGTTCCCAAAGTTTCAGCTCAAAACTTTATATCAGCAATGATTTGGTATTTATTAGTAACCTTTGTAGAAACAGTTTCATGAACCTTGATGAAAAAAAAAAGAGAAAAGGAACAGGAGGGTGAAGCATAGATAGATAGATAGATAGATGATAGATAGATAGATAGATAGATAGATAGATAGATAGATAGATAGATAGACAGATAGACCCAGTACTGAAGAATAACTCCTGAATATAAATCTTGATCAAATGATTGAACTTTAGTACTTTGCACTCATCCTCTCAACAAGAAGATAGCATTTTAGTCATGGTGACCAGGCATGCTTTCCTAAATCTGAAAAGACCAGGATTGAGAAGACTTCAGAAGCAGAAGCATGCCATTTCAAAAACCACCAACAACAAAAAGTTAATTTGTAGTAAAATCATTGAAATGGAAATTTTGAGTAGCTAATTCAGTCTGACAAGAATAATTTTAGAAAAGGAATGATGGAAAATTTGAATTTTAGGTTGGAACTATATTTGTGACCAGTCTTGGATGATATCCTCAAAGTGACAGGCCTTGGATGACATCCTCAGAATGAAGGACACTGTCATCTGCCTTCCCAGGATTCATTGCACTGCTTAATAATGACTCATGTCTTTGGCTAGAAATACTTTTAAGTAATGCTTCTGATCCAACCAAAACTGACAGATGAAAGAAATACCCCATCTTCCCATGGTTCCTCTTGGAAGTGGGTTTTAAACTCCAGTGTTATGAAATTGGTTCCTACGTAGATCCAGTGAGTGGTCAAGAGTAGATATGCAATTTAAAGAAAACGAACAGCAATGAATACAATAATGAATACAAGCAACCTAATCTGCTTGTTTCTTTGTGCATGGATTATATAGCAAAGGAACAGGTTGCCTATGACCTTTTGAAACATATTTAATAATGAGGGAAAATTAGCTAAAGAACAATACTACATTTTGGAGACAAACTAAAAGTAACAACAACAATATCAACATCATCATCAACAACAAAACACAAGGTGACATTTATTAACTGCTTAAAACTCAAATCACCATTCTGTTTTTAAGCTATATCAAGCAATATTTTCTCAATGATATTTAAACTGATGTAAGCTCGTTGTAATGTTATAAAAGATGAAAATCCCAACCTTTCTATTTTACCAAGCTCAGAGAAGCAGAGAAAGCACTCATCTAATGATCCTATACAGCTCAACTCCCAATGGAAAAATGTCTTTCATACTCAGATCACATTCTAGATGGAAAAAGCCAAAAGTCTGCTAGCTCACCTGACAGCCCAGGAGAAGAAATGCAAAAGCACAAGGCCAAAGAGCCAGAGAGTCCAAGAGCTAGAAAACCAAAGCTTCTTCTTTTTCTTCTCCATCTCAAAGTCCTTCCTTTTACTGTTAATCTCTGTCAGCTGGTTTCTTGCTCTGCCTCTTGAACTAGGGTTAACTTTTATTAATTCAGTGTACAGAAAGCTCTAGAGTTAAAGGTGTGTGTTAGGGCTCAGCCACACCAAACAAGAAACAGAGTTTATACAATCACAATCTAGGGGATCACAATGGAATCAAATATTCTGCAACACCTTACAATACAAAATTTTCAATCAGGTTTATTATTTCAAGCATGGACAAGCTATGATCAGAGAGTGGTTTCAAAAAATATAATTCTATGTTCCAGTAAAAGGTGTATGAAAATATGCATATTTTTAAGTAAAGGAGGGATATATTAGAAAAATATGCTTATTTGAATTTATAAACAATAATTTTAGATATGACATTTTAGATATGAAAATATGAGGAAATAGAGAAATAGTAACTGTTTTAGTTTCATTCCTATTACTGTGATAAAGTACTGTGGAAAAAAGTGATTTAGAGGAGAAAAGGATTTATTTCAGCTTACAGTTCTAAGTTATAGTCCATCATTGTGGGAGAGACCAGTACAGAAACTACAAACAACTAATAACATCACATCCATAGCCAATACAGAGAGACATGAATGCATGGATACTAACAGAAAATGTGCTACTCAGGTGGCCCTGCCTGGAGAATGGGGCCACCTACACTAGGGTGGGTCTTTCCACACTAATGAAGTTAACTAAAACATTCCTCCACAGACACAACCACAAGCCAGTCAAATGGATGCAATGCCTCCTTTAGAAAATCTTCAGAGCCGATAGTAGGTTGTGTCAATCTGAAAACTGATAACTAAATATTATAGTAACTGAAAGTAACTTCAGTCAGAGAGTTGGATGATGCATGTTTTTAAATTTTTATTCTATGCTTTGTTTACTTTCCCTCACAAGTGTAGAAGACACTAAAATGTATTTCCAAATGAACAAAATGTAAAAGAAAACTTTTTGGAGTGGAAAGAACACCAGTGTTCACATATTTTAGATTATAGTTTATCAAGTTTCTTGACATGGTGGCATTCCAGCTGTAGAAATAAAATGGTAGAGAAAAAAGAAAGGATGATACAGTATTAAGATAAGTAGATGGGACCTCATGAAATTGAAAAGCTTCTGTAAAGCAAAGGACACCGTCATCAAAACAAAGCGACTGCCTACAGATTGGGAAAGAATCATCACCAACCCTTTATCTGACAGAGAACTCATATCCAATATATATAAAGAACCAAACAAGCTGAAAAGCAACAAACCAAGTAATCCACTTAAAAAATGGGGAACAGAGCTGAAGAAAGAATTCTCTGTAGAGGAATATCGAATGGCAGAGAAGCACTTAAAGAAATGCTCAACCTCATTAGCCATTAGGGAAATGCAAATCAAAACAACCCTGAGATTTCACCTTACACCCATCAGAATGGCCAAGATGAAAAACTCAAGGGACAACACATGCTGGAGAGGTTGTGGAGAAAGGAGAACACTTCTCCACTGCTGGTGGGAATGTAAACTGGTACAACCACTCTGGAAATGAATCTGGCGCTTTCTCAGACAACTAGGAATAGCGCTTCCTCAAGATCCAGCCATACCACTCCTAGGCATATACCCAAAAGAGGCACAAGTACACAAAAAGGACATTTGCTCAACCATGTTTGTAGCAGCTTTATTTGTAATAGCAAGAAGCTGGAAACAACCCAGATGCCCCTCAACTGAAGAATGGATGCAGAAACTGTGGTACATCTATACAATGGAGTATTACTCAGCAATGAAAAATAAGGAAATCATGAAATTTGCAGGTAAATGTTGGGACCTGGAAAGGATCATCGTGAGTGAGTTGTCCCAGAAGCAAAAAGACACGCATGGTATATACTCACTCATATAAACATACAATATAGAATAAACCCACTAAAATCTGTACATCTAAACAAACTAAGCAAAAGAGAGGACCCTAACTAAAATGTTCAATCCCCATCCTGAAAGGCAAAGAGGATGGACATCAGAAGAAAAAGAAAATAGGAAACAACCTCGGAACCTGCTACAGAGGGCCTCTGAAAGCCAGAAGAAAACAGGAAACAACCTTGAAACCTGCCACAGAGGGCCTCTGAAAGCTTCTGCAGTATAGACTGTCAAAGCAGATGCTGAGCCTGATGGCCAACTGATGGGCAGAGTGAATAGAATTTTATGTAAGAAGTGGGAAATAGTAAGAGCTGGAGGGGACGGGAACTCCACAAGGAGAGCAACAGAACAAGATAATTTGAACACAGGGAACTTCCCAGAAAATCATACTCCAACTAAGGACTATTCGTGGAGATGACCTGGAACCCCTGCACAGGTGTAGCCCATGGCAGTTCAGTGTCCAAGTGGTTTACATAGTAATGGGAAGAGGGACTGCCTCTGACATAAACTGATTGGCCTGCTCGTTGATCACTTCCCCCTGATGGGGGAGCAGCCTTATCAGGCCACAGTAGAGGACAATGCAGCCACTTTTGATGAGAGCTGATAGACTAAGATCAGAAAGAAGAGGAGAACCTCCCCTATCAGTGGACTTGGGGAGTGGCATGCATGCAGAAAGGGGAGGGAGGGTGGGATCGGGAGAGGAGGAGGGAGGGGCTTATGGGGGGATACAAAATGAATAAAGTGTAATTAATAAAAAAATAAAAAATTAAAAATTTTAAAAATAAAAAAAAATAAAGAGATAAGTAGAAAGGGGACTAAAGATTGGGATAGGTTCCAGAGAAATATTGATCTCAAGTGTAGTGACTGAGGGAGCTGAGATAAAGCACACTGTTTTACGCAGGATGGTAGCCATAAAACTAACAAAGTTAAGGAAATACAGCTGTATGTGTTGGACAGTGAGCAAGTGAGAGTTTCTGCATGAGCATTTATATGGACTACTTCATTGAACTCCTCGAAAGAAACCCTGACTGAGAATGAAGAGTGAAAAAATAACTAGAGCTGGTCTAAAATACAAGCGTATCTGGTATCTGGCCAGAGTAATGTAGAAATAAGATAAACAAAAATAAGTGTCTCATTGTATAGTTGAACATATTTCAGATCTATGCCTAGGAGAGGTATAGCTGGATATTGATGTAATACTCTTCCTATTTTTTCTGAGAAAGCGCCAGATTGATTTCCAAAGAGGCTGTACAAGTTTACATTCCCACCAGCAATCCCTTTCTCCACAACCTCTCCAGCATGTGTTGTCACTTGAGTTTTTTATCATAGCCATTCTGATGGATGTAAGTGAAATCTCAGGGTTGTTTTAATTTGCATTTCTTTAAGTGTTTCTCTGCCATTCTATGTCCGTCTATTGAGAATTCATTACTTAGCTCTGTACTCCATTTTTTAATTGGATTACTTGGTTTGTTGGTGTTTAGTGTTTGTTGGTGTTTGTTGGTGTTCTTAAGTTCTTTATATACAAGGACATTTGCTCAGCCATGTTTGTAGCAGCTCTATTCGTAATAGCCAGGATCTGGAAACAACCTAGATGCCCCTCAATGGAGGGATGGATACATGTACACACTGGAATACTACTCAGCTATTAAAAACAAGGAAATCATGAAATGTGCAGGCAAATGGTGGGAACTAGAAAAGATCATCTTGAGTGAGGTAACCCAGAAGTAGAAAGACACATAGGGTATATACTCACCCATAGGTGGCTGTTAGACACAGAATATAGGATAAACATACTAAAATCTATACTCCTAAAGAAGCTAAACAACAAGGAAGACCCTAGGGAAGCTTCTCAATCCTCATTCAAAAGGGCAAACAGTATAGACATCAGAAACAGGGCAAGACAGGGAACAGGACAGGATCCTCCCACAGAAGGCCTCTGAAATACTCCACTTACTGGCTATCGAAGCAGAAGCTCAGACTCATAGCCAAACTTTGGGCAGAATGCATGGAATTTTATAAAATAAAGGGGAGATGGAAAGACCTGAGGAGGACAGGAGCTCCAAAAATAGACCAACAGAGCCCAAAATAAAAAGTAAAAAATCTGGGCCCTGGGAGTCCTGCAGAGATTAATACCCCAAACAAGGACCATTCATGGAGAGGACCTAAAATCCCTGCTCTGGTCAAATATAGCCTATAGACTCAATCAACAAGCAGGGGCTGTCTCTGGCATGAACTTTCTGGCTGGCTCTTTGATCACTTCCCCCTGGAGGCTGTGGCCTTGCCAGGTCACAGAGGAAGACAATGCAGCCAGTCCTGATGAGACCTGATAGGCTAAAGGTCAGATAGAAGGGGAGGAGGTTCTCCCCTATAAATGGACTAGGGGAGAGGCACAGAGGGAGAAAACAGAAGGAGGGTGGTATTGGGAGGAGATGAGTGAGGTAAGGAGTCACAGCCGTGATATAAAGTGAATAATTTGTAATAAATAATAATAATTAATAAAAATGAAGAAAAGAAGATATTCTTGAATCTGATAATTATTTCTGTTAAGATAAATAAAACTAGAATATAAGAGTCTTTTGCAATCATTCAACTCCTTAGTTGGACCTCCTATCAAATGAACCACCAACTGAAATCAGTAACAGCTTAGCTCCTTAATTCACTCAACTTGAATATCCTCTCTTCTGCCATAGCATTCATAATTTACTGAAAGAAAATTACATTTCCTGTTAATTTATCCTTCTATCTGAGGTAAGAGACTTCCCTGCACTGCTTATTGCTTGACAGGACAGTGGATATTTGGGAATTGTGAGGTATGAATGAATGAATTCAAAAGAGGATCAGACTGAGAACAATTTGTAATAAGAAATGGACAAATGTTTAGGACAGGACTCAGAAATAAGTTTTGGACAATAGAAAGACCATACTTAGGGTTTTTTTTAAAAGGTTCTACTGTCTGGTGAGGGTGAGGTATTTCTTTGGTGAATAACAAGGTGTGTTTATGTGTGTGATCCTCACAATATTTTTCAAATGATTAGGAATAACCTGTATAATAACTTCAAATGGTCTCCAAAAACCATTCTTATTGGACAGCATGAGAATTTTGTTAGTGAAGGAGGAGAAATAATACAAAGTTAGAAATGGTCAAGGAAGGAACAAACCAGAAAAGTTAATCTCCTTCCACAAGCACACTCAAGTAATTAAAATTTAAAAAAAAAAATATTCACATGCATAAAGTTGGTCAGCACATTAATTTTTTTTATAAAATGAGGGAAATCATAACTCCTAAGGAAAAATGATATATTTAAGCTGATAGGTCATCCAGGATCAAGAAGGTAGAATAAACTAGATTTAAACAAACAATTTGACGCAGAATTGCAAAAGGCATTGTGAAATTCTGCAAAACTGCGGACTCAATTTAACTGGACTATAGTTCAGCTTAGTAAAGCAGTTATTCATATTGAGGAGCAGGGAGAAATGGAGACAACGTGAAAACAAACAGTCAGCCATCAGATTTCAGAAAGCCAGTGTCCAGAAAATACCTGGTTTGACTTCTTTCTAGCCTCTAAACCCTTATATGTTCAAATGTTTTTCTCTCTCACTCTTGCTCTCATTACTCCACACTCTCTCTCTTACTGTATGTTTCCTTGCTCTTTCTTTTTACCTTGTTTCTTTCCTTTTTCTTCTTTCCTTCCTTTTTTCCCTTTTCCTTCTTTTCTTCATTATTTTCTCCCTTTCTTTGCCAGTATGTTTTTCTGTATTACTGGAAATTGAATGCAGTCACAGTGCATGCTAAGCAGGTGTTCTATACTGAACTGTATCTTAAGTCCTTCAACTATATCATTGCATTGGCAGCAAAATTTCATTCAACCTGGGCATGCTTGTCTATGTTCACATGCTAGAAAAGAGTGATGTTCATGTAAAGGTGAACAGTTGAAGAGAATTCAAGGAATTGTAGCATGATGAGACATACTTTATTCACTTTTGGTGGAAGCTGCTAAGTCAGACAAGCACAGGCAGGTATCTGGGAACGAGCCATCACACAGAGCTGCACACTAGTGGACATAGGCATATATGGTTACAGACAGATGCACAGGCAGGCCTTGGTCCTTGGCTTCAAAGCTCTGTTCATACAGAGTCACACATTCTACTTTCGAGTAATAGTTACTCAACAGATTACATTGCTATTTATTTGGGGGGGGGTGTTTCTTGGATATCCGATGTCAGCCATTTTATGCTGATTCATAGAGATGCAGATGTTCAATGTCAGCTCTGTTTCAGGTAGTTCATCAAGATATCTATGTCAGTGCTATGTGTCTAAATATAGGCTTGTTCTTACAGCTCTTTGTTCCTGACAAACCCATATCTGAGAACTTAAGTAGTAAAGCTATGATAATCACAATAATTTCAAGGCCAGTCTAGTCTAACAGCCTAGACCACAGCATGAGAATTTCTCAAAAGAAACAAAGGTTTGGGTGCTCCTTGGGGAGAGACTACAAGGAACCATAATTTATAAGAAGGTATTTGTCTTCCGGGCTTCAAGTTTAGTTTGCCCTCTGATTTTTGTTTTGCGAGAAGTTAGAATTGCTACATGAAAAGTTTGTTTGGATTTTGTAAGACAGTACTACTTGTAACATTTTACTCCTCACTCCTAGCCAAATATTCAGAATATTAATTGGATTCTCAAGCGTTAACTTATCACCTTTTTTTTAGTGTATATAAAGTAGGATTTCTGGTTCAGGGAATTCTGCCACCAACAATGATCAAGTCTTTCTACTTTAATTAATGCCATAGAGATAATATCCCACAGGCATGCTCAAAGTCCATCTAGCTGGTGATTCTAGATGATGTTGAGGTGATAATTAACATATCTATCAAAATTTTGATATATAGAATATATTCATATGGAAGATGGCTGCGTCTAAATTTCCACACTGGGAGATCCAAGATTGTGGCACACAGGTGTCAGGGTAAAACAACACCAGTGAGTGATAGTGAGGCTGTAGACTCTGATATGTGAGCATCTGTGCTTCCCAGGTGACAAGAGAGCCTGGGTATGAGGAATGAGCAGTCCCATCCTCTGTCCATCAGGTTATTCCCACAATTCTGAGAAAAGTTCTCTTGTTCTCAGGGTGCACTATTCCAGCATCTCTTCCACCTGAATCTTGGAATCCAGGAAATGGTCCCAGCCTCCAGTCCAAGGCTCTACCCATCTCACCGAGGACACTGGCCAGACCTCAGGGGCATACAGATCTTTTTCCAAGATAGCAGCTCCCAGTGTGCACAGTGTCTGGTCAGCTTGAGCTCAGAGTGAGCAAGTTAGTGAGTACCAGGGCTGCTGACTCCAGGAGTACCTTTGCCTTGCAAGAGAAGGATTTTAGGGTTCCTGAGGAGACCTGCTGGTCCTCAGGATCATACAGGCTAGACAGTCCCACTCCAATCCCCTGCTTGTAGGTCTAACTGGGACATAGCCACCTGAGAAGAATGGTAGGTTATTCCCTGAGATCCAGCAGCCAGTCCACAACCATATATACCATCCCAAGGAGGGCTGCTCCAGGAACTTCCAGCCTCCTGCCCAGGGTTCTTACCACATGCCCAAGAAATCCAGCAGGTACCAGAAACAATCAGCCAGTCTCATAAAAGACCCCTGTGCTCAGATATAGTTGGTCCTTGTGGAGCTCCTGTCCTCTCCAGGTCATACTAACTCCCCCTTCTTTCATATGATTCCCTGCACTCTGCCCAAGGTTTGGTTATGAGTCTCAGCATCTGCTTTGATATACTGCTAGGTAGAGTCTTTCAGAGGCCCTCTGTGGTATTCTTCTTTCCTGTTACTTGTTTTCTCCTACTTCCAATGTTCATCCCATTTGTCTTTCTAAGTGAGGATTGATCATTTTACCCTGGGTTCTCTTTCTTGTTTATCTTCTTTAGGTATACAGATTTTAGTATGTTTATCCTATCCTATAGGTCTAGTACCCACTTATAAGTGAGTATATACTGTGTGAGTCTTTCTGCTTCTGGGATAGGACAATGTGTGCATATAACCTATAACTCCTGCTCAGATGTAGCCCGTGGCAGCTCAGTATCCAAGTGGGTTACCCTAGTAAGGGGAACAGAGACTATTTCTGACATAAACTCAATAGCTGGCTCTTCGATCTCCCCCCTCCCGAGGGAGAAGCAGCCTTGCTAGGACACAGAGGAGGACATTGAAGCCAGTCCTGAAGAATTCTGATAAGCTAGGGTCAGATGGAAGGGAAGGAGTACTTCCTGTATCAGTGGACTTGAAAAGGGGCAGGGAGGAAATGAGGAAGTGATATACAGCTGGGATACAAAGTTAATAAACTGTAAGTAATATTAAAAACTAAAATTTTAATTAAAAAAGAAACAATCAGCCAATGTCAGAGACAACCAGATGGCTAAAGTCCAGTGTAAGAACCCAATCAACAAAAGCCAGGGCAATATGGCTCCACCAGAATGCAGTTATTCACTGTAAGCAACCCTGGGTACCCAACACAATGGAAACATAATAAAATTACCTTAAATCTATGCTTATGAAGAGGATAGGCTTTTAAAGAGGAAACACATAAAGCCCTTAAATAAATACAGAAAATTCAATCAAACAGTTAGAGGCCTTTCTAGAGGAAGTAAATAAATAACAAAGAAATACAGGAAATTGCAAACAAACAGGTGAAGGAAATTAATAAAATGGTACAAGACCTGTAAGGGAAAGTAGAAACAATAAAGAAAACACAAACTAAGGCAATTCTGGAGATGAAAACTTAGAAAGAAAACAGTAACTGCAGAGATAAGCAACACCAACAGAATACAAAAGATGGAGGAAAGAATCTCAGGTTTAGAAGACAATCAAAGAAATTGATACATCTATCAAAGAAAATGTTAAATCTAAAAACATTCTGGCACAAATCATCTAAGAATCAAGGATGCTATGAAAAGATGAAGCCTAAGAACAATGGGAATATAAGAAAGAAGATTCCCAGCTCCAAGGTTCAGAGAATATTTTCAACAAAATCATAAAAGAAAATTTTCCCAATCTAAAGAAAGAGATGCCTATAAATGTACAGGAGGCCTACAGAACACCAATAAATTAGACCAGAAAAGATAATACCCTCACAACATAATAGTGAAAACATTAAATGTAAAGGGCAAAGAAAAGTATTAAAAGCTTCAAGGGGAAAAGAACAAGTAACATATAAAAGCAAATATATCAAACTCACACTTGACTTCTCCACAGAGACTCTAAAAGCCAGAAAGGCCTTGACAGAGATCTTGCAGACCCTAAGAGACCACAGATGTCAGCCCAAACTACTATACCCAGCAAAAATTTCAATTGGCACATATGGAGAAAACAAGCTATTCCATGAAAAAAAACAAAAACAAAAACAAATTTAAACAATATTTATCCAAAGTCAAGCCCGACAGAAAACACTAAAAGGAAAACTCCAACCAAAGGAGATTAACTATACCCAAGAAAACAGAGGAAATAAATAACTCCACTGCAGCAAACCAAAGAAGGGGATCATACAAACACACTACAACCACCAAAATCAAAACAACAGGAATGAGCAATCATTGGTTATTAATCACTCAGCATCAATGGACTAAATTCCCCAATAAAAAACACAGTTACAAAGCTAGCCTCAACTTATACAAGAAAATTGAAATAACCCATTGTATTTCATAATATCACCAGAGATTAAACCTGGACTTCAACAACAACAGAAACAACAGAAAGCAGAGAAACTCATGAAAACTGCACAAATCTCTACTAGTGACAACTGAGTCAGAAAAGAAATATAAAAAGAAATGTATGACTTCCTACAGTTCAATGAAAACAAAGGGACAACCTACCCAAACTTATGGGACACAATGAAAGCAGTGCTAAAAGGAAAACACTACGTGTCTTCATAAAGAAATTGCAGAGACTCATGCAGGCAACTTACGAGCACACCTGAAAGCTCAAGGGGAAAACAAACAAACAAACAAACAAACAAACAAATAAAACCCCCAAAACTCCCAAGAGATGTAGACAGCTGGAAATCATCGAACTCTGGGCTAAAATCAATGAATTAGAAACAAAGAGGGCAATCCAAAGAATAAACAAAACCAAGAACTGGTTTGTTGAGAAAATCAACAATATAGACAAACCCTTAGCCAAGCTAACTAAAAGACAGAGAAAGAGTATCCAAATTAACAAAATGAGAAACAAAAAGAGGTCATAACAGAAGACACTGAGGAAACCAAAGAATTATTAGATCTTACTTCAAAAACCTGTATTTCACAAAATTAAAAAAACCTAAAGGAAATGGCAATTTTCTTGATAGATTCCACTTACCAAAGTTAAATCAAGTTCAGGTAAACAAGTTAAATATATCCCTTGAGGAAGTAAAGGCAGTCATTAAAAGTCTGACAATCAAGAAATTCCCAGGGATGGATGGTATCAGTGGAACATTCTACCAGACCTATAAAAAAAGAGCTGATACCAATACTCTTCAAACTATTCTACAAAATAGAAAGAGAATGACACTGCTAAACTCATACTCTGAGGCCACAGTTACCCTAATATCTAAACCACACAAAGATCCAACAAAGAAAGAGAACTTCAGACAAATATCATTTATGAATTATTGACGCAAAATACTCAATAAAATACTCAAAAACTGAATCAAAGATCACATCAGAAATATTATCCACTGGGGATCCAAAATGCTGGAGACCAGTGTGCACCATTTCTGAGGGGCACAGGATCCGAAACTCTGAAATTGGTGAGTGGAGGGGCAGCTGAAGCCAGAAAATCGACATAGAGGCTTTCTGGATGAGAAGATATAACCTGTGAGCTGAGACCTTTTGAATCCAGGTCGCCCGCAGATGTATCCAGGAACTGACAGTGTGATTATTCACCACCCTGACCTTCCTCTTGACTGGCTTCCCTCCTGTCTTTTTTGCGGAGGCAGCCCACAGTGTCTACTGCTCCAAGCCCAGCTTGGTAACTGAAACAGCAGAGACGAGTAGCAGCAGGCAGCTGTATGGGCCTCCCAGGGCCTTCTAGCTGGAGTCTGTACCAGGTTCCCAGTTCTGTGGCTGCTCAGGCGGCTGTGTGAGCCTCCCAGCGTGCTACCATAATGACCTGCCAGTACCCAGGGCTTCTCAGCAGGTGGTGTATAGGCCTCCCACGTGTGTGGTGGTGGCGGAGGTGTGCCAGCTAGCCCTAACAGGAGTTTCCGTGCTCCATGACTAAGACAACCAAAGGAGCCACCCCAAGTAAAGGTCTCCCTACCCAGTGGACAAACAGTACTCACCACTGAGCTGATGGATCTTTTACACTTGCATTTGTCCCTGCAGGCCCAAATCTGAGAGTAGAGAAGACAGGGAACCCCTAGGCTTTCTGGTTAGGCCTGCTAGGGAGTGAGTGAACCTTCAAGTGAGTCCATGCAGAGCCCAAGGTCCAGGGTCCCTCTAAGCTAGCAGGCAGACATTGGATCCTTCCCACCAACACACTCACTGTAGGTAATTTAGGGATCCTAGGAACAGCATTCTCAACATTGAAGTCCCTGTTCTGTGGTTCTACCAGTGGAGTCTAGACAAACAATTCCTGGAGTCCAGACAGATCTGACTACCAGGAGGACAGTACGACAGGCCTATAGGACACTGAGGTATTCAGAGAACCTGCACATGCGCACTGTACCTGCGAACAGTGCCAGCACCAGCAACCCCTCCTACGCTTAAGCCCCATATCCCAGGTATCTACACACTCTAGCACCCTGTCCTTCAAAGCACACTTCCACACACAAGCCCACGTTTGCTCACCCTCACTTGTGCACCCACGCCTGTGAACTTCTTCCTTTAGCTACAGCTGAAATACCAACATACACACTCAAAATGGTGGACCTCTCTCATCTTTGTGAAGACACCAGAGAAAGATGGACCAAGGTTGAAGTACAGACTCCAGGACCAAACAGCAAAGATTATGGCTAAGCAGATGGCCAGAGGTCACCTTAAGAACACATCCAACAAAAATCAAAATATCATGGAGTAAGCAGCAACTCCCAAAATCAATGGATATTTTAATTCATTGGAAATACAGGAAAATGATTTTAAAGCTATGTTTATCCAGTTATTAGAAGCACATAAAAAAGAAATGATCAAATCTCTCATAGAAATAGCCACACAAATGGAGGCAAATAAAGAGAAAACAAACAAAGCTCTCAAAGAAATACAGGCAAATACAGCCAAACAAATAGAGGCACAGGTAGAGGCACAATTAGTAGCATAAAGAAAGGAAATAAACAACAACAACAAAATAGAGGCCATCATGGAAAGACAAGAATCCACATTCAAACAGGTGAAGGGAATGGTATAATTCATGAAAACACAATTAGAATCAATAAAGAAAACAGAAACAGAGAAAATGGTGGAGCTGGAGAACTTAGAGAAAAGATAAGGAACCACAAAGTTAAGCATCACTAATAAAATACAAGAGATGGAAGAGAGAAACTCAGATGCTGAAGATACACTTGCGGAGATTGATACTTCTCTCAAAGAAAAAGAAAAAATGGAAAAGATACAAACACAAAACATCCAAGAAATCAAGTACATCATGAAAAGACAAAATCTAAGAATAATAGGAATAGATGAAAAAGAAAATTCCAGGCTCCAATGTCCAGAAAATATTTTCAAGAATATCATAAAAGAAAAATTTCCCAACTTAAAGACAGAGATGTCCATATACATACAAGAGGCCTACAGAACACCAAATAGACTAGACCAGAAATGAAACTCCTCACATCACACCATAGTCAAAACACTAAATCTATAGACCAAAGAAAAAATATTAAAAGCAAGGGGAAAAGACCAAATAACATATGAAGGTAGACTTATCAGAATCACAGCAAACTTCTCACAGAAACTATGAAAGACAGAAGGGCTGGGCAGATGTCATATACACTTTAAGGAAACACATATGCCAACTCAAGCTATTACACCCAGCAAAGCTTTCAAGCAACACAGATGAAGAAAACAATATATTCCATGACAAACTAAACTTAACCAATATCTACACAGCAAACCAGCCCTAGAGAAGATACTAGAAGGAAAACTCCAGTCCAACAAAATCAACTACACCAAAGAAAACACAGGATATAGATAACTTCACAACAAATAATTAAAAGAAAACAAACATTGAAACACAATAACACCACCAACTCCACAATAAAAGGAACTAACATTCATTGGCCACTATTATCTCTCAACATCAATGGACTAAACTGTCCAATAAAAGGACACAGACTAACAGAATTGTTGCAGAAACAGGATCTAGCATTCTGTTGCATCCAACATACCACTTCAACAAAGATAAACTTCAGAGTAAAGGGCTGGAAAAATGTTTTTTTTTAAGCAAATGGACCCAGAAAACAAGCTGGGGTAGTTATCCTAATAGCTAATAAAATAGATTTTCAACAACAACAAAAAAAAAAAAAAAAAAAAAAAAGATGAGGAGGGACACTTCATTCTCATCAAAGGAAAAATCCACCAGGGGGACATCACAATTCTGAACATCTATACCCCAAATACAAGAGCACCTACATTTGTAAATGAAACATTATTAAAGCTTAAATCACACATCTATGCTGTCTTTTTTCCATTGAATGGTTCTGACATCTTTGTCAAAATCAGGTGTCCATAAGTGTGTGGATTTATTTCAGGGTCTTCTATTTGGTTCCATTGATCCACCATTCTGTTTCTATGCCAGTACCATGCAGTTTGTAGTATTGTTGCTCTATAGTACAACTTAAGATGAGGGATGGAGATACCTCCTGAAGATCTTTTATTGCAGAGAATTGATTTAGAAATTCTGGGTTTCTTGTTATTCCATATGAAGTTGAGAATTTTTCTTTTAAGTTCTGTAAAGAATTGAGTTGGTAAGTTGATGGGAATTGCATTGAATCTGTAGATTGCTTTTGATGAGATAGCCATTTTTACTATATTAATCCTGCCAACCCATGAACATGGGAAATCTTTCCATCTTGTGATATCCCTGGTCTAGCTGGATGTCTACATGTAGAAAAATGCAAATAGATCTATACTTATCACCCTGCACAAAAGTAAAGTCCAAGTGGATCAAAGACCTCAATATAAAACCAGACACACTAAATCTGTTAGAAGAAAAAGTGGAGAAGAGCCTTGAACTTATTGGCACAGGAGGCAGCTTCCTAAACAGAACACCAACAGCATAGGCTCTAAGAGCAACAATCAATAAATGGGACCTCATGAAAATTAAAAGCTTCTGTAAAGCAAAGGACACTGTCGTCAGAACAAAATGACTGCCTACAGATTGGGAAAGGATCTTCCACCAACCCTATATCTGACAGAATGCTAATATCCAGGATATATAAAGATCTCAAGAAGTTAAACAACATATCAAATAATCCAATTAAAAAATGAGGTACAGAGCTAAACAGAGAATTCTCAGCAGAGGAATATCAAATGGCAAAAAAAAAAAAAAAAAAAAAAAAAAAAAAAAACAAACACTTAAAGAGATGCTCAACATCTTTAGTCATCAGGGAAATGCAAATCAAAGTAAACCTGCGATTTCACCTTACACCCATCAGAATGGCCAAGATGAAAAACTCAAGGGACAACACATGCTGGAGAGGTTGTGGAGAAAGGGGAACCCTCCTCCACTGCTGGTGGGAATGTAAACTGGTACAACCACTCTGGAAATCAATCTGGCGCTTTCTCAGACAATTAGGAATAGTGCTTCCTCAAGATCCAGCTATACCACTCCTAGGCATATACCCAAAAGACGCTCAAGTATACAGCAGCAGCTTTTGTTTAACCATGTTTGTAGCATCTTTGTTTGTTTGTTTGTTTTAATTTTATTTTTTCTTATCAGTTACATTTTTTAACTCTGTATCCCAGCTGTATCCCGCTCCCTCATTCCCTCCCAATCCCACCCTCCCTCCCTCATCTCCACCCTGCCCCTTTCCAAGTCCAGTGATGAGGGGGACCTCCCCCTCCATTCATCCAATCCTGTTTTATCAGGTATCTTCAGGACTGGCTGCAAAGTCCTCCTCTGTGGCCTAACAGGACTGCTCCTCCCTTGGGGGGTGGGGAGGTCAAAGAGCCAGTCATTGAGTTCCTGTGAGAAATAGTCCTTGTTCCCCTCACTATGGGAAACCAATTGGTTACTGAGCTACCACAGGCTACATCCAAGCAGACGTTCTAGGTTATATCCATACATGGTCCTTGGTTGAATGTCAGTCTCAGAAAAGACCCTGTGCCCAGATATATTTGGTCCTTTATTTCTAATAGCCAGAAGCTGGAAACAACCCAGATGCCCCTCAACGGAGGAATGGATACAGACATTGTGGTACATCTACACAATGGAATATTACTCAGCAATGAAAAACAAGGACATCATGAAATTTTCAGGCAAATGGTAGGAACTGGGAAAGATCATCCCTAGTGAGGTATCCCAGAATCAGAAAGACCCAGAGAGTATATAGTTATTTATAAGTACATATGAGATATATAATATAGGTTAAACATACTAAAATTTTTACATCTAAAGAAACTAATTAAGAAGGAGGACTCTGGGTGAGATGCTCAATCCTCATTTGGAGAAGCAAAGAGAATGGACATCAAAAGAGGGAGAACACAGGGAACAGGACAGGAGCCTACCACAGAGGGCCTCTGTAGGACTCTACCCTGCGAGGTATCAAAGCAGATACTGAGAATTATAGCCAAACTTTGGGCAGAGTGTAGGGAATCTTATAAAAGAAGTGGGAGATAGTAAGACCTGGAGGAAACAGGAGCTCTATAAGGAGAGCATAGAACCCAAAAATCTGGCACAGGGTTCTTTTCTGAGACTGATTCTCCAACCATGGCCTATTCCTGGAGGTAAGCTAGAACACCTGCTCAGATGAAGCCCATGATAACTCGGTATACCAAGGGGAACAGGGACTATGTTTGCTATGAACTCAGTGGCTGGCTCTTCGCTCACCTCCTCCTGAGGGGGGAGAAGCCTTGCCATGCCACAGAGGAAAACAATGCAGCCAGTCCTGATGAGATCAGAAATGCTAGGGTCAGATGGAAGTGGAGGAGAACCTCCTCTATCAGTGGTCTTGGAGAGGGGCATGGGAGGAGATGAGGGAAAGAGGGTGGGATTGAGAGGAAATGAGGGAGGGCACTATAGCTGGGAAACAATGTGAATAAACTGTAATTAATATAAAAAATAAGAATTAAAAATAAAAAATATCATCCACCATGACCAAGTAGGCTTCATCTAATGCATGCAGGAATACTTTAATATATGCAAATCCATCAGTGTAATACACCACATAAAGAAACTGAAAGGAAAAAAACCCCACATAATCATCTCATTAGATGTCAAAAAGGCATTGACAAAATCCAGCACCCATTCATGTTAAAAGTCTTGGAGAGATCAGGGATGCAAGGCACAAACCTAAACATAGTAAAGACAAATATACAGCAAGGTTATAGCCAACATCAAACTAATTAGAGAGAAACTTACAGTAATTCCATTGAAATCAGGGACAAGACAAGGCTTCCCTGTCTATCAGTATCTCTTCAATATAGTGCTTGAAGTCCTAGCTAGAGCACTAAGACAAAAAAAAGTATATCAAAGGGATACTAATCAGAAATAAAGAATTCAAAGTATTCCTATTTGCAGATGAAATTATAAGAAACATAAGTGACCCCAGAATTCTACCCAGAAACTTCTATAGCCAATGAACTCCTTCAGTAAAGTGCTGGATAAAGAGCTATCCAAAACTTACTATTTCTGCATTCTTTCATAAGATTCCCTGCATTCTGCCCAAAGGTTGGCCATAAGTCTCACCATCTGCTTTGATAGTCTGCAAGGCAGAGCCTTTCATAGGTCCTCTGTGGCAGGCTCCTAACTTGTTGAATGTTTTCTCCTTCTGGTGTCCATCCTCTTTGCCTTTCTGGATGGGAACAGAAGCCCCACAAGGAGAGCAATAGAACCAAAAAAATCTGAGCACATGGATCTTCCCTGAGACTGATACTCCAACCAAGTAGCATGAAAGGAGATAACCTAGAACTCCTGCAAAGATGTAGCCCATGATAGTTCAGTCTCCAAGTAGGTTCCATAGTAATAGGAATAAGGACTGTCTCTGACATGAACTGATTGTCCTACTCTTTGATCACCTCCCCCTGAGGGGGGAGCAGCCTTACCAGGCCACAGAGGAAGACAATGCAGCCACTCCTGATGAGATCTGATAGACTAGGATCAGAGGGAAGGAAAAGAAGACCTCTCCTACCAAGTGGACTTGGGGAGCGGCATGCATGAAGAAGGAGGAGGAAGGGTGGGGTCGGGAGAGGAGAAGGGAGAGGCTTATGGGGGAATACAAAATGAATAAAGTGTAATTAATAATAATAATAATAATAATAATAATAATAAAAAGAAAAAGAAAAAAATTCTCAGAATCCTTAGTCATCGGGAAATGCAAATCCAAATAACTGAGATTCCAACTTACACCTTTCAGAATGGCTAAGATCAATTGCCAAGTGACAGCATATGCTGGCAAGGATGTAGAGAAAGGGGGCACTCCTCCATTGCTGGTGGGAGCACCAACTTGTACAACCTTTTTGGAAATCAATCTGGCACTTTCTCAGAAAACTGGAAAGAGTACTACCTCAAGACCCAGCTATACCACTTCTGTAATATATCCAAAAGATTCTCCATCCTACTATAAGGACAGTTGTTTAACAATGTTCATAGCAGCTTTATTTATAATAGACAAAAACTGGAAACAACCTAAATGTCTCCCAATTGAAGAATGGATAAAGAAAATAAGCTACATTTATACAATGGAACACTACTCAGCTACATTTTTTTTGAATTTTCTTTTTTTATTTATTCTTTATTAATTACATTTTATTCACTTTGTATCCCCCCTGTGGTACCCTCTCTCCTCCTGTCCCAAACCCTTCCTTCCTCCACCTTCTGCATGCATGCCCCTCCCCAAGGCCACTGATAGAGGAGGTCTTCTTTTCCTTCCTTCTGATCCTAGTCAATTAGGTCTCATCAGGAGTGGCTGCATTGTCTTCTTCTGTGGCCTGGTAATGCTGCTTCCTCCTCAGGGGGAAGTAATTAAAGAGCAGGCCAATCAGTTCATGTCAGAGATAGTCCCTGTTCCTATTACAATGGAACCCACTTGGATACTGAAATGCCATGGGCTATATCTGTGCAGGGGTCTTAGGTTCTCTCCATTCATGGTCCTTGGTAGGAGTATCAGTCTCAGGAAAGACCCCTGTGCCCTGTGCGCAGATTTTTTTATTCTGTTGCTCTCCTTGTGGAGTTCCTGTCCTCTCCAGATCTTACTGTTTCCCACTTCTTTCCTAAGATTCCTTGCATTCTGCCCAAAGGTTGCCCATAAGTCTCAGCATCAGCTACATTTTTTTTTTTTTACAAATCATGAAATTTGCTGACAAATGAATGTAACTAGGAAAATATCATCCAGAGTGAGGTAATACAGACCCAGAAATACATATTAACCATGTATTGCAGAATAACTATATTACAATTCACTGACCTGAAGAAACTAAGTAACAAGGAGGGCCTAATCTTGAATCTCACTCAGATGGGAAAATAGAATAGACAGCAGAAATGGAGAGAAAACTGGTAAAAGAATTCATGGGGAGGGCAACAAGGCAGGGGATCAGATGTGAGGAGAGTAGGAAGGAGAGGTAAGAGGGCATCAGTGAAACAAGCTGTACACCTGCTATAAGGTAGGCTACATGGATTATATGGGGGTTTCTCTGGCAGGAAAGGACATAGTGAGGAAGCTACCTTCTAGCAAGACAGGACTTATAGTGGTGGGAAGGTAACATCAATCCTCCTATGCAACTTTCTACCCAGTGTTTACCCTGCCTGCAGGATGTGCAGAGATAAGGATAGCATTGAGACCAGGGGAATGTTCAGCCAATGCCTGGCCCAGCCTGGGACCGACTCCACAGGAGAGAGCCAACCCTTTACATCATTAATAATATTCTTCCATGTTGACAGACAGAAGCCTAACATAACTGTTTTCTGAGAGGCCCCACCTAGCAACCAAATCAGATGCTGAGACTCACAGTCAAGCATTAGGTGGAGCTCTGAAGTTTGGGAAGTGTGGTGGAAGAATTGGGGGGAAGAATAGAAGAACCCTGAGAGGACAAGAATGCCACAAGGAAACCAACAGAGTCAACTAACGTAGACCCGTGGGGGCTTACAGAGACACAAGCACCAACCAAAGCGCGTGCATGGACTCCTACATACCTAGGCTGAGTTTGATCTTCATGGGGGTCCCTGGAAAGTTGAGCAGGTGCTATCTATGACATGGATTCTGTTGCCTGCTTTCGATTACTTTCCCTACTGGGGCTGTCTTCCCTGGACTCAGTGGATGAGGATGAGCTCAGTCCTTACGTGTCTTGATGTGCTGGCATGGGCTGGTGGTAGGGGAAATCCCATTTTCTGAAAATGAGATGGGGGTTACAGGGAAGAAGATGAGAGGGAGGAACCAGGAGGAGAGGGGTGTGTATGATTGGGATGTAAAGTGAATATATAAAATTTTAAAAACTTATAAAAAGATAGACACTAGTACTAGAAGAAACATATCCTAACATAATAAATGTGTTAGACCTTAAAATTGTATCTGTTATCATGTTAAATGGACAAAAATTCAAGGCATTTCCAATTAGTTCAGAACAAAAAAAGATATTCATTTTTTTCTCTATTATGTCATATAGTATTTGTGCTATTAGCAACAGCAATAAGATGAGAAGAGAGAGCTGTAACTAGGAAAATAAATTTATTTACAAATAAACAAATAAAATTAACAAATTAATAACTTACACACTGGCCCAAACCTTCCAGAAGTCACAGGTTGAGAATCCTCTACTGAAATGTCTGACTAATTCTATGACTCTGAATTACAAGCCAAAAGTCTCTGTCTAAACAGATGGTCATTTATCTTGTCTCTCAGTCATATACATGTGGGATTATTTTCTACACACTTCCCAGATAAGGCAAACACTAGGGATTTAGAATAGACTAGGAACATGACTTGTTAAGAAAATGGACAAAACACTACTGAAAAGTTACTGAACTCAACACTGTTCAAGTTCTGTACCTGGTGGTTATTTTGATTATTGCGTTTTGAAAAATTAGTTTATCTCTGTGGGCATATAGGATTTAATCCATAAACTAAATGAGATAATGCATTATAGCTTTTTAATTAAAAGCTAATTATTTATAGTATGCATGAATTTCTGGGTACATTTTTTCATCTCAGTCTCAACTCCAGAGAAGATTCTCAAGTAAATTGGAAGAGTACTTGAAAACAGTCTGTTAGCAGTACCTGGGATAGGCCCAAATGGCTCCCAGTGGACTCAGCTACAGAATATGGACCAGAAAAAGACATTGGAATTCTTGGCTCTTCAAGGACTAACCTCAGTGATCATTCAAACAAACCTCATTTTTACCAGGACAGTTGGAACCACTGTGAGTAAATTCCTCCCTGGGTATCACTCAGTACATGCTTACAGTTTATCAATGCTGAACTCTACATTCCACATTTATAACAGTGAACTCCTAATAGATGAGTATTAGTGAGCAAAGACACATCTATGCCCTTTCAAGAGCCAAAAATATAAACATGTTCCAAAGCAACAGAACACAAGATTTTTTTTAATCATATTTGAACCTGAACTTTTCTAAATTTAAATACAAACCTCTTAATTTTTTTTACATTTTTTATTTAGGCATTTAAAATGAGGAAAGAAAAGAATTATATTTAATCAGATGATTTATTGACAGTGAACCATTCCAAATAAATACCATGTTTATGACCAAGGTGAGAAAAGTCTGTGGGCAAAACCATGAAGCACAGCAGAGTCTCCTAGTAAAAGTGAGATGTTAGTATAATTCCACCTTGCAAGTTGCAAATACACATTGAACTAAACCATTGTATTGTGTAAATCAGTGCAAATGCCTATGTTATATCAATCATTCATAAATACATAAACAAACAGTACTGTTTATGCAATATTATGCTGCAATCCAAGGGAAAATAATTATATCTCATAATAGATTATAAGTTAGAGATTCAGGTTTAAGAGCTCCAGAGTACTTACTGAATATTCATCAATGAAATAATGGAGCATTAGAGGAATCTCCTGAGATGACATCATGTTGTAGAGTTTATTACAGAGTTTGCATTTAAATTTGATTGCTTTTAAGAAATTGGAAAATATCCCATAGGCAGCTCAGTCTCCAAGTGGGTTCCCTAGTAAGGGGAGCAAGGGCAGTCTCTGACATGAACTTTTGATCACCTCCCCCTGGGGGCTAGGGGATGAAGCCTTACCAGGCCACAGAGGAAGACAATGCAGCCAGTCCTGATGAGACCTGATGGACTAGTGTCAGATGGAAGGGGAGGAGAACCTCCCCTATCAGTGGATTAGGGGAAGGTATAGGGAGAGAAGAGGGAAGGTGGGACTGGGAGGAGATGCGGGAGGGGATCACAGCCAGAATACAAAGTGAACAAATTGTAATAAATAAAGAAAAAATAAGAAAAAAGAAATTGGAGAGTATTAAGAAATGAACAAGCCACTTAGAGTGTTCACTAAATTACCTCTCTATTTGTCATTATAATGACATACTTGAGGTATATTAACTTTATAAAGAAAAGAGATTTATTTGTAGCTCAGTTTTGAAGAACAAGACTGACTCTACCAAAAGTCATTTTTCTGGCAGAGTCCTTAGGCAGCATAGAGCAACACATAACAGGATCCGGGAGAGTGTTTCTATAGCTATGTCCTTTACTCTTCCTCTCAAGAGACCAGAACTCACTGATGGGCTCTGTCTTGATATTTAATATAACCTTTTCCTCAAAGTCCTACTCATAAACATTATTTAGGAGAATTAAGTTTTTATCCTTTTAGTAACTCTAAAATATGAATTACTTTTCAACACATGTGCTCTTGGCAGACATATTCAGACTACACCCTGACCATAGTCTCCCCAGTGCCAAGGAAAGAGGGGAACATGCTGGTGGAAAGGCGTAGGTTGTAACAAAGAAGGTAAAGGGTGGTTTGAAAAGTTTAAATCAGGAAGGTGAGGTTAAAGCAAGGAACTGGCAGTGAAATGAAGAGAAAGAGATATTCATTGAAAGCATGTGAGAGCTATAAATGAGAGAACACATGAATTAACATGAAGAAAAAGAGTAGATGGATCATGTACTTCTGATTGAATATGGCTTTAAAATTAAACATGGATCAGACATTTTTGTCTTATGCTAATATTATTCAAGAAATAAAATAGCATGATTTCTGAGCTATATACTCATATATCTTATCCCTCATCCCTGAGACTACTCCTTTGGTAATAAGAACTCTTCTATCTCTAACCAACATAGAAAGTGATAATCCTGATTTCAAGTTGCTTCTAGGTGTGAATCTCGTTTTCTCCTACAACTGTTCTCAGATTTGTGCAGAATTGCTAGCAACAATTACACTACAGAATGAGACCTTCTTAATATCAGTTACTTCAAATCCCATCTCCCTCATGCTATGTTCTCCCCACTCTGAAATTTCTCTGTGCTTACACTTCTGTTTCTTTCCAAATCGTAGGTAGCAAGTGAAGTCTAGGATGAATGTGAAGTCCTGAGTGGATGTGCATTGTTCAGTGCCTCAGCTCAACAGGAGTGGCAAAGCCTTCCCAAAGTGAGGCTCACTTTGATAGTAAAACATCACCTTCCAACCGTACATACAAATAATTACTACGGTAACTTTCTGCCCACCTCCCAAATTTATAACCGGAAGGCTATATCCCTACAGACTGCTCCTACTACAGTTAGCTAAACCTCTCTCTTATTCAGCTGTAGACAATAACTCTGCATCTCTGTACATCTGCATATAATTAAGAGGTTTATCTTCTAGGGGCTTCTGCTTCTCCTTCAGAGAGCTGAGACCATGAGTCCCAGGTATTCTGTGTACTTGTGACAGTCTTTTCTTCATTCCTTAATTGCCCTTAATCAAGACTCTGGGACTCAAGACATGCAAAGCTACAGCACCCAATGATCCTTCCTTGATTGTGAACACACACATGCACACACATACACCCACAATATGCTAGTATAATTTGAGATGAGAATTTGGGTCTAACAGACATAAAAGTGGGTATAGTAGTTCGAAAAATAGACTGATAAAATGGTCATATATTAAAGGGTATTCATTAGAATGGCTCGAAGCATATTATGTGGATAATCTAAAATGCTGTCTTCATACTAGAAAGTCTGAGAACCTACCAAGAGCTGCTTGGCCCATGAGGCTGGATTCCTCAGCACCCCCAATCTGGCATGAGTGTCAGGATAATTTCAGAGAGACAGTGATAGAGTCCAGGTTAGAAAGTCAAAGAGTCTGGGTGCTGATCCTAGGAAAGGATAGTGCCACCTCTGACAGCAAAAACAGGGTCGATGAACTCTCCAAGCAATAGATGAATTCACCTAAAGATGCAAAGACACAGACATAAGTTTTTTGCTACGTTGTCCTTATAGTCCGGTGGATGCCTGCACTTCAATGAATGGCATTTCATGACCTCTTTTTCTTCACTAGTTTAAGTACGCTATTATGATACATAAACATGTGCTACATGTAATAGCAAGATATCATCTACTATAAAACATATATAATTAGATATCATATGTTGCCTATTAGTATGTATCTCTCTGTGTTATTATGTATTTCAGTAGAATATGTCAATAAAACCTACTCTATATAATGTTACTTTTACATATATAATTTTAGAGCTAACCACATGGATGATCAAATTGGATGAACAATTTTAGAGCTCTTCTCTAGGAAACAGGAAAATTCCTCACAGGAATTTCCAGAGCTTACTGTCCTCTAAATATTCCTTCATAGATATGTCAGAAGCTTGTCTTATGAGCCATTCTAGAGTCTGTCAAGTTACCAGTCAACATTAACCAACATAGGAAGTCAAAGTCTTCAGAAAGACATTGCTCTAACTTAAGAAACAAAATTTTCTTCAAGCACATCAAGGCTGGTAATTGAAAACTTCTGAAAAAAAATTGTCCTTGATCAGCAACAAGGCCTGAGTTCCATTTAGAGATTTACTTTGCAGTGCACCAACAGGAGCAGACCTAGCAGAGACAAAGAAAACAAATTGACTTCTCTGACATGGTTTCACGAGTTCCTGGGCCATCTCTGAATAAAGCACAAAAACAGAAGAAGCTTCCATGAAAGTTCAACACTTATATGTGTATGTGGGCTTGTTTTAAGTGTATAAACAAATATATGATCCATAACATCAAAGTGTGGGACAGATATCAAAGGCATTATGAACAATCTAATGTATAGATTAATGATTAGGTCAGGAATGGTTACAAATATAAATCAATAACAAACACAGTAAAAAGCAGAAAACTGGTTTATCAGTGTGGTAATGAGCAACCAGGAGAAGAGAAGAAACAAGTGTGACTATTACTGTGAGTCGATGCTTGGATGGCTAATGAATAATACAGAAACATTTTAAATGAAGATTTATAGAATAAAAAATTGTTAGAACCCATGTTGGTAGAAACTGTTTTCAGCCTCCTTTAAGGTAATAAATTTTGTCAAGTTCTCCAACCTCAAAAAAGGATTGTTTCAATGAGCACTTATAGTTCCTAGAAGGGTAAATAAGTGGACTCAAATTGCCCAGACACATTATTTGTTCTGTGTCTGGTGGACTGAAAAGCAGTGGCAAACAATGAGAAATAGGGCAGTGACTGTGGACCAGAAGTCACACAGAAAGCTCATATAGGTGCCCCTCCAAGAAATGGACTCAGGTAGTAATTAAAGACTATTCAAATATCTGGATTTTGGTTCTTTTTTTTACAAGTAACACTTTTGTTAGTATGAACAGTAACCTTATATAAACGAAGGCACAATCTTCCTTTTGTAACAAACTCTCCTAGAAATTGGCATACAAGCCAATGTTGTATACTGACAAAGAGAACTGTCAAGGGGCTGCAATATCCTCACACAGGAAGCAAACTTAAAATTGTATTCTTTAGGTACCTCACTGCATTATTGCTTGGGACCCCAAATTCTAAATTACACTGATTTGCAAGTGTTCTGTTCTGATATATAGTCACATCCTACTGTCTAAGTTGTGATGGTAAGATTTATAGGTTGAGATGATCTTGAGAACAGTCCAGAGCAAAGAAAGCTTAGAGAGTCCATTGTTGAGAATGTTTTTAATGTAAGAAATGTTGGTAGATCCCTCTCTCTAGGCCTCCATTTGCTTTATGTGGACTTGTGCTGTCCTGAAAATTGTCTGTTTCTAGTGGTTTTTGTTAGCCTTGTTTAGGCTTTGAACACATGTTATCTCATTAAATCTCCTTTCTAGTGTTTCAGTGGTTATGTTGAAATGACACACATAATTAACAAAGCTCATAGTTCATCAAAAATTTGTATTCCCAGGTTGAACAACAAAATGGACAACAAAATGTTTTTTTTTTTTTTTCTCACTGCTCCACTGTATACACTATAGTTGTCCGGCATTTCACTTGCAAGTCCTGTTTATTATTTATCACAAGTTATGCTTAATTAGCTGTTAATTAGAATGTATGAAATTGTACAGGTTCTTTGCACCAGGCTCTTTAACTCTAGCACTTTTCTTTCTTTCTTTCTTTCTTTCTTTCTTTCTTTCTTTCTTTCTTTCTTTCTTTCTTTCTTTCTCTCTTTCTTTCTTTTTGCCAAATTCCCCCAGAAATATCCTTTATGAGAAACATCACAGTCCAGTCAGACTTTATGTATATAATTATGTATTTCAGCCTTATTCTTTTTTACATATATATTTATTTTATTTTTTAATTCTAAAGACAGGCTTGTGGGTTACACAGACTTACTGTTTTATTTCAACACTTAGGAGATATTCCTCCAATTGCCCCATCATTCTACTTGTTTCCTATTTATGTGGTCACTGTCATTGTTATTTAGATGCCATGAACCATACGATTCATATTTTCCTTTTAGTTTTTGTAATTGAGACAGTTGGCAGCATTGGAGAGCTCTTTAGGATTTGGAGAGTGAAACATATTCTTTGTTCTGTTACAATACATTTGGCATATGCCCTCCAATACCATTAGTTGTCTTTGTGATGTGGAGACGTTACTTATGAGTTGAGTTAGATGGACACATGTAAGGTTCTTAGTATATACTCAGAAGCCTGTATTCATTACTAAAGGAAAAATTCATACCAAGAGATATTGTTTTTACAATTCTGTAAGGCTGACTCCATGCATGGTGTTCAGTAAGTACTAACAATTGGTCGTTCAAGAAAGTCAGATGTTTTACAGAAGCTTTTCAGTTTCATGAGGTCCCATTTGATTGTTGCTCTTAGAGCCTGTGCTGTTGGTGTTCTGTTTAGGAAGTTGTTGTCTGTACCAATGAGTTCTAGGGTCTTCCCCATATTTTCTTCTAAGCAATATAATGTGTCTGGTTTTATGTCGAGGTCTTTGTCCACTTGGACTTTAGTTGTGTGCAGGGTGATAAATATGGATCTATTTGAATTTTTCTGCATGTAGATATCCAGTTAGACCAACAACATTTGTTGAAGATGCTATCTTTTCTCCATTGTATGGTTTGGGCATCTTTGTCAAAGATCAGGTGTCCATAAGTGTGTGGGTTTATTTCTGGGTCTCCTGTTTGGTTCCATTGATCCACCATTCTGTTTCTATGCCAGTACAGTTTTTATTACTGTTTCTATATAGTACAGTTTAAGATCAGGGATGGAGATACCTCTAGAAGATCTTTTATTGTAGAGGATGGTTTTAGCAATTCTGGGTTTCACTTGTCGTTCCATATGTAGTTGAGAATTTTTCTTTCAAGGTCTGTAAAGAATTGTGTTGGTAATTTGATGGCAATTGCATTGAATCTGTAGATTACTTTTAGTAAGATGGCCATTTTTACTATGTTAATTCTGCAAAGCCATAAGCATGGGAGATGTTTCCATCATCTGATATCTTCTTCTAATTCTTTCTTCAGAGGCTTGAATTTTTTTTTCATACAAGTTTTTGACTTGCTTGGTTAGGGCTACACCAAGGTACTTTATGCCATTTGTGGCTATTGAGAGGGAACTTCTATAAAGCAAAGGACACTGTCATCAAAACAAAACGACTGCCTACAGATTGGGAAAGAATTTTCACCAACCCTTTATCTGACAGAGGGCTAATATCCAGTATATATAAAAAACTAAAGAAGCTGAAGAGCAACAAACCAAGTAATCCAATTAAAAAATGGGGAACAGAGCTAAACAGAGAATTATTGATAGAGGAATATCGAATGGTCAAGAAACACTTAAAGAAGTGTTCAACCTCATTAGCCATCAGGGAAATGCAAATCAAAACGACCCTGAGATTTCACCTTACACCCATCAGAATGGCCAAGATCAAAAACTCAAGATACAACACATGCTGGAGAGGTTGTGGAGAAAGGAGAACCCTCCTCCACGGCTGGTGGGAATGTAAACTGGTACAACCACTCTGGAAATCAATCTGGCACATTCTCAGGCAACAAGGAATAACATTTCCTCAAAATTCAGCCAAACTACTCCTAGGCATACATCCAAAAAAGGCTGAAGTACACAATAAGGACATTTGCTCAACCATGTTTGTAGCAGCTTTATTTGTAATAGCCAGAAGCTGGAAACAACCCAGATGTCCCTCAAGTGAAGAATGGATACAGAAATTGTGGTACATCTACACAATGGACTATTTATTACTCAGCAATGAAAATCAAGGAAATCATGAAATTTGCAGGTAAATGGTGAGAACTGGAAAAGATCATCCTGAGTGAGTTGTCCTAGAAGCAGAAAGACACACATGGTATATACTCACTCTTATAGACATATAATATAGGATAAACCTACTAAAATCTGTACATCTAAAGAAACTAATCAAGAGGGAGGACTCTGAATTGCTCAATCCCCATCATGAAAGGCAAAGAGGATGGACATGAGAAAAAGAAAACAGGAAACAACCTAGGAACCTGCCACAGAGGGCCTCTGAAAGGTTCTGCCCTGCAGACTATCAAAGCAGACTCTAAGCCTTATGGCCAACTGTTGGGCAGTATGCATGGAATATTATGAAAGAAGTGGGAAATAGTAAGATCTGGAGAGGACAGGAACACCACAAGGAGAGCAACTGAACCAGAAATTTGAACACAGGGTTCTTCCCAGAGACTCATACTCCAACCAAGTACCATGCATGGAGATAACTTCGAACCTCTGCACAGATGTAGCCCATGGCAGTTCAGTGTCCAACTTGGTTCCATAGTAATGGGAACAGGGACTGCCTCTGACATAAACTGATTGGTCTGCTCTTTGATCACTTCCCCCTGAGGGGGGAGCAGCCTTACCAGGCCACAGAAGATGACAATGCAGCCACTACTGGTGAGATTTGATAGACTAAGATCAGAAAGAAGGAGAGGGGGATCTCCCTTATAAGTGGATTTGGGGAGGGTCATGCTTGAAGAACGGGAGGGAAGGTGGGATTAAGAGTAGAGGAGGGAGGGATTTATGGGTGGATACAAAGTGAATAAAGTGTAACTAATAAAAGTAAAAAAAAAAAAAGAACTAGAATTGGAACAAAAAAAGTTAAAAAAAATAACAATTCCAACCCTATGAAAGCAAAAAAAAAAGAAAAAAAAAACAAGAAAAGAAAAAAGAAAGTCAGAGGTGATTAGTTAAAAAAATTTCAAACAAATTTAGTTCTGAAATTGCAAATGATTCTACATCCAAGAAGCCTGGCAAAACAATTTCATGGAATGTTTAGAGCAGTTCAAATGTTGGATTTTTGAGTGAGGACATCTGTCAGCTATTGGCTAAGTTTTGGGATGGAATATTTCTCAGGAGTCCTCTCAAAAACATGACATGGATACAATAAGTTGTATTATAAATACCAGAATAAACAAGCTGCTCTTTTCCTGAAGCCTTTTTTAGTGCTCTCATAAATCACAACATGCTCTTATTGTTTTTAAATTTAGCAAGTGTAACTCCATTTGGCTTTGAATAATAATGATACAATGATAGTGATTAATCCTATAACTGTAACTTAAATACATACAAGTTGTTAATCCCCCAAAGATTTCATAATCTTGGCTTATTATCATCTACAGATATTTAGCATACCATGTACCTAAAAGAACTATAAAGGTAAAATTCAAATGTTAATAACTTTTCTATAATAGAGACCAGAAACAATTTTACTGTCCCCAAATGGAAATCAAAGCCAGAATTTGAGGATAAATCAATAGCTTTGGAATCTAAGTTTAAAATTCAACTTCAAGAACATTAAGTCTCTATGCTTTTAAAATATCAACTCATGTTCATTTAAAAGTTTAACAGAACAGATAAGAGTGAAAATAACAGAAGGAATAAGAGATGTATTAAACTGTGGAACAAGAGAAAAGGTGATCATAATATATATTTGTATGATGTTTTCAAAAATAACAAAGTGCTGAAAAGATTCATGAGAAATAATGCCATTCAAATTTATCATTAAATGAGTTCCCATGTTTCTGTTTTTCAAAGCGCTGACCCAGGGTCTAACTAATTTTGTCATCTTGCTATGTGGTGCTATATATAATTACACTTATCTGCTTACATCCCCAATATCACTTACTCAGTGTGTCTGAAGGTTTATACAAGAAGAAAAACAAGTTATGTATTCAGATCTCATAGATTTGTAATATATATATATATATATAAATATAACAATATGAAGGTTGTGAAAACTAGGTAAGGGGCTGAGGGGCATTCTGAGTATTCTGCACACATACAAATATGATAATTATATGGCTATACAAATCCATACATATCCATTTTAAACATAAACAAATATAATAAAATATGTATATTACAAAAATTTTACTAAAATATGTAAATTATGCATTACTATATAGGTACATACATACATCCTTATAATGTTTACATTTATATTTATTTAGTGTCCACTGCTATCTTGAAACTAGAGTATACATACTGAGTTCTTGATGAATAATTTTAGTCCATGGTGATCAGATAGGATACAAGGGATTATTTCAATCTTCTTGTATCTGTTGAGGCTTGCCTTGTGACCAGCTATATGGTCTATTTTGGAGAAGGGTCCATGAGGTGCTGAGAAGAAGGTCAATTCTTTTGAGTTTGGGTGAAAGGTTCTGTAGATGTTCATGAGGTCCATTTGATTCATAACCTCTGTCATAATTATTGTATCTTTGTTTAATTTCTGTTTTGTTGACCTCTTTTGTTGAGAGTGGGGTGTTGAAGTCTCCCACTATTAATGTGTGTGGGTCTATGTGTGGTTTAAGTTTTATTAAAGTTTCTTTTACAAATGTGAGTGCCCCTGCATTTGGGGCATAGATGTTCAGGATTGTGATATCTTCCTGGTGGATTTTTCCCTTGATGAGTATGAAGTGTCCTTCCTCATCTCTTTTTATTAATTTTGGTTGAAAGTCTATTTTATCAGATATTAGAATGGCTACTCCTGCTTGCTTCATAGGTCCATTTGCTTGGAAACTGTCTTCCAGCCCTTTACTCTCAGGTAATGTCTATCTTTGTGATTTAGGTATGTTTCTTGTATGCAACAGATTGTTGGGTCTTGTTTACGCATCCATTCTGTTAGTCTGTGTCTTTTTATTGGAGAATTGAGTCCATTGATGTTGAGGGAGATTAATTACCAGCGACTGTTAGATCCTTTGATATTGATATTGGTCATGGTAGTATGTTTGTGTGTTTGGCTACATTTGTTTTGCTGTAGTGAGGGTATTTATTTCCTGTGCATTCTTGAAAGTAGTTTTCTTGGGTTTTATTTTTCCTTCTAATACCTTCTTTAATGCTGGATTTGTGTGTAGGTATTGTTGAAATATGTTTTTGTCGTTGAATATCTTGTTTTCTCCGTCTTTAAGAACTGAGAGTTTTGCTGGGTACAGTAACCTAGGCTGACATATGTGTTCTCTTAGGGTCTGCATGATATCTATCCAGGCTCTTCTGGCTTTCATAGTTTCTGTTGAGAAGTCAGGTGTGATTCTGATGGGTTTGCTATTATAAGTTACTTGGCCTTTTTCCCTTGCAGCTTTTAATATTTTTTCTTTGTTCTGTATATTTATGTTTTGATTATTATGTGAGGGGAGGATTTTCTTTTCTGGTCTAATTTATTCCTGAGAAGCACCACCATTCAGTTGACCATACCCAAAAAGCAGAGGAGAACTTCAGAACCCCACCAAGTGGATTCTCCCTGCCCCAGGACTCAGCAGGCACCAGAAATTAACAGACAACACCTGAGACAGAGAGATGGGTAGAGGCCAGCAAAAAAGCACACCCAACAAAAGGCAAAGCAATATGGCATCCTCAGAACCCAGTTATCCAGGGGCAAGTAGCCCTGGACACCCTAACATAAGTGAAATTCAAGAAGATGACCTTACATCTATGCTTATGAAGAGGTAAATGGAGGAAGTAAATAAAATGCATAAAGAATTTGGGGAAGATATAATAAAACATATTATGGTCATCTGTAAAGAAATACAGGAAAATGCAGCCAAACAGTTTGTGTCACTGAAAGAAATAAAAGAAACAGAGGAACGTTCAAACAAACAGCTGAAGGAATTGAAGGAAAAACAGGAAAATACAGTCAGACAGGTGAAGGAAATCAACAAAACTGTTCAAGATCTGAAGATAGAATTGGAAGAATTAAAGAAAACACAAATGGAGGAAATCATGGAGAGGGAGAACCTAGGAAAGAAAATAGGAACTACAGAGGTAAGCATAACCAACAGACTACAAGAGATGGAAGAAAGAATCTCAGGTGTGGAAGATACAATGGAAGAAATTGATGTATCTGTCAAAGAAAATAATAAATCTAAAAAATTCCTGACACAAACCATCCAAGAGATCCAAGATGACATAAAAAGACAAAACCTAAGAATAATAGGAATAGAGGAAAAAGAAGATTCCCTCCTCCAAGGCCCAGAAAATATTTTCAAGAAAATCATTGAAGAAAATTTTCCCAACTTAAAGGGGAGGCCTATAAGAATATAAGAGGCCTATAGAACACCTAATAAATTAGAACAGAAAACAAAATCCTCCTGTCACAGAATAATTTTAGAATTAAAAAATAGTACACTGAAAGACTCTACCGAGCAGTGTATCAAAGCAGATATTAAGACTCAAAACCAAACCTTCGGCAGAGTGCAGGGAATCATCTGAAAGAAGAGGGAGTTAATATGACCTGGAGAGGACAGGAGGTCCACAAGGACCAAATATATCTGGGCACAGGGGTCTTTTATGAGACTGTTTCTCCAACCAAGGATCATGTGTGGATATAACCTAGAACCTCTGCTCGGATGTAGCCCATGGTAGATCAGTATCCAAGTGCGTACTCTAATAAGAGGAAGAGGGACTATTTCTGACATGAACTGAATGGCTGGCTCTTTGATACTCCCCACCCCCGAGGGAGCAGCAGCCCTGCTAGGCCATAGAGGAAGACTTTGCCGCCAGTCCTGAAGATACCTGATAAGTCAGGGTCAGATGAAAGGTGAGGAGGTCTTTCCTTACCAGTGGACTTGGAAAGGGGCAATGAGGGAGGGAGAGTGGGGTTGGGAGGGAATGAGGGAACAGGATATAGCTGGGATACAGAGTTAACAAACTGTAACTAATATTAAAAAAAAAACTTAAAAAATGATACACTTTTCACATTAAACCTTTCACATTCTGTGAGAAAATTTGTATGTACTCATTAGAAATTACTCAGGAAGCTCTCAGGTACCTTTATCTGGGTTCCTTCAATGTCAGAATCATGGAATATTATAACCAGAAAATTCAGTTAATACTGTGATGATTGTGTGGATTGTCAACTTCATAAGATCAGAAATAATCTAGGAGATTGACATGCCTGTCAGGAACTATGAAGACAAGATTAGGTGAGGAGGGACGCCCCACCATGGAAGAGGATGGCATCATACTCTGGCCTTATGTTCTAGACTGCATCAGAAGGAGAAAGCTGGCCCTCCAGAGGCATTGTTTGTTCTCTGCTTCCTAAGTGTTGATACAACATGACTAGTTGCTTCAAGCCTCTACCACCTTATTCTCTTCTCTAATGAACCACAACCTTGAACTGTGAATCAAATAAGCCTTTTATTATATTTTTAAGAGTAGCAGGAAAAGTAACTCTGTCATAAAGTTGGTATTGTTAATATCGTCATTTGTTCTAGTAAAGCTGGCTCTTACATCTTTGGGAGTGTTAGTGGTAGAATCTAGAGGACTTTAGTATTTTAGCTTAGAAGTATTTTTAGCATGACAGAACAAGAATTTGATGGATCACCTTTCTAGGACTCGCAGGAAGGCTCAAAGAAAGGTAGAGGAGTGGAGACTCTTGTCTCATAAGCTTTCAGAAAGGAACAAGAATGCCATTAGGAACAGGACTAGGAAGCATTTGTTACATTTTGGCAAAGAATATGGTTTTACTTCTATGTTCTGAGAACTTGCATTAAGATGAATGTAATGGTAATGTATTAATTTGTTGGCAGGGTATATTTTAAAGCAGAAGAACATTCAGACAGTGGCATGCCTGAGGTTTACTGCTCTTATCCCGATCCACAGTGACAAAGGGTAAAATGTTGGTGGAAACATATATAAGTGTGCTTTTATAACACCACAATCAAATAGTTTGTTAAGGAGGAAAAGAGCCTGAAGAAACTCAAATCTGCAGCCAGACCATGTGCCAAAATAGAAAGTGTAATTGTTATACTTCTTGTTCTGTACTAGGACAAAATGGAACTATTCCCTGAAGGTGACTCTCATCCATCAAATGCTGCAACTTGTGCAAATGTAAATTTAGTTGAGAAGAGAGAAACTGACCTGAAAATGGAGCAGATGGAATTCCAGATCATTAAAAGTATTCTATGAACATTTCTTCTCCCATGATGAGCACACAAAGGGCGATACAGTTATGACCCAAGGGAATCATTCAAATTGTCAGCAGAACTTACTGCTAAAATTCTCCACATTGTATTGATTTCACAGACATGGAAGGTGCAGAAAGTGCAGTCATGAAGTTTGGTTTCATCTTCTATGTAGCAGTGGAGCCAGACAATGTGTGGCAGATCCTTTCAGAGAACCAAAAAGGACATTATGTGAAGCGGTCAAGGTGAAGTCTAAGTTGTAATGGAGACACCAGGCTATTAGAGAGAGCACAAACATGCCTAGAGTAAACACAAGGTTATATTTGTGGAGGGTGGAGATACCTAACCCTTTCTGAACACTGGTGGTTGTATCACAGGTATGAGACGGCAAGAAGGGAGTACAGGGATTGCTGTTCATCCGTATGGACTTCTGTCATGCATGCTCTTGCTCTACCATTCTTTAAATGTTCCCCTTCCTCCAATTTTGTATAGGAATGTTTACTGTGTGACACTCTATCTCATGTTTTACTCTAAAGTGGCTGAAAGTTGATAGATGGCTTGGATTCCCAGATGTCTTAGACTTTGGAATTACAAACAGTGTTGGAATTGTTAAAGGTTGTGAAAACTTTTGAAGTTGGACTAATTTTTTTTTTTTTCACTTTGTGACGGCTATAAAATTAGAGAAAGCTGTGATTGGTTTGGGATCAAGGAAACTAACATGTCGATCAATATGAAGATATGATTCTCAAAAAAAAAAAGAAATATAAATGGCTAATAAACAGTCCTAAGGTATGTTCATTATACAAACTGAGAAGGTTTCATCTATATATTTAGAAACACACACATGCAGACACCAACACATGCAACAATTAATGCTATAAAAGAGGCCATGTGTCTTAAAAATATATGAGAGTGTTTAGAGGGAGAAAATTTAAAGAAAAACAATGTAATTATAATACCATCTTAAACAACAAAATAGATACTTTTAAGGGTTTAATTTCAGTAGGGTCAGGAAATGCAAATCAAAAGTACTGTGAGAGTCCATCTCACTTCAATCATAATGGTCATCACCAAGAAGTCAAATGGTGACTAATACTGGTGTTCATGTGGGAAAGAATGAGCTTCAGTCAGTCTTAGTGTAGCTGACAACTGATATAGCTATGACCAAAATTGGTGTAGATATTCCTCATGAAGGTAGGAACAAAACTATTATTTGACCCAGATATTCCATTCCTTTTCACATAAAGAAATGATTTTATATCCTGCTAAGATACTTGTTCATTGCTGTTTATTGTCAGTTTATTTTCAATATCTAAGAAATAAAATTAATCTAAATGTCCGGCTATTAATGGATGGATAACGGAAAGGTGGTAGATATACAAAATAGAATGCTACTTAGGTAAATGTCAAAGAAATATGACACTTTCTAGGAAATGGATGTAACTGGAAAGATTACACTGGATGAGATAACCCTGACAGAGAAAAACAAAGTGTGTTCAATTTAGAGTAATTGAAGAGGGTAAATCAAGAAAAAATTACACTGAGAAGGAGCATATCACACATAGGTAGATAGTGGAGTAGATTATAGGTAATGAAAAATAGTGAGGGAGAACACTGTATATGGGAAGATTTAGGTGGGGGAGGATGGAGGGGATAGGAGAAACAAAGGTGTGAGGTGGGCAAAAAGTAAATGTGAAAAATCCATATGGAAATCTATAGTAATGCAACCAAATTAAAAGCTCAATTTAAAAGTGAGATGCTATGATATCTCACATAGCTGGTAAAAAAAAAAAATCTTTAACAGCATGGATTAAAGTGTAGGAAGGACCAAGTACCAGAATACAGTGTATATGTGTATTAAATCGTGAAAAAAAAAAATGAGGCAGGAAAGAATTTACAATCTGGTGTTCTTTAAAAGGGAAAGTCCTGGTTTTGGGGTATTAAATTGACAAGGACTAGCGTTATGATGGTTACTTTTTTTTTTCTTCTGTTCATGATGGCTTTATTCATTATATCCCCAGATATATATATATAATATATAATATATATTATATATATAATATATATATATATATAATTTTAATTATACTTTATTTACTTTGTATTCTCCCTCTAGTTCTCTCCCTCCTCCCCTCCCAATCCTTCTTTCCCCTCCTCCCCCTTTCCACACAGAATGGCCAAGATCAAAACCTCAAGTGACAACACATGCTGGAGAGGTTGTGGAGAAAGAGGAACCTTCTTCCACTGCTGGTGGGAATGTAAACTTGCACAACCACTCTGGAAATCAATCTGGCTCTTTCTCAGACAACAAGGAATAGTGCTTCCTCAAGATCCAGCTATACCACTCCTTGGCATGATGGTTACTTTTAATTGATTGTCAACAAAATCTAGTATTTTCTAGAAGATAGCCTCTATACATATATGTGAAGAATTGTCTCAATTAGGTAAGCCTCTGAGTGCCCCTCTGAGGACTATGTATATTAGATTAATCGAGGTAGAAAGGGGAAGAGCAGGCCACAGAGTAGGACAATGCAGCCAGTCCTGATGAGACCTGATAAGCTAAGGTCAGATGGAAGGAGAGGAGGACCTCCGCAATCAGTGGACTTGGAGAGGGACATGGGAGGAGATGAGGGAGGAAGGGTAGGATTGGGAGGGAATGAGGGAGAGGGCTACAGCTGGGAGACAACGAGAATAAAATGTAATTAATGTAAATTTTTTTAAATTAAAAAAGTGACAGGAACCATTCCAGGGCGTTGATCCTAGACTACATAAAGCTGAGTTATGCTACTCAGACATTCATTGTTCCTTTGCTTCCTGACTGTGATGCGATGTGGCCAGTTGCCTCAAGTTCCTGGTGCCTTGATTCCTTAGCCATGATAGATTTTACCCTCGATTATGAGCCAAAATAAATTATTTTTTCTTCAAATTGTTTTGTCAGAGTATTTTTATCTCAGCAACAGTAACTAACACAAATACAGTCCACATA
Source organism: Psammomys obesus (assembly GCF_907164565.1). Classification (NCBI taxonomy): domain Eukaryota; kingdom Metazoa; phylum Chordata; class Mammalia; order Rodentia; family Muridae; genus Psammomys; species Psammomys obesus. Next base: position 6,302,516 of record NW_026591643.1, on the reverse strand, counting down.
TACTCCTCAAAATTTTTCATACTCAGACACAATTCTCTCTGTGCATGCATATTTCTTGCAATGTTAATGCATATACAGTTTGGAAAATCCACTGAAGTAAAAAAAAATTATAAACCACTCCATCAACACTTTTGCTGTTATTACTCTTAAGAATATTCCATCATCGTGATGCATCACCGTCTGTTTACCTTAACATCCATTAAAGGGCATCTGGATTGGTTTTGGTTTTCAGTTACTATAAACAATGATCATTCATAGACAGATTTTTATGAGAAAATACCTTTCACTTGAGCATAATTGTCCCAAGGTACACCTGCTGAGTCATATGGTAATCACATATTTAGTCTAGAGAAGCAACTGAAAACTGTTTTTCATGGTGGCTTTGACATTTTAGCTTTTCACCAGCGTGTACATGAATGATGATTTCCCTCAACCAGCACCAGAACTTGGAATTTATTATGCTATTTTTGATCATTGGAACAATGCACAAGATTGTCAAATAATTCTACTTATCTGTTCAATGAACAATTAGTAAGTATAATATAAAACTTTAGTCACAAAGAAAACAAAAGAATTTGTCTTATGAAATATATTTTATGAGAAAGTTTAGCAATTTATATAAATAATAAATAGTAGAATCTAGAATTCATTACATTCTAGTGAACTACAAGAATAACTGTTAATGGGAAAAATAGAAGGAGGTGAGTGTAGACTGGTATTTAGATTTCAAGAAAGGTCACCCAAATTGGAGATTTTCAAGACCAGCCTTATAGACAGCTGCGCAAATTCACTGGAGACAAGGTGCACAGTAAGTACATACTTAAACTAGAATGATGTTCAGGAGTCTAGAGTGAGATTATGTAGTATGGAAAAACTACTGAACATGTGGGACTACATGGATTTAGGAAGATAACTGTTGTTTTGCCAACTTTGACCAAGTTTCCCTAACTGGTTAGAAAAATCGGGAAGGTTCTGATAGATAAAAGACAAATAGCATCAAATAATAGTGTGTAGAGAGTTGAATTATGGTTAAAGAATAAAGTGAAGGAAAGAGGGATGAACAATCATCTGCCTCAGAAGGGAGATACTGCTAACCTTCTACTGGCCTGCATATCGGCTTTCACTTGAGGACCAAAGCTATTCAAGAATGAGTCTTCAATGTGTGGAGATGGGGGAGGAAGGGAGGCATTGGGAGGGGAGGAGGGAGGGAACTAGAGGGGGGATACAAAGTAAATAAAGTATAATTAAAAAAGAAAGAAGGGCGAAAGGGAAGAGTAGATGTGCCAAAGGAGGGAAAACAAAACAAAACAAAACAAAGTATGACCAAGAGAAAAGCCCAGCTGATGGTTGCTATGGCCACAGCCCTTCTCTGCAGGCCTCATACAGTGTACACTGAATTCTAACTCCTTTAACTTATTAAAGTATCATATAAAGGCACAAAAAATGTATTATTTAGAAATACGGTTTAGCTCTCTTGCTCTTTTTCTGTTATCCTTTTTAGAACATTAACAAGTAATAACATGATTTTCTTTCTCTGACATTGAAAACTCAGATACATTGTTTTTTTCTATCGTATATTAGCTAAGGAGACCCATAAACAACCTACTTAGACAAAAAAAAAACTGGACTATGATATGTATTAACAATGCACATATCATCTCTATCAGCAAAGTGTGGTGAAGATCAAGGAGACTAGATCGCTTTATTCTTGTGTTTAAATTAGAATTCATCATTGTGTTATTTATTAGGAAGTGAAAGTGTATATGTTCAATGCTTTGACACATAGGTTCCACATGCACAACTCGTGGAATGGCTAAATTAAGCGGCTTCGTGGGTTTATGTCCTCATATGCTTCTCATTTCTTTGGCAAAATTACTTAAAATTTATTACTTGTTTAATTTAACGTATACAGCTTATTATCAAATATATAGCATTTCTCAATACTTTCAAGTTACGAGAAAGCTGTAAGCATTATACAGAATTCTCCCACTCCTTCCTTTTGTATATTAATTTCTTAGTTCTCCTATAACTAAGTATTTGTAACTAGATGACTTGCACAACAGATACTTACCCTCTCACAGTTCTGAAGTGTCTTTTAATTTTTTTTTTATTAATTTTACATTCTGGTCATAGCCCTCACCCTCCTCTCCTCCTGGTACCACCCTCCCTTCCTGTTTCCTCTTTCCCCCTTTGTACTCATCAGAGAAGGGGAACCCCTCCCCCTAACCATATCAAGTTGCATCAGGACTGAACACATCCTCTTCTGTGGCCTGGCTAGGTAGTCCTGCCAGGAAAATGTGATAGAAAAGCAGGCAACAGAGTTCATGTCACATAGCTATGCCTGGCTCCCCTCTTTAAGCACAGCAGAGTATAATTTATCTAATCACTTCAGGGGTCATCTGTCTCCCCTGGGATAAGAGTCTCAGGTTGGGCCAGTCATTGGTTAGACATTCCCCCAATCTCTGCTCTAATTTGTCTCTGCCCAACTTGTAGACAGGGTAAATTTGGGGTCAATTTTTTTTTTTGTGTGTGTGTGTGTGCGTATATGTGTAAGTTATTGGTGTTTCTTTCTCTTCAGTAGGAGTCATATCTAGTTAGAGGGTGGCTTCTTCAGTCTCCATGCTTCCTGTTAATAGGAGTCTCAGCTAGACTCACCCTCATATTCTCCCAGGAGCCTACCCTGTCCAAGATCTCCAGCTTGTGTGTTTGAAGAGAAGAGACAGGATACGAGAGGGAGAATGGAGAGAAAAGAGGGTCGACATCCAACCTGGGGAGAGAGAGGTGGGAAGACAGAGGGCTTGCGGAGAGAAGAAAATACTTGGGCAGGAACTTCTCCTGACAATCTGAAGTGTCTTAAATGTAGATCTGAGTTAAAAATCAAGGTGAAGGAAGGTCATAAATTGGGCTTGTTCTTTCTGTGTGCTGTGAGGGAGGATCAGTTCCTAGCCTCTCCTTAATGTAGAAATTATATCCTTCCCTAGTCTCTTCATATCCTTTCCCTTTCTTTCATGACACTGTGTCCATATTTCCTCTTATGAGGATGACAGTCATAATAGATTAAGAATGATACTAACAGTGTCACCTTAATTAGAGTATCCGAGAAGATGTCAACTACAAATAAGGTCATACTTTAGGTCACTGGAGTTTAGGATCTTAGCTCATTATGCTACCTGAAACACATAGATCCCTGACACTTATTCCTCTCTTCACTTCTTATTCCCCATCATTGCCATTCTTCATTTAGTTGTTTGAGAAGAGCAATGATACATGTTTCATGATTCCATAATTCTCCAATGTGTACTTTCATCAGTCAAAGGTCTTCTTTTATATCATATGGACCTCCAAAGAATATATCAGCTTTATGTAACACCAACATCCTCTTGTATGCTCCATGTATTTTTTGCACACTGTCTTAACAGGGTTCTTTACTGTTCCTACAAAGGATATCATTCATGTATATGTGTTGCTTTTGTTTTCTTGGTCACCCCTTTAGCTCAAAATAGTCTCTCTTGTGTCTTTCGATTCTCCACATCTTAAAAACTATATTTTAAAAAATTATTTTCATTATGTATATGTGTATGCCACCTGTGTGCCTCAACGGAAGTCAGAAGTTAGAGCACGAGTTACAGGCCATTGTGAATAACATGGCTTGGATGATGGGAACAAAAATTGGGTCCTCTGGAAGAGCTGTTAGCACTCTTGACCCTTGAACTGGTTTTTCAGCCCTCTTGACAACTTTGAAGAATACAATGTATATATTTATGTTGAAAAGCCTTTAATCAGAGTCTGTATCAGCCTTCCCTGAAAGGAAACACAGGCCATATTTTTTTCTCCTTCTTCTCCTCCTTCTTCTTCTTCTTCTTCTTCTTCTTCTTCTTCTTCTTCTTCTTCT
>NW_026591643.1:6290718-6298614 GCF_907164565.1 Psammomys obesus | reverse complement strand
TTCTTCTTCTTCTTCTTCTTCTTCTTCTTCTTCTTCTTCTTCTTCTTTTTCTTCTTCTTCTTCTTCTTCTTCCTCCTCCTCCTCCTCTTCCTCCTCCTCCTCCTCCTTCTCCTCCTCCTTCATTTAATTTTTTATTTTTAACTTATTCATTTTATATCCTGACCATAGCCCCCTGCCCCTTCTCATCCCAGTTCAACCATCCCTCCCTTCCTCTTTCCCCCCACCTCCCCTAGTCCTCAGAAAGGGGAGACCTCCTCTCCTACCAACTGACCCCAACCTATCAAGTTCCATCAGGACTGGCTGCATCCTCTTCCTCTGTGGCCTGGTAAGGCTGCAGCACCATGGGGAAGTGATCAAAATGCAGGCAACAGGGTGCATGTCAGAGATAGCCCCTGGTTCCCTTACTAAGTGATGTACATAAGACTGAGCTCCCTATTGCCTACATTTGAGCAGGGTGTCTAGGCCCTCCCCATTCAAGGTCCTTGGTCATCACATCACTCTCCACAGGCTCCCCTGGCCCATATTTGTTGGCTCTGTTGGTCTTCTTGTGGCGCTCCTATCCCCTCCAGGTTCTTCTCTCCCCCCACTCTTCCATAAGACTCCCTTGTGCTCTGCCAAAAGTTTGGCTATGAGTTTCAGCATCTGCTTCAATACCCTGCTGGGGGAGTTCTTCAGAAGACATCTATGGTAGGCTCCCATCCTGTTCCCTCTCTTCAACCTCTTCCAGTGTCTATTCTATTTGCCCTTCTGAAAGAGAATTAAGCATCATCCCTAGAGTGCTCCTTGTTACTTAGCCTCTTTAGGTCTGTGGATTGTAGTATGGTTATCCTGTGTTGAATGGCTAATATTCCTTATAAGTGAGTATATATCATTTGTGCCTTTCTGGGTTTGGGTTACCTCATTCAGGATGAACTTTTTCAGATCCATCCATTTGCCTGAAAATTTCATGATGTCCTTGTTTTATTAGTTGAATAGTATTGCATTATGTACCACAGTTTCTTTATCCATTCTACAGTTGAGGGACATCTGGGTTGTTTCCAGATTCTTGGTATTACAAATAAAGTCACTATGAACATATTTGAGCAAGTGTCCTTGTATGGTGGGGCATCTTTTGGGTAAACAGAGTTTGAACTGTGCTTTTCTATGTGAACCTGACTGAAGGACTCATAATAGTCATCAGTTCCCATACTGTTCTTCTCAGCCTGGGAAACATAGTCATATTTCGATTGATTAGACATGTCCTTTGTGACTAATAAGACCTTGGGCAGCATAGTAGATAATCAGAGTTTACACCAGGATCTTGCTTTAGTCAGTACTCCACTTATTTTGACACAACCCATTCCTGACTTCTGCTTCAATCACCACAGCTGTAATGATTGAAAATTACTGCTTTTGTATCTATCATTCCTTCTACATTTACTTACATGAAGAAAATTTCCTCTACCTCCTTCAAATATAAAGCAATATGTTTGTTCATTCAGATGCTATGGAAGTAATAAATTCTGATTAATTTAATGGACTGGTACATGCTATTATTGATATTTTTAATTATCAAATGATCTGATATTTATTCACTGGGATAAGCATTAGATTATCCAGCCCCTTTTATGTCTTTCCAACATACTTTATTAATCCTTGTACATTTCTTTACCAAGTAGTAAAGAAAGATCTTTTGTGATCATGTTATATTTTTTTCATCCACCTTGAAGCTTGAAATTAGCCATTTATTAATACAAAAAATTATCACTATTTTTACTTTCTTTCTTCTTTCTTATTTCATGTGGTGTATCTGTACACATACATGAATGAGCCTCTTCAGAGGCTAGAGGTTGGCATCTGCTGTCCTGCTCCATTGCTCTACATAATTACTTTTGAAACAGGATTCCTTGCTGAAATTAGAGACTGCCGTTTGGGCTAGATTGGATAGTGAGTAAGACCACAAGATCTGCTCATCTCCCTTTCCCCAGAGGTAGTATTGCATATACCTGCTACCATACCAAGCTTGGGTACTGGGGATCTGAAACCAAGTCACTATGATTGGTAGCAAGTACTTTAGCCTTGGAGCACTCTCCTTCAGGCTCTTGTAATTCCTTTGATGGAGGAAGAAATTCAGAATACAAAACTGTGTATGAGTTTATTTCCATGAGCTCATTGCTATTGTTCTGTCATTTGAACATGAACACAAACTGGACACAGATACATATATATGCGTATATATATGTATGCAGTTGTAAATGAATGTATTTGAATTTGTAAACACAACTTAGATATTCTAGGCATACATGCATATATTAATTTACAACCTTTCCATAGCTGTTTGTAAATGTGCACATTTGTTGTAGCTTTTATAGTTTTATTGTTCTAACAGTGCTAGTTGTCAGCTTGACCAAGTCTAGAAACACTTGGGAGAAAGACCTCTGACCAAGCTTATAAAGGATTATTCTAGTTAGGATAGTTGATGTGGAAATGCCCATCGTGTGTGGGCAGCACCATTTCATTTGGGTGCATCCTGACTTGAAAGGCCTTAGTGAAGACTGCAGGGTCATGCATGGGGTGTATGCCAAGGGAGGCTTTGTGTGTGGAAGCAGCTGGCCCAAGATATGTGATGTGGGTAGCGGAGAAGGAAATATGATGATTCAGGTCCTTTTGAAGTCCATATTATCCTTCATGAGCCTCAGATGCTGCATATGGAGCAGCAGGAGTTTGTCCTGCTGTGTTTTGATTTTTCTTTGATTTGATTATTGTGATTCCTCCATTCTAACTTGTTATAAGAATGTTTACTTTGTGTTATTATATGTTGGAAATATATAACTTTTTAAATTTTATTTTATAGGAAGCTCTAATTATTGAAACTATAAATGGCCATGGGGACTCTTAAAGTTATATTATATTTTATATTATGAGATAAACATAAGACTCCAGAGACAAGTAGTGGAAGATTTTGGCTTGAAAATGATGTATTTAGGTGTCAAGTAGACAAGGATTAGAGCTATAAAGGTTAGTGTTAATGGTCAACGTGACAAAATCTAGAATTACCTGGCAGTTAGCCCTCTGATCATATCTATGAAGGATTTTATCTACTGAGTTAATTGAGTTGGAAAGGCTAACCCTGAATGTGGGCAGCAGTATTCCATGGGCTGGGCCCTGGACTGAATGCAGAGAGGGAGGAGAGCAGTAATTACCCTGTTCTACTGATTTTCTACAGACTCAGTGTGATTCTAGCTGCCTCATATCCTTCCTCTGTTATATCTACTGCAATAATGGACTGCAGTCTTGAACTCTGAGTAACTCTGTGAACTGGATTAAGACCACAGCCCTCATTAAGTTCTTTTTCTTTTTAATTTTAATTTTTATTTTTTATCAATTATAAATTATTCACTTTTTATCCCCCTGTAGCTCCCTCCCTCCTCCTGTCCCAATCTCACCTTTCTTCCCCCTTCTCCACACATGACTTCTCCCAGTACACTGATAAGGGAGGTCTTCCTCCCTTTCCTTCTGATCCTAGTCTGTCAGGTAGCATCAGGAGTGGCTGTATTGTCTTCCTCTGTGTTCTAGTAAGGCTGCTCCCTCCTCAGGGGGAGGTTATCAAAGGGCAGGCCAATCAGTTCATATCAAAGACAGTCCCTCTTCCCATTACTTATGGAATTCACTTGGACACTGAACTTCAATGGGCTATATCTGTGCAGGGTTCTAGGTTATCTCCATGAATGGTCCCTGGTTGGAGTATCAGTCTCAGGAAAGACCCCTGTGCCCAGAATTTTTGGTTCTGTTGCTCCCCTTGAGGAGCTCCTGTCCTCTCCAGGTCTTAATATTTTCCACTTCTTTCATAAGATTCCCTGCACTCTGCCCAAAGTTTGGCCATAAGTTTCACCATCTGCTTGGTACCCTGCATGGTAGAGTCTTTCAGAGGCCTTCTGTGGTAAGCTCCTGTTCCCTGTTTTCTCCTTCTTCTGATGTTCTCCTTTCTTCTTCTTCTCTGCCTTTCTGAATGGAGATTGAGCATTTTACTAGAGTCCTCCTTCTTGATTAGTTTCTTTATGTGTACAGATTTTAGTATGTTTATCCTATATTATATGTCTAATATCCACTTATGAGTGAGTATATACCCTGTGTGTCTTTCTGCTTCTGGCATATCTCACTCAGATGACCTTTTCTAGACCCCACCATTTGCCTGCAAATTTCATGATTTCCTTGTTTTTAATTGCTAAATAGCATCCCATTGTGTAAATGTACCACAATTTCTGTAACCATTCCTTTATTGAGGGACATCTGGGTTTTTTTTCTAGGTTCTGGCTATTAAAAATAAAGCTGCTATGAACATGGTTGAACAAATGTCCTTGTTGTATATTTGAGCCTCTTTTGGATATATGCCTAGGAGTGGTTTAGCTGGATCTTTTTTTTTTCTTTATTAATTACACTTCATTCACTTTTTATCCCCCCTGTGGTACCCTCTCTCCTCCTGTCCCAATCCTTCCCTTCCTCCACCCTCTGCATGCATGACCCTCCCCAAGGCCACTGATAGGGGAGGTCTTCTTTTCCTTCCTTCTGATCCTAGTCAATTAGGTCTCATCAGGAGTGGCTGCATTGTCTTCTTCTGTGGCCTGGTAATGCTGCTTCCTCCTCAGGGGGAAGTAATTAAAGAGCAAGCCAATCAGTTCATGTCAGAGATAGTCCCTGTTCCCATTACTATGGAACCCACTTGAATACTGAACTGTCATGGGTTACATCTGTGCAGGGGTCTTAGGTTATTTCCATGCATAGTCCTTGGTTGGAGTATCAGTCTCAGGAAAGGCCCCTGTGTGTAGATTTTTTTGTTCTGTTGCTCTCCTTGTGGAGTTCCTGTCCTCTCCAGATCTTACTGTTACCCACTTCTTTCCTAAGATTCCCTGCACTCTGCCCAAAGGTTGCCCATAAGTCTCAGCATCTGCAGTGATAGTTTGCAAGGCAGAGCCTCTAGCTGGATCTTGTGGAAGCACTATTCCTAATTGTCTGAGAAAGCTCCAGATTGATTTCCAAAGTGGTTGTACAAGCTTACATTCCCCTAGCATTAGAAGAGGGTTCCCCTTTCTCCATAACCTCTCCAGCATGTGTTGTCACTTGAGATTTTGATCTTAGCCATTCTGATGGGTATAAGGTGAAATTTCAGGGTTCTTTTGTTTTGCATCTCCCTGATGGCTAAGGCTCTCAGCTGCTGGCCAAGAGCGGAGCACTCAGCTGCCTAGAAGTTGTTTTCCTTGGAGTATTTTTATCACAGAAAAAGGAAAGAAGCTAAGACAATATCATTTTCCTGAATCTCAATAATCTTGTGAATCACACAAACTCTGTAAAATGTATTGGAATGATGGGACATGGTGGTAGGGTCCAGGTTAAAACAAATTAAACCGGTTACATCCTTCTCTCTAGGAGTCATGAGAGTCCTAAATCGGACAACTTCCCTGAAGACTTAGGTGGTCCCAGATGCTGTTACAGTGCCTCACTCCCATTCCTCCATCTTCTCAGCTGAGGAAGAGGCATTATCAAGCAGGGAGAGTCTGTTCCCACTCTGCTCTGCCTAGATCCCACATGTGCAGGAAGTGTGCAAATAGGTTTTGAGATGATTTATCATAAACCAACAAAGTACTAGAACAACTCCCCTTTCCACCTCAACACTTCAGTGAACTTTCTAAAGTCCCTTCCTTTTTTTGTTTGTAAACCATTTGTTGAACAGTGACAAACTTGTTCTTACTATATTCAAAATATTTACTCTTTTGCTAGAACATTTGGCTTATTTGCTTAATGCAAGCAGCTTCCTAATAACACTGGCTTCATCTTCTAGAAATCTGTAGCTTCTTTTGTGCTAAGTCATCCCTGTCTTTCCACTCTGTGCACTTTACACAGGCATCAACATTCTGATCCAGTTGAGAACACCAATGCCCTTGTGTCCTCACACCAACCCCCATCTCCTTTGAAAGTTGATAAAGAAAAAGAAACAAAGAAAGTGAATTAAGATGGAGGGGGGAAAGAATAATTACTTTTATGTTGTTATTACTATAGAACACCCTGAGTCCAAAATTGAACTGCAATTGGCAAGTCATGGTTAGACATATATCATCAGTGTCTTCTTGGATCTAGAAAATGACATTAAATTGAAACTTAGCTCATCTTTCCAAAATCTCAGCTTGCTTCTAACAGGAAAGGAAAAGTACTAGATGAGCATACTACCCTTCTTGGGCAGTCTTCACAAGTAGGGACTAAAGATTACACAAGAGTGGCTAAATATGCAAGTTGGAGAAATTCTTTTCATTACACACAAGATAATTCTGTTTTCGCAAACTTAAGAGCATCTCCTGTAATGCACACACACTCTGAAAAGAAGAGTGTTGTTTACCGAATGTGCTATCGTTCTTAGTAATGCAATAGAACTGAATTTCTTGGTTTCTATTTAGGATTCCTGAATTTCTTGGTTTCTATTTAGGATTCCTGAAGCATTGCTCATATCATTTCCTGACAAATGCTCATATCATTTGTTCTTAGATGTCTGTTTGACAAAATAGGGGTAGCGTTTCTTACTTTTCAAATTTGGTAAATACAGAAAATTATGGGAGAGTTTTTAGACCCCTGGTGAGTTTCTTTAAAATGAAAGTCTTTGCCTAAATCATTTTTGTCATTGTGTCCTGTGACTCATTAGTGCTTAGTTTGTGTTCACATGCAATCCTGTTGTGTGCCAAAGCTAGGGAATTTAGATTCTGTCCCCACATTTTATTTTTATTTGTGGGTGCACACGTATTTGTGCCTCTGTGTGTGTGCATGTGTGCATATGTGTGTGTATGTATTGTGTTTACAGTATGCGTAGTGTCTGTGACTATAGAGAAGAGGGTAAAATGACAGATCCTTTGGAGATAGAGTCATAGATAGTTGTGAGATGCCTGACTTGGATGCTGGGGACCAAATCTAGGTCCCCTGGAAGTACAATAAATACTCTTAATCACTGAGCTATCTCTCCATCACGCGGGTCTTTTCTATGGAATCGTTGTGAAAAATCTCAGTTTACCATGTGTTTTAAGAGACTAAAATGCCTTGGATATTTTAGTATGAATTCCAATTTAAACTATCTAGTAAAATCTTACACTTACTCTGTTGTTCTCTTTAAGCTTAATGAATCAAAATATGAACAAACAGACCTCATTCAAATTGTTCTATCCAGAAACTCTAATGCAGTTTGCAATGCAGCTATCTCAGGTATCTGCCTTTAGATGGCCCAAGAAATGCTCTTACATAACCTAGTGTATTAGTTACTTTCACCATTACTGAATAACTTAAAAATATGTAATCAAAGTGACTTAAAGAAGGGAAAGTTTATTTTGGTTTATATTCTGAGAGGGAATCCAAGATGGTGGGGAAGGCATGGCTGCAGAAGGGTAAGGCTACTGGTCACATTGCATTCACAGTCCCGAAAAAGATAAATTTACATCCTGGTGCTAGGCTACATTTCTCTTTTTCATTCCTTACATGGGTTTACCCAAAGAACAACAAGATGCCACATACATTAAGAATGGCTTTTCTTACCTCAATTAACCTAATCTAGAGAATCCTTCTCAGACATGTCCATCTCTTTGATGATTCTAAACTTTGCCATGTTTATAATCAATATTAACCATTACATGTGGTAACAAGCTGCTGTGTTGTGGGTGACAGATGGTCTGATGGTCTTAGGTTACAGTGCCAGCCCTTGCCATACTTAGCTCAGGGATCTCGGGTAATATCAAACATCTCCTTCCTACAAGATGAAGTTAACAACGTGTGTTTTGTGGATAACCTCAAAGTTAACGAAGAATATCCCAGGGTAGATGTGAGTATGTGGTACATCTAAACACACACACACACACACACACACACACACACACACACACACACACA
>NW_026591643.1:6235957-6290708 GCF_907164565.1 Psammomys obesus | reverse complement strand
ACACACACACACACACACACACACACACACACACACACACACACACACACACACTGGACCAAAGAGGGTAATTAGAACATTACATGAAGCTCTGAAGAATACTTATATTTTCTTGGTGTCTAATATACTGATATACTCAGAACTCACCACGTCATCTTCATAACACTATTTTAGACATTATTTCTCCTTAAATTTACATAACAGTGACAGTAAAATCAGTCAGTCCACCCTGAAACTCTTTGCTGGACTAGACTGCAAATTTGAGAAGTTCCTTCAAAGGCTGTGCAAAAGGCTATTGTCATGAGGCTCTCTGCTGCTCCGATTAGCCTCCTTTAATTTTCCCTTACCTTCTCCATCTTTCCAGATCTCAGCACCCCAAGACAAGGGCATTGAAGCTGTCCTTTAGTTTTAGATTTTTTTCTTTTATTTTACTTTTACTTTGTTAACATTACAGTTTGTTAACTTTGTTTCCCTGCTATCCCACTCCCTCGTTCCCTCCGAATCCCACCGTCCCACCCTCGTCTCCTCCGTGCCCCTTTCCAAGTCCACTGGTAGGGGAGAACCTCCTCCCCTTACATCTGATACTGGTTTATCAGGTATCTTCAGGACTGGTTGCTAAGTCCTCCTCTGTGGCCTAGCAAGGCTGCTTCTCCCAGGGGTGGGAGAGGTCAAAGAGCCCACCATCAAGTTCATGTCAGAAACAGTCTCTGTTTCCCTTATTAGGGTACCCACTTGGATACTGAGCTACCAAGGGCTACATCTGAGCGGGGGTTCTAGGGTGCATCCATACATGGTCCTTGTTTGGAGAAACAGTCTCATAAAAGACCCCTGTGCCCAGATATATTTGGTCTTTTTGGAACTCCTGTCCTCTCCAGGTCGTAATAACCCCCCCCCCCCTTTTTTTTTTTTTTGTTCCCTGCATTCTGCCAGAGGTTTGGTTATGATTCTTAATATCTGTTTTGATACCCTGCAGGGTAGAGTCTTTCAGAGGCCCTCTGTGGTAGGCTCCTGTCCTGTTACTTGTTTGCTCCTACATCCAAAGTCCATCCCATTTGTCTTTCTAAGTGAGGATTGATCATCGTACCCTGGGTCCTCTTTCTTGTTTATCTTCTTTAGGTGGATAGATTTCAGTATATTTATCCTATCTTATAGGACTATATAAGTGAGTATATACCATGTTTGTCTTTCTGCTTTTGGGATACCTCACTCAGGATGATTGTTTCTATGTTCCACCATTTGCCTGCAAATTTCATGATTTCCTTGTTTTTTAATTGCTGAGTAGTATTCCATTGTGTAAAAGTACCACAATTTCTGTATCCATTCCTCAACTGAGGGACATCTGGGTTGTTTTCAGGTTCTGGCTATTACGAATAAAGCTGCTACTAACATGGTTGAGCAAATGTCCTTGTTGTGTACTTGAGCCTAGGAGTGGTATAGCTGGATCTTGAGGAAGCACTATTCCGAATTGTCTGAGAAAGTGCCAGATTGTTTTCCAAAGTGGTTGTACAAGTTTGCATTCCCACCAGCAATGGAGGAGGGTTCCCCTTTCTCCACATCCTTTCCAGCATTGTTGTCATTTGAGTTTTTGATCTTAGCCATTCTGATGGTGTAAGATGAATTCTCAGGGTTGTTTTGATTTGCATCTCTCTGATGACTAAGGACATTGAGCATTTCTTTAAGTATTTCTCTGCCATTCTGAGAATTCTCTGTTCAGCTCTGTACCCCATTTTTTAATCGGATAGCTTGATTTGCTGCTTCTTACATTCTTTAGTTCTTTATATATTCTGGATATTAGCCCTCTGTCAAAGTTAGGGTTGGTGAAGATCCTTTCCCAGTCTATAGGCTGTTGTTTTGTTTTGATGACTATGTCTTTTGCTTTACAGAAGCTTTTCAGCAACATAAGGTCCCATTTATTGATTGTTGCTCTTAGAGCCTGTGCTGTTGGTGTTCTGTTCAGGAAGTTGTCTCTTGTGCCAATGAGTTCCAATGTCTTACCCACTTTTTCTTCTAACCGATTTAGTATATCTGGTTTTATGTTGATATCTTTGATCCACTTGGACTTTAGTTTTGTACAGGGTGATAGATATGGATCTATTTTCATTTTTCTGCATATAAACATCCAGTTGGACCAGCACCATTTGTTGAAGATGCTGTCTTTTTTCCACTGAACGGTTTTAGCTTCTTTGTCAAAAATCAAATATCCATAGGTTTGTGGGTTTAATTTTGGGTCTTCTATTCGGTTCCATTGATCCACTATTCTATTTTTATGCCAATACCATACCATTTTTATTACTATTGTTCTGTAGTACAACTTGAGATCAGAAATGGAGATGCCTCCAGATGAACTCTTGTACAGGATCGTTTTGGAAATTCTGGGTTTTTTTTTTTTTTTGTTTGTTTTGTTTTGTTTTTTCCATATGAAGTTGATAACTTTTCTCTCAAGATCTACGAAGAATCATGTTGGTATTTTGATGGGAATTGCTTTAAATCTGTAGATTGCTTTTAACAGAATAGCCATTTTCACTATGTTGATCCTACCAATCCATGAGCACAGAAGATCTTTCCATCTTCTGATATCTTCTTCAATTTATTTCTTCAGAGATTTGAAGTTTTTCTCATATAGGTCTTTCACTTGCTTGCTTAGTCACTCCAAGGTACTTTATGTTATTAGTGGCTATTGTGAAGGGCGTTGTTTCCCTAATTTATTTCTCAGCCTTTTTGTCTTGGGTATACAGGAGGGCTTTTGATATTTTTGAGTTAATTTTGTATCCAGCCACTTTGCTGAAGGTGTTTGTCAGCTGAAGGAGTTCTCTGGTTGAATTTTTGGGGTCACTCATGTGAACAGTGAACACTGTGTTCATCTGTGAACAGTGAAACTGTGACCTCTTCCTTTCCGATTTGTATCCCCTTGATCTCCTTTAGTTGTCTTATTGCTCTAGCAAGGACTTCAAGTACTAAGTTGAAGAGATATGGAGAGGGTGGGCAGCCTTGTCTCATCCCTGATTTCAGTGGGATTGGTTTGAGTTTCTCTCCATTGAGTTTGATGTTGGCTATAGGCTTGCTGTATATTGCCTTTACTATGTTTAGGTACCTTCCTTGAATCCCTGATCTCTTTTTTTTTTTTATATTGTTTGTTATTATTAGTTACATTTTATTAACTCTGTATCCCAGCTGTATCCCGCTCCCTTATTTCCTCCCAATCCCACACTCCCTCCCTCAGCTTCTCCCTGCCCCTTTCCAAGTCCACGGATTGGGGAGGACCTCCTCCCCTTTCGTCTGGTCCTGTTTTATCAGGTATGATCTCTCCAAAACTTTAAACATGAATGGGTGTTGGATTTTGTCAAATGCTTTTTCAGCATCTAAGGAGATGATCATGTGGTTTTTCTCCTTCAGTTTGTTTATGTGGTGGATTACATTGATGGATTTCCGTATGTTGAACCACCCTTGCATGCCTGGGATGAAGCCTACTTGGTCGTGGTGGATGATATCTTTGATGTGTTCTTGGATTCGGCTTGCCAGTATTTTATTGAGTATTTTTGCATCAATGTTCACAAGAGAGATAGGTCTGAAGTTCTCTTTTTTTGTTGGGTCTTTGTGTGGTTTAGGTATCAAGGTGACTGTGGCATCATAAAATGAGATTGTAATGTTCCTTCTGTTTCTATTTTGTGGGATAGTTTGAGGAGTATTAGTGTTAGTACTTCTTTGAAGGTCTGGTAGAATTCTGCACTGAAACCATCTGGCCCAGGCCTTTTTTTTTGAGGGGAGACTGTTGATGACTGCTTTAATTTCCTTGGGGGATATAGGGCTATTCAGTCTTTCTACCCGATCTTGAATTAATGTTGGTAGATGGAATTTATTGAAAGAAATTGTCCATTTCATTTAAATTTTCAAATTTTGTGCTGTATAGGCTTTTGTATTATGACCTAATGATTGTTTGGATTTCCTCAGTGTCTGTAGTTATGTCACCCTTTTCGTTTCTGATTTTGCTGATTTGGATAGATTTTTCTCTGCTTTTTAGTTAGTTTGGTTAAGGGTTTGTCTATCTTGTTGATTTTCTCAAAGAACCAGCTTTTTGTTTTATTGTTTCTTTTAATAGTTTTATTTGTTTCTAATTGATTGATTTCAGCCCTGAGTTTGATTATTTCTATCTGTCTGCTCCTCTTGGGTATTTCTGTTTCTTTTTTTTTTTTTTTCTGGGTTTTCAGTTGAGCCATTAAGTTGCTTGTATGTGATGTTACAAATTTCTTCTTGAAGGCACTTAGAGCTATGAATTTTCCTCTGAGCACTGCTTTCAATGTGTCCCATAAATTTGGGTATGTTGTACCTTCATTTTCATTGAATTCTAGGAAGTCTTTAATTTCTTTCTTTATTTCTTCCTTGACCCAGTTGTCATTGAGTAGCAAGTTGTTCATTTTCCATGTGTGTGTCGGCTTTTTGTTATTTCCATTGTTGTTGAGGTCCAGCTTTAGTCCATAACGGTCAGATAGAATGCAAGGGATTATTTCAATCTTCTTGTGTCTGTTGAGGCTTGCTTTGTGACCAACTACATGGTCTATTTTGGAGAAGGTTCCATGCAGTGCAATTTCAGCCTTGCAGGTTCTTTGCCCTTCAGCTAAGGTGCACACTAGCCACCGCCATCTTCTTCTGCCTCAAATTGTCTAATTTTAGGTTTTAGAGTACTGAAGATCATTTTGTCTGGTAGGCTCCACCTTCCTTGATCCATTGTGGTGGAGGAATACCAAGAAGACTATTTTGGTTCATGCTCTGCCTTTGTTTTTGTTTCTGATACACATGTAAAATACTTAGCTCTACCTGAAATCTGTGGCTCTTGGATCACATATGAGGCAGCTACACAGACACAGCCCACACACTCTCACCTTCTGGAACTGATGCTTTTCTACCTCCTCAAAACCAGCTCAGTTTCTTCTGTGGTGAACCAGTGTCTGCATGTTCAACATAGGAAATAGAATATGTATCTATGTATCAAGAAAAATATGGAAGGATGCACAGATCTACTCCATTTCCTGGAGCAGCCTGTGGATTTTCCATAATCTTTTAGGGACATCAACTCCAGTATAATGATATTCATAATTCCAATGTGTAAAACAATTTCAGAATTACCCAGTAGGAAACAGAGTTTGGTTAACAAATATATTTTAATGTAGATTTTAAATGAACAGCTGAAAAGAAGGAAGGAGACAGTAAGAAAGAAAGATACACCTGAGAGTATGGGTGTTGGCTTGTGTTAGAGAATGTGTCTTAGTTGGAGTTACTATTGCTGTGATTAATGGAATTTGGTAAGAAAAAGATTTATTTTGCTTAGATTTCTATATCATGGTTCATCCAATGAAGTCAGGGCAGGAACTAAAGCAGGAAAAGAGCTTAGAGTCAGGACCTCATGCAAAGGCTTATAGTGGTACTGCTTACTGGCTTGCTTCTCTTGACTTGATTAGCCTATTTTTTTTTAAATAGAACCCAGGACCACTAGCTAGAGTGGAACCATCCACAATAGGCTAGACCCTCCTGTTTCAGTCACTAAGAAAATGTCCTATAGGCTTCCTTATACCCTGATCTTGTGAGGGCAATTTCTCAACTGAAGTTTCTTCTTTCAGATGCTGTAGCTTATATCAAGTTGGCAAGAAACTAGCCAGCACTATGTCCTATTTAATTGTCTTTCTTATAGTCTATACAATTTACCTAGATTTGAAACCATCTTGTTGAACAGGTTGCTATTTAATGGAAACCAGTCCTCTCACTGGAAGCCTGTCCTGGTGAAAAGAGATGCCTGTTGAGACTGCATAGGCCCCATTAGCAGGAGCCTTCAGTTGGGCCATCTTCATAGCTTCTGGGATGTGTCCACTGAACTAGGTTTTCACACCAATCTTCCAAAGGCTCTCAGTTCCAGCTGTCTCTCCACACACTCCATCTCATCACCTTACCTAATTCCCCTCCTATCTCTGTCCATACCTGCTTACAGTCTCCTTGTAAAATCCCTTTTATTCCTCCCTCCCACGAAGTGTAAATGGAAAGTCTCCATCAAATCCTGCTCCTCAGAATTCAGGGAAATCTGACGAGGATGCAGAAAGATTGTAAGATCCAGAGGGACAGAAGACACCATGAGAACAGGGTACCCTGAATCAATGAAGCAAGACACAGATAAGCTCACAGAGTTAACATAAAACTTTTAGTTCACAGACTGAAGCAACAAGCACAGGGCCTACATGGGTCTGCACTAAGCCTTCTGCATATATTATAGCTATTAGCTCTGTATTTTTATGGTACTCTTGACTCTAGGGACAAGTGGATCTCTTACTTTTGTGTATGCTCTTTGGCCTGTTTTTGTGCTATTGGATTGCTATGTCTGAGCTCAATAGAATAGTTTTTGCTTCATCTTATTATATTTTATTTGTGATGTTTGGTTATTGTCTCTTGAAAGCTTGTTCTTTTCTAATGAGAGACAGAAAGGGAGTGAATCCAGAGGGAAGGGAAGGTAGAGAGGAATTGGGAGAAGTAGAGGGATGGGAAACTATCTATAATCAGGATATTTTGTGTGAGAAAAAAAAATTTCAAAAGGAAAAAGAAATAAAGATGAAAGGAAGAAAGGAAGGAAGGAAGAAAGAAAGAAAGAAAGAGAAAAAAAGAAAGAAAGGATTGATAAAAAAAAACTCAAATGAGATAATGGGGTGACTCCTGAGATGAACCTCTCAAGGTGACAATTGAGAAGGTAAAGGTGAGTGTCAAGGGGATGCAAGAAGGTAGGGCATCTTCAGTGTAAACAAAGCTCACACATGTATTCATGCTTTATCTCGATTATTACTGTTTTAACATAAGAAAGGAATCTTGTCTATCAGCCAAACCCCAGGATGAGGGCTTCTTTTCCTCTCTATATCCTCCTACTTCTCCCCATCTTTTCCAACCTTCTAAACACAACCAGAGAATGACATAGCAAAATAATAATAATAATAACTGCTATCAAAAACTGAACACTAACTGGTCATGCTTCTGTACAATATTTTCATTTTTTACTCTTTTTCATCCATAAAATTAATTGAGGGCTCCTTGAGATTAAATAACTGATTTTGGAGTCTGAATTCAGAGCATGTTGTTATAAAACCTTACTTTGTATTAATTTCAGCCCAATTTCTTACAACATCAAAATTTATACAGAGCACCATCTATACATATGAGCATCTGATAGTGAAATAATTGTGATTCAATAATAATAGTTCTCTTGAAGGATAAACTTAATTTAATTTTATCTGTATGTTTATAGAGACATCCTCTTTCAAAACAGACAATTTTAAAAGAGAAAAGAGAGATGATTCAATATTTTTCTCTATCTTAATGACTAACTGTAATGGTACTGATTAAATCTGTAAATTCAGCAGAAAAATACATGGCAGAACAAATAGTACCTTGAATAAATAGAGATGATTCACCCATTTGAGTCTTTATGACCCAAGGAGTCAGAAATAAATACCTGAGACAATTTGTGTCTGGACGATTCTTAATACAAATCCAGGATTATTAACCTGTACTTCAAATTCTCATTTGTAAATCCATAATTTTTGGAAAAAGAAATAGAGATAGAAAAAACTTGCTGTTATATATGGAAATATATATATGGACTCTAGTAATAGGTTCAACTGACATTTATATAGTACTTTCCAGTCTATAACATACCTATTTATTGGGTAATTCTCTTCTCATAGTAGTTTTATGAAGAAAATCTTATTATTAAAATTAAATGGATGAAAGAATTTAGGCTCAGAGAACCACAGAGGGGTGCTCAACATATACAGTCAGTAAGGGACAATGACAGGACTTACACTGGAATCTACTGACTTTAAATGTGTGTTTTTGCAGTTTTGGAAGGAAACAGATAAATGAGCTTTCTTAAAAGACGTGGCTATGAGCAAATTTGTAGTAGTCTACTCAATAGCAACAGTGAATCAGTAAATAGTTGAGTCATTTATTTATTTGTGACTTATTTATTTGTTTCCCATGGTGTGAGAAGCAAGACAGTGGACAGTGGCATTAAACTTGTAGACCAGGAGCTAAGAAAGTGCAAGCCCCACCTCTTTTCAGATTTGTTAAAAGAAGAGGTTGATGTTGTATCTACAGCTCCACTGTTCTCATTATAAGCTCCTTGCGAGATGGGCACAAGCAACCCTCAGATGAAGCAGAGACCAGTCTTCTTCTACTTGCTGACTCAAATAATGATTTTCTGTCTCAAAATTACAACTTTCAACTAACACAACCAATATCTCTTCTTCTATGAAGATTTATCCAACCATTCTTAATTGACTTATTTTGTAGTTGAAGATGAGGCTTAGTGGCCACTACAACCAGCAATTGTGATATGTTTGGCAAAATCCATTTTCCTTCTGCAGTTTCCCTTTGGTTTTGGTTGCCATCATTCACAGTGAGGTAGTCCAATGGCTAGTTGAGGAGAGTCAGGAACTGTCAGATTCCCATAATCCATCCTCCTCAGCTTACTGGATCATTGGGTTCACTAGTATATCTAGCCTATCTCAAAAACTCAAATGTTTAGTTACTTCTATGAGTTATCTTATTCTCAAGTTTTTCTGCAAGAATTTTCATCGAACTTTTAAATATTAAGCAACCATTTTAGAGACTTGACCCCTTCCAAATATTATATTTAAGCTTTATTGTAAAGTTTAAAAATGCAAAGAGCTGGTATTTTGATGGGAATTGCATTGAATCTGTAGATTGCTTTTGACAGGATGGCCATTTTCACAATGTTAATCCTACCAATCCATGAGCACGGGAGATCTTTCCATCTTCTGAGATCTTCTTCAATTTCTTTCTTCAGAGACTCGGAAGTTTTTCTCAAACAGGTCTTTCACTTGCTTGGTTAGTGTCACCCCAAGGTACTTTATGTGGTTAGTGGCTATTGTGAAGGGTGTTGTTTCCCTAATTTCTTTCTCGGCCCTTTTGTCTTTGGTATACAGGAGGGCTTCTGATTTTTTTGAGTTGATTTTGTATCCTGCCACTTTGCTGAAGGTGTTTATCAACTGGAGGAGTTCTCTGGTTGAATTCTTGGGGTTGCTCATATATACTATCATATCATCTGCGAATAGTGACACTTTGACCTCTTCCTTTCTGATTTGTATCCCCTTGATCTCCTTTAGTTGTCTTATTGCTCTGGCTAGGACTTCAAGTACTATGTTGAAGAGGTAGGGAGAGAGTGGGCAGCCTTGTCTCACGGTATATACTCATTTATATAGACCTATAAGATATGATAAACATAATGAAATCTATACACCTAAAAAAGATAATCAAGAGAGCGGACATGGGGTAAGATTATCAATCTCGTTTAGAAAGACAGATGGGATGCGCATTGAACATATGACAGGAGTCTACTGAGCACATTTGAAAGACTCTAACTAGCAGTGTTTTCAAAGCAAAGACTCATGACCAAACCTTTGGCAGAGTACAGGGAATCATAAGAAAGAAGGGGAGTTAGTCTGATGAGGAAAGGATAGGAGCTCCACAAGGACCAAATATATCTGGGCACAGAGTCTTTTCTGAGACTGACATGCAACCAAGGACCATGTATGAATGTATCCTAGAACCTCTGCTCAGATGTAGCCTGTGGTAGCTCAGTAACCAATTGGTTTCCCATAGTGAGGGGAACAAGGACTATTTCTAACAGGAACTCAATGACTGGCTCTTTGGCCTCCCCACCCCCCAAGGGAGAAGCAGTCCTGTTAGGCCACAGAGGAGAGCTTTGCAGCCAGTCCTGAAGATACCCGATAAAACAGGATCAGATGAATGGGGAGGAGGTCCCCCCTATCAGTGGACTTGGCAAGGGGCATGGTGGAGATGAGGGAGGGAGGGAGGGACTGGGAGGGAATGAGGGATCGGGACACAGCTGGGATACAGAGTTAATAAAATGTAACTGACAAGAAAACAATAAAATTAAAAAAAAATGCAAAGAGCATTTTGGAATTAATCAATGTGACCTGATTTTGATCTATCTCTTCTCACTGTTTTACTGTTTATTAAAACGTATCTACCAACCTTACCAGGCCACAGATGATGACAATGCAGCCATTTCTGATGAGAACTGATAGACTAAGATCAAAAGGAAGGAGAGGAGGACCTCCCTATCAGTGGACTTGGGGAGGGGCATTCATGAAGAAGGGGGAGCGAGGGTGGGATCGGGATGGGAGGAGGAAGGGGCTTATGAGAGGATACAAAATGTATAAAGTGTAATTAATAAAAATAAAAAAAAACATATCTAAAGCTATCTTATTAAAGTTGAATGGTATTAGAGAAGCTAGAAAAGTAAACACTCTTTGCCCTCTCTTATTTCTTCCTGCTTCCACAAAGTATCTAAGTTTAACATTTTTAAAATGTTTATTTTGCATTTGGCTCAATAAGGTGCTTTACACCTTATTGTTATACCTTATTGTTACATAAATCTGTAACAATGTTCATATTAACTTATGCAGTTATGTAGACATACACATTCACATTTCCATACATTTTGGTCTTAGTTGAGACATTTTTATTGGATATAACTATGGCTGATGAAGGTTGGTTGCTGTCTTGTAGCTTGTCCTATGACCATCTTCATTCCAATACCAAAGCACAAATATTTTAATTTTCTTAAATTTACTGGAAAAGTCTATCATATTTTAAAAAATAAGTCAACATTTTAAAAATTATTAGACTATGTAAACATTTTCAGAACAGAGTCATGAAATATGACATAATTATTTCCTTTCATTTTATTCATTTTCATCTGAATTTAAAATGAACAAATTAATCCATTTTCAAGGATTATTTCATAAGCCTACAAGTATTCAAAAGAATATTAAAAATGTTATAACCATGTTTAACAACTAGAATTTTATGTATTATTTATCAATCTTAAAGTAAGTTAGCCAGCTCCACAGTACACATGAGCTCCTGGGCCTGAACACATGCTATGATTAACTAGCTACCTGAGTGAAGAGCTTTTCAAGCTCCCAAGAGCCTTTAGTTTGTTTTCAACTTGACCTTCCTGCAGTCTGTGATGCAAATTGGACTTGTGAAAACTGATAAGCTAAGGTCAGATAGGGGAGAAGGACCTCTGCTATCAGTAGACTTGGAGAAGGGAAGGGAGAAGATAAAGGAGAGAGGGTGGGATCTGGGATCTGGAGGGAATGAGGGAGGGGGCTTCTTCTGAGATACAAAATGAATAAACTGTAATTAATATAAAAATAAAAAAAATAATCAAAATATTTTTAAGTGCTTTTGGAAGGCAATTAGCTTCAGCATCGGCCTAACCCATTACTTCCATTATTCCTAACTCATCTGCTTTCCATCTTCCAAGAATTTCCTGGTCCCCCCCCCCTTTTTTTTTTTTTTCAGTTCATCTTCCTTCTGGTTTTCTTCACCTTTGTGAATTAATACATTATAATTTCATTATTATTATTTTCATATTGTGTAACAAAAAGGAAACCTAGAAAAACACATGTTTAAGATAGCCATTTTAAGCAAAATTCTTTTGTTCTATATAACCATACTATTAATTTGCATAATGCAAACTAAATGGATATATACTATTTTTTAAAATAACACTAAATGGTAGGCTAAGATAAATGCATCTTTTCAAGAATATAATGGAATCTAAGAAACTTGTTTCTTGTTATTTTTCCATGGGATAGTGGTCTATACAGGCACATTAGGTTCAATGAACTTTAAAAAAAAACATTTAACTCAAGGATATGAAGTACAGAGATGATGGTATGGAAATGGTTGATGAATATCATGCCCATTGAAGTTTGGGATATCTGAGAACCCTTAAAAGGAAAGCTGTAGGAACTAAAGGAAGCTTTCCTGCCTGAAAAGATGACTTTTAGCTTGAGAGAGAAGATAAATAAGAATTGGTTCAAATAACTGGAGTGTGTCTATGTGAGTGTGTGTGCATTTCCCTGAGATGTTATATAGAGAGTATTAAGGGGAAAATGTTTCTGAAAATAATACATTTGGAATAATTTCAGTATGTTAAGTAGATATGAAGGGCAAAAAAAAAAACCAATACTGCACATTGAAGATCTTAATTTAGAAGACATTTCTCTGACACTAAAATCTGAATAAACCAAACAGAGACATATAGAAGAGGGAAGCCTCTATAGGAGCCTGTTATCCATGTGCTGTAAGGAGTATACTGGCTTATGACAAGTTCTAATATATTGGGGACAAGTGGATAGATTTTTAGAAACATTAAGGAGATGAATAAAAAAAAAAGACTTATGGGTAGATTAAACTGAGCTTTTAAAGATGTGCTTAGAATTATTTCATTCATATATTTTATTATTTTTATTTTTACAATTTATCCACTTTGTATCCCAATTGTAGCCCACTTCCTCATCTCCTCTCAGTTCCACCCTCCCTCCCTCTTCTCCTTCATCACTCTCTCCTAGTCTGCTGATAGAGGAAGTCCTCCTCCTCTATTGCCTGACCCTAGCCTATCAGGCCCCATTAGGATTGCCTAGATCCTCCTCTTCTGTGGGCTGGCTAGGTCACCCCACCAGGGGAAAGTGATCAAAGAGCAGGCATTTCAGAGACTGTTTCTTCCCTCCTAAGGAACCCACATGGAGACTGAGCTGGCTATGGACTACATCTGAGAAGAGGGAGGTCCTCTATGCATGGACTTTGGTTGATGTCTCAGTCTCTGTAATCCTGTTGAGCACAGATTTTTGGGTTTTTTTTTGTTTTTTTTTTTTTGGCTTTCGTTGTCTCCTTGTGGAGATCCTGGTGCCTCTGGGTCTTTCTCTCTCCTGCTTTTTCCATAAGACTTCTTGCACTCTGTTCAACGTTTGGCTATGGGACTCTATCTGCTTCAATCCCCAGCTGGGTGGAGTCTTTTCTTTTTTTCACTTAAAAAATATTTATATTTTTAAAAATTATTTATTTATATTTATATTTTTGTAAATTACAGTTTATTCACTTTGTATCCAAGATGTAGCCTCCTCCCTCATCTCTTCCCAATCCCATCCTCTCTCCCTCATCTCCTCTCATGCCCCTCTCCAAGTCCACTGATAGGGGAGATCCTCTTCCCCTTTCCTTTGACCCTAGTCTATCAGGTCACTTCCAGACTGGCTGCATTGTCTTCCTCTGTGGCCTGGTAAGGCTGCTCCCCCCTCAGGGGATGGTGATCAAAGAGCCAGCCACTGAGTTCATGTCAGAGACAATTCTTGATCCCATTACTAGGGAACTCACTTGGACACTGAGCTGCTTAGAACACCTGCTCAGATGTAGCCCATGGCAGCTCAGTATAGTAAGCGGATCAGGAACTGTTCAACTGTTCGTTACTTTTTTTTTCCCATTTTTTTTATATTAATCACAGGTTATTTACTTTGTATCCCAGCTGTAGCCACCTCCCTCATTCCCTTCCAATTCCCAACCACCCTCCCTCATCTCTTCCCTGCCCCTCTCTAAGTCCACTGATATGGGAGGTCTTTCTCCCCTTCCATCTGACTTTAGTTTATCAGGTCTCAAATGTTATCAGTTACCAAGACAGGAAATTTTATTACTCCAAATTTTTGGTTGTTAAAATAAACATATATTTTTATTAGATATTTGTTTGTGTTATATTTTGTTATTATAAGACTTCTAGGTGTTTTTAGATCACCCTTATGCATTACAAATTTTGACAGAAATCTTATACATAACACTACTTAAGATCTTAGAGTCAAGATTCTGTTCTTGGGTAAAAAAGAGAGACTTTGTACTATTGAAAGTTCAGTGAACAGTTCTTCCAGCCAGTTATAGACAAGAGGTGCAAGACCCCAGTAAAGGGGCATGTTTTTCCTTCCTAACACTGACAGCGAGACTCCCCGACTGAAGCACTCATTTTTATATGTTTGTTCACATGATTATTCTTCCATAACTTTCCCTGTGGAGCTTTACTGAACCTTGTTTGTATTGCTCTACAAAGGCCATTGCTGCATTTTAAAGAACTTTGTTGCTCAGTTTATATCATGTTGAGAGCTTGATAATGACAGTCATGGGAATATTTACACCACAGAAATTGGCAAACACTTTAAAGGTAAGCTTCCTAGTTTTTAGAAGCAGTGGTTTAGTGTTTTTGAGTGTAGCAGTAAAAGTGAATTAAGATAGCAAGTAATTAAAGTCATTTTGACATTCATTATACACTCACAAGTCTGGTTCTCAGGTAAAGATGATAAGAAGTAGACCAAAACAGTATAACCCATGACGAAAAGTAATTCTCAGTAATCACAATTTACATGCCATTTATTAACACTTATTAATACATGTCAGGCATTTTTCTGACTTGTGCATATTATCTAACAGATTTTGGAAAACAGGTTTGCTGATGTTTTATAAGAAAAGGAAACAGAGGCATACTCTGGAGAATCAATATTATTTTAATAATTGTGTGCATTGTCACTCATTCAGAATTCTAACTTTAGGGTCACACTGTAGAGAAACTTCCTTTTGTAGCAGGTGACAATGCAAAGACTCACAGCTGGTCAAAGTGCTAACAATAAGTGACCGTTGCATGTCAAACTCTAAATGAATTATCTACATCAACCCAGCCGAGGCCCAGAGAACACCATGGGGGAGGGGCTAGGAAGGAGCAAAGAGCTGGAGGATAGAGAGGAAGGTTATGAAACTGTCTGCTAGACAGACACATATAGAATAGTCATCGCAAACGCTGCTCTGTTTGAGATGGCCTACATACACAAAGCAAGACTGTGGTGGTAGAAGTGGGACTACTTGGGGAATTAAAGTCAGCAAGGGTAAAGGAGGAATAGGGAGGTTAGTAGGGTTTTGGATGTGATCACAGGACATTCTTCACCTATAGGACCTCATTGTCAAAATACTTAAAAAAAGAGAGAGATTTAAATGAAATAGCACGGGCATTAGTGCTAACATATGGCCAGCCTTCTGCAAATACTGTTTGTGTTTGCAGTAAGTAGACACACCTGCATTCCTGACTCAAGCACAAAAGAGCGAGCTGACGTGAACCATGTCATTAGAGGCCTAAGCTCCAATGTCCTTCTCTCTGGCCTGGAGCCAGACCCTGCTTCAGTCCGTGTCATTTTTCTCTGAGGTATGCATAAAGTGGAGGTTACGCATGTCACATCTGTTCCTGTTTTGTGAGTTCATTGGGGGAAAAAAAATCACTGACTTTATTTTCCAAGGGAGACCATTTTAAGCCAGATGAGGGTGGCCAGGAGAGAGGGCACACACATCCTTAAAAGCAAGCTTTTCGGCTTTAGCATTCAGAAAGGCTACCTGGGCCTGTGTGCTCTAAGGATTCCATTCGAACCCTGTTTGGAGTAGAATTGCAGAAATGTCACAGAGAACCTGTGTATCTCTACTGCACACTCACATGCACAATCTTGACAGACAGGAGTGGCTCTTCCACGCTCCCCTCCCCCATCTATGCTTCCAGCTTTAAAACAACCTTGTGGGGTTTTTTGTTTGGTTTAGTTTGGTTTTTAGTGTAATGAAAAAGGCTTGTTCCTAAAAGAGCCTTTCTTGGGGGTGAATAGCAATCTTGAGATAATTATTTATTGGATTCCTTCATAACATCATATCTATTCCTTATTTAAAAATGATTATATATCTGGTAACAGACAAATTCTATATGACTTGCCAATTCATATTTGAAAATAGTATGATGTGGAAAGGATAGGAGCTCCACAAGGACCAAATATATCTGGGCACAGGGGACTTTTCTGAGACTGACAATCCACCAAGGACCATGCATGGATATAACCTAGAACCTCTGCTCGGGTGAAGCCTGTGTTAGCTCAGTAACCAATTGGTTTCCCATAGTAAGGGGAACAAGGACTATTTCTGACAGGAACTCAATGGCAGGCTCTTTGACCTCCACACCGCCCCAAGGGAGGAGCAGTCCTGCTAGGCCACAGAGGAGGACTTTGCAGCCAGTCCTGAAGATACCTGATAAAACAGGATCAGATGAAAGGGGAGGAGGTACTCCCCAATCAGTAGACTTGGAAAGGGGCAGGGAGGAGATGAGGGAGGATGGCTGGGATTGGAGGGAATGAGGGAGTGGGATACAGCTGCGATACAGAGTTAATAAAATGTAACTAATAATAAAAATGTAAAAAAAAAGAAAATACACATTTAAAAAATTAGGTCAATTTCCGGAGCAAGGTGCATACAAATCTTTGAAATGGGACATTGGAGACATTATTTTCTTTTCCTGATAGATAAATAATGGTTTTATTAATAAGTAGGTAAGAAAAATAAAAACTTAGAGTTGTATAGAATGGTAATC
The DNA here is from genome assembly GCF_907164565.1 of Psammomys obesus. Lineage (NCBI taxonomy): Eukaryota > Metazoa > Chordata > Mammalia > Rodentia > Muridae > Psammomys > Psammomys obesus. The sequence continues at coordinate 6,274,414 of NW_026591643.1, read as the reverse complement.
TTTTGTGGATCAGCAAAGCAGTCCTTGAATATACTGTCATACTGTGATCTATATTTTCAGAATGTCTACTTTAAAAACCATATGGAGAATAGGTTTGGAGAGCCTAAAAGAAGCAATAAGCTAGGGTCAGATGGAAGGGGAGAAGGACCTCCCCTATCAGTGGACTTAGAGAGGGGCAGGGAGGAGATGAGGGAGGGAGGGTGGGATTGGGAGGAGGGGGGGAGGAGGCTACAGCCGGGATACAAAGTAAATAAACTGTAACTAATATAAAAATAAAAGTTTAATTAAAAAAAGAAGCGATAAAAAGAAAAATGGTGTACTACAAGTTTTGTGTCAGTTTGACACAAGCTAGTTATCTAAAAGAATGAAACCTCAACTGAGAAAATGCCTGCATAAAATGCAGCTGTAGGGATTTTTTTTTTAAATTAGCAATTGTTATGCAGGGTTCAGGCCATTGTAGATGGTACCACCCCTGGGGTGGTGGTCCTGGTTCTATAAGAAAGCAGACTGAGCAAGCCATCCTGATTAAGCCAGTAATCAGCACTCCTCTATGGCCTCTGCATCAGCTCCTGCCTCCAGGTTTCTGCCTGAGTTCCTGTCCTGACTTCCTTTGATCATGAACTGTGATCTGGAAGTGTAAGTCAAATAAACTGTTTAGTCCCTGAGTGTCATTGGTCAATGTGTTTATCACAGCAATGGTAACCAAGAGTAAGTCAAATATGGAAGCAAACATCATTTACATCCATCATCAGGTTACTTAGGAGAAGGAAGAGAAAGTTCTTGTTCTCTCTGACTCCTATGAACAGCATCAACTCAGACCTTACTGTGGAGAGTGTGCCTTCCTTCCTCATTGCCCTGGCAGTTAAGTCACCATGTGTGTATTCATGGCGTTCCAAGTGTGCAGAAAAGGCAGTTGTCTCTTGTCCTCCTCAATCATTTCTTCCTATTATTTTGTGAGGCAGGGTCTTTCACTAAACTTGGAGCATTAACTGGATAAACTGGCTGACCAGTAAGTTCTAGGAATTCTCCTGTCTCTACCCTTCCCTTCAATTTGGGGTTAGAGACATAAGCTGTAAAAGGATGCCTGGCTTCCAGTTAAGTGTAAGAGATTCAAGTTAAGATCCCAATGCTTGTAGAACCGGTACTTTACTGATTGAGTCTTCACCCTAGCCACTAATTTATTTTTTAGTGCATATACGTCTTCTTAACTTTATACCAGAAGTTTTCAGTGAATGGGAAATATACATTGCAATGGCACCATCTTCCTGTTTAGCCTGGCACTTCCCAATTACTAAGTAATATATGGTTTTGTGCTATATACTCTTCCTCTGTCTCTATGTCTGGCTGTACCTCCTTTTACTCATTGGAAAATCTATGCTGGCTACCACTAATGACTTGAAATATTGAATATCATGAAGTCACTATTGTCTGTTTATTTGTTGAGACAGTTTTTCATTGGAGCCAAAATTTCTGAGCTAGTATGTCCAAGCCTGTGTTCATTTTTGTAGGACTCTGAATAGAGCAGCAAGCGACATGAGTGTCACCTTTCTTAATGTAAAATGGAGATATTAAATATACCTATAAAGAGCACAAGAAATTTTTATCTTACTGTAAATAATATTAAACATAATATATGTGAAAGGTTTCTTCTAGTATGTATTTATCATGTAATAAATTACATTTTCTTTTTTTCACAGATTTTTTTTCTAACTCTGACTCTTTTGCTTAATGGTAGCAATCTCTCAATGCTTTTAGTATCTCTAATCCTTACGTCTTTATAAAGAAAACAAAATCAATTAGTAAAAGCAATTCTAATTGCATTTTTAAAGATATATTCTTGGTTGAAAAATTATGCTTTTTCATATTTCAGCACCTACTATGACAGTCGATAAAAGAGTGTCCGTGTTTTCATTTTGTGGGTCAGTTACTTCATCATGTTTAGGTCTTGAAGCAATTAATTTGAAAACAAGTTGATAGTCACCAAAGAGATTTTACTTACCTGAAGAAAATGATGATTGGAATGAGAATTATACCGTGTCATTCATTTTATCATCCACTGTTGGAGAAACCCCAGAACATCTATTGATTTATGGATTTATTTATTAAGAACTCACTTATTAATACCTTCCATACTTCAGACCTGGCAGCAGGAGCTGAAAGTAACTTTAGTGTACAGGACTGAAACTTCGATACAAATACATGACGTAGATAAAACACTTACAAAGCTGAATGACAGTCCAGTGAGATATTAGCTTTCTGCTGTGGACCAGAATGCTCTGGAAAAACCATGAAAAAGAAAGCCTCTTAGCAGAACTCAAGATAGCATGAATACAGGAAGAGAAATAACAAAATTTCAGCAGTACGTGAACCCTAAAAGGTTGTTTGGTTGAACCCTTCAGGTTCTAAGACAGCTAAAGAAAAATTATTAAAGTGCCTAAAATTGTGTCTCACATACAGGAAACTCTAAGAAAAATCTCAATTACTTAGTCGCCATATTAAAATACTTCTCAATGCACAATACGTTCATGATGTGTAGGCAAGCATTCTGACGAAGTCTCCGATGTGGATTTTAAGGATTAAAATGCTTCCCAAGAACCAGTACTTGTGAAAATAAAAGGGAAGTTTCAACATTTATAGTACAAGTAGAGTTAAAAAAGACTGGCTGATTCAACCAACCTAAATTGGGGCTAGGCAGAGGCATCATCTTAACACGCAATTCTCAATTTAAATCCTGCCGTACTGGGTATCTGGATGCATATTGCACAGGAAGACTGACAGCTAATGAGGCAGTTCTTGCAATGAAGGCCAAGTGGTTCCTGAAGTTGTTGACAGCCAAAGGCTCTCTGCTGTCCACATTTCCCATATTAAGTAGATGGTAGCTTTCCCATCCTTACAGAGTTTTGCACTGTGGCCCATCTCTTTACCTATCAGAGCAAAATGTGACTCAACTAATATTTACTGAGAATTTACTATGTTCCAGATACCATGCCAAGATATTTTATGACATCTTTTTTCTAGAAATCATTTTTTTCTTTTTTTTTAATTTATTTTTATAATGTATTCACATTATATCCTGCATGTAGCCCCTCCCTCATCTCCTCTGGGTTCCACCCTCCCTGTCTCTTCCTGCCTATTCCCCTTTCCTATTTCTCAGAAAGGGGCGGCCCTCCTCTCCTACCATCTGACCCCAGCCTATCAAGTCTCATTAGGACTGCTTGCATCCTCTTCCTTTGTGCTCTGGCAGTGACCCCCAATCAGGAAGATGTGACCAAGTCAGAGACAGACCTTGCTACCCTTACCGGGAGACCCAGATGGAGACTGAGCTGCCCATCGGCTACATCTGAACAAGGGTCTAGGTCCTCTTCATGCACAGTCCTTGGTTGGTGCATCAGTCTCTGCAGAACCAGATGCTCCCAGATTTGTTGGCTCTCTTGGTCTTCTTATTGGAGCTCCGGTCCACTCTGGGTCTTTCCATTCCCCTACATTTCCTAAGACTCCCGTGTTCTGCCCAAAGTTGGACTGTGAGTCTTAGCATCTGCTTCAATTCCCTGCTGAGTGGAGCCTTTCAGAGGACATCCTGTTCCCTCTCTTCAACTGCTTCCATTGCCTGTTCTATTTGCTCTTTCAAGTTCATTTATACACACACACAAACACACACAGGCATTCATGCTCTTATAATCACTCCTATATTTAGAGACTTATGTACATGAAAATAAATTTCTGACTATCCTGCAGGTATCATTTAAAAATAATACGTATCCCAGCAAGGAACTGCTTTCCACCACATAGAAGCAATCTTTCTCCCTTGGAGATATTTTTACTTTATGAGTTTGTTTGTGCTTCAGCCATCACAAGTTCTTTCTCCTTACATGAAGGATTTTTTTAATAGTATGCTTTCTTCTCCATTAGCCCATCAGCATGCTTTATCACAAGGCATTGAAATTAGCATTTCTTCTATTTTAGTGACTAATGGAATCTACATTTGATTAATAGCCTTATTAAGGGAAAATTTAAACATTTATCACATGACATTTATAATACTTGGCACGCCATAACATATATAAAGCAGATGTAAAAGTGAAGTCCTAAATAAGTGATTTCAAAATACACAATGATCTCTAACCTTACAGGGCTAAAAGGAACTTAGAAGTCATTCATTTCCATCAACCAACTATAGTGATACAACTTTAGAAGTACAGTATGAGAAAGGGACTTACAAACTTTACATGAGCACATGTGGGAGAAAAGATAAAGGCTAGGTGTCACAATACAAGTTTTAAAGTGTTTTCTTATCAACTTTGTCAAGTGATTTGCATTAACACATTTATAAACTCAACTAACTACCTCCTAGCTAAAAATGTTTTACCCACTCAGAAAGCAGCTAGATGTTACCATTCTCTTCTCTGGGCGGCTATGGACAGGTAGCATTTTTATAGGGGACATCTACACGTTGTTTGACCCTCATATAACTACTCCAGTCTGCCACTTGACTTTATACAAACTGAAATCTGGGCATTGATACAGTTTCATTATTCATAAATATATCTTAATTTACTAGGTAAATATACAGAACTCAACTGTATGCTTTGAGACTTGTCTTCAAAATCCACGGAAGTTACTGTTTATTGTGAAACAAGAACATGATTGTGAGTGAAACAAAAGGAAATTAAATGAATGGGAGCCTCTGTTGCAAGTGCAGTAGCAGAGCTCAAGGAAGGCTGAGATAGCTATTACATATCTCATCTCGTTTGGGCAAGACTAAAACAAACACCTAATTTCTCTAAAATGTGAAATCAAGCTATAAGAAATAAGCTGTCCAAGGGGGTGTCCTGAAGACAAAACTGTGGTATTTAAAACCCAAATTATTATATCAAATAAATGGGATGTGTCAAATGAGAGACATGTTAGTCATTGAGCATCTTATGACATTTATACATAAAAATGCCTGGAGTTGAGGTGGCATACAAGAACCCTGAAGATCACTTCCCTTAGAGTGTTATTACACAGAGCTTCTTTCCTTTTCTTAAGAGCCTTATTATAAGTCCTAGAACTTTTATTTTCATTTTTTAAAATTTCTTGACCACACTAAGAAACGAAGAGGAAGAAGAAGAAGAAGAAGAAGAAGAAGAAGAAGAAGAAGAAGAAGAAGAAGAAGAAGAAGAAGAAGAAGAAGAAGAAGAAGAAGGAAGAAGAAGAAGAAAAGAAAGAAAGAAAGAAAGAAAGAAAGAAAGAAAGAAAGAAAGAAAAAGAAGAAGAAACATTACATTAAGTCTTTGATAAAAGCAGTACTATTTGAGACCACTGCTTTAATTTCTCTTCATCTCAAGGGGTCTTCCAAGGTTTGTAAACAAGTTCCTCAGGAGAGCAGAGATTTCTTTTCTACATACTGTTTGTCCTTCGTGGTGTCATTGGATTGTGATACACTGTCTGTTATGATCTCTCAATTATAGCTGCTCCCTCAGCTGCCAGATTTCAGTCACGGCTGAAAGCTCTGTGGAAACTGTTGTTTTTCCTTCCATTATCATTTATCTTTTTTTCTGCCTTAAAGATGTTCTAACATGACTGTTAGCAAAGAGGGACAGTTTTTCTTATCTGGGGCTAGGTTATAATGTGTTAATGTAAAAGGTTAGGCCGAGGCTAAATTATCCCATTTTTTAAAAAAGTGACTCATAAAATGTATTTCATGGGGCAATACCAACCAAATCATATCTGACCCACCATGGTAGTGACATTTATGGAGAAATGGAGCTATTGTTGGCCATTTGCAGAGAGGAAAGTGACATTGTCATATAATTGATATTCCTGAATGTTATAAATATCATATTCTCTAGAGATATATATTTTAGACTCTAGTGAGGTCATGTTTTGTTCACAAATTTTAGAGACTTTGCAAGAATATTTGGAGCTTCACACACATAGCTTCTCAGCAACAAATATTCCTGACTAGCTGTTTGTTTGTGTCTCTATGAGTATAACCTTAAATACCAGTGGTTGAATTAAATATACCAGCAAGAGAATTTCAACTCCTGAAATACATAGAACAATGATTCTGAATCTCCAGCATGAGTGACAATAAGCCTGAGAACTTATTGCAAGGCATACTTTTTGTCCCTAACCTCTGAGGTTCTTAATTCAGGCTGTTTATCAAAGGGTACACAACATGCACACTGAGGAAGTGAACACAGACATGCTGGTGAACACATTCAGCTAATGGTGTCCACTGTTCAGAAGTGGGACAAACTTGACACTGAATATTTTGATGCTTATTGCCATTTTCATAATTATTTCCCAACTGGAACACCACTGCATAATTGCTCTTTATTGCTCAAAGTGGGCATATTGGGGTCTCTGATTTTCTGCCTGGTGTTTCTTTTTGAAACCTTTGTATTATCTTTTGGTAGAGATAAGTTTTCATTCTTCAGCACTAAGGACATTCTCAGTGGAAGATTTGTCCCACATTCTACATACCCAGTCCTTTCTACTGCATTGAACATCGGGAGTATTCTCTAGCAGAGAGAACCTCCATCTTTTCACATTCTTTATAATTATGTCACACTGCTTAGACTGAAAGTTTTACAAAATTCAAGACTTTTCCTGGAAAACTGTGTTATATCTTCTCAGAAATCAGGTAGCTGTATCATAAATATTTATTAATAGCACAAAGAAATGCTTCAAAATGACAGGAGTACATAATCCTTCAAAAATTATAGATTCAAGTCATTTATCATATTGATGAGGTATCCAGATTCTGAGAGACAATTAGGATTGGTTTAATATACCAACTAGTGCTTATACCCATTTATTTCTAGCTACCAGTTCACAAAACATAATCATTTTAAAAAAAAATAACAAAAATTGATGTCTGGCTAGAAGCTGAATTAAATCTATAACAGGGGACATCGAACATCTGCACTGGGATTGTGGCAAGCCAAATATACCTGAATGGATAAGACAACATTCTGTTGAAGAGTATCAAGCTTGCCTATTGAATCAATATAAAAGATTTATAGAAAATTTGTTTATTGTTTTTAAATGGAAGATGAAATTGTGGGCATAGTACAATATTGTGCTCAAAGACCATACAGCTTGTAATGGGGGAACAGAGTCAAGTTAAGTGTCCTGTTTTTGTCAATATCAAACTGGACATTAAATGATGACTCAACTCTATGAAACCAGATATTGAATTGGAATGGCCAAACCTCATGCTTCCAAACCATGTTCTGTAAGTATCATGTGTTCTCAGCATGTCAGTGGGACAGAATACGTTTGGGAAAGAATGAAAATTTAAATGAACTTTGTTGGTGGTGACATATCTCACAGCTATGACAATAAGTGCCTTGAATCTCTGGGAAATAAATATCATATTTATTGGTTTAAAACTTACTTGACCAATGAAAGTCCTTGAGTATTGAAGCTTGTGACTATCCAATTAAGTAACTTCTAGTGATAACATGATTTCTGACATTTTGTATACCCTTGAACACAAAATAGGTCAAGGAACTTAGAACCTAGTACCTTGAAATGAAGTTGCTGTGCTTTTTTTAAACAATGTCTTTTCCTTTTTCTGAACCTCAGTTTAATATTCATGACTGAAAAATACCTGAACATATATTTTAAGGACTTTTCACCTCCAATAGTTTGTGGGTTTTATGGAGGCTACAGAGCATGAAAGAGCAATCTCACCTTCTTTACAGATCTCCTGGGCATATCTGCTGCTAATGCTAGCAAATTCTTATCTTGGGTCTTTGGGTATGTATTGTTTCTGGTTCTTATTCTCCTAGACTCAGCTTTAGGAGAGGAAGCCAAAATGACCCCCTCTTCTGGAAGTTTCCAAATTGCTTTTGCAGATCTCAGCAATTCACAATGTTTGAAGACACTACAGAGATGTGCAGATCTGTGGCTGACCCTTCTCAAACAGTACATAATTCTGAAAAAAACTTGGAGCTCCTCCATAAAGCCATATTTCAGTCACACATTTTAGGTATGCAATTTCAGCCAAGAGCCATAATATAGCACTGCTGAGTGCTTTTTTTCTCTTTGCAAAAATATGAATTTGGAAAAAACATAGTAACCCCAAATTACAGGAATTGAATGTATCTCTTATGTGAAACTAAGTGTTACAGATCGAATGATCAATCACAAAAATGTAGAGTTTGATGCTTTCCTAGAGATATCTAATTCCAAAGTCCATACAAGTCTTCAGTCTTCTGTGGGTCCCAGTGGTCTTTTCTTAGTTTATTGTCCAAACTTATGCAAAGCAGACAGTTTTTTGGGGCAGAGTGATCCGGTATTATTATGCATTTCTTACCTGTAGGAAGCCTCCTTTAGAAGAATTACATCCATCTATGTTTCTTGTTCAGTATTCTGAAATACAAAGAATTGGAGAAAAAAAAAATCTTCCCAGAAAGTGATCTTTAGTTTGAAGAGAATACATTTCCCTTACCAGGTCTAGACTATTTCATTCTCTCAACATAAACATTCCCTGTTTCTTTAGTGAAAATAATGTAAGCAACCGAAGAAAAGCATAGTGTACTTTAAAATTACTTGGGTTCTAAATCCCAGTATTCTTTATGTGTAAGAATGAATATAGATTCTTTGCATTTTGTCGTTACATATCAGCTTCATTGTTTGTGAGTAAAAGGCAAACAATGGCTATTTCACACTGTTATGAGTAATAATATATGAGGTAAATTTCATGATGCTTTTTCCAATGCAAATGGTAAGTACTATAACAGATGTTGAGAGTCTTAGAAGTCACTCACAATGAACCATCCACTCACGGTCAACTTTTGCCTTCACCTACTATTTTTCCCGTGTCACCAGAAGGGTAAATATTAGTTTTACCAAGCATTAGGAATTATACTACTTTGTGAAATGATGGAGGTTTCTGGCTTTTGTTAAGAACTATTAAAAGAAAACTTCTTCCTCCTGATCAAAAGAATGTTGTTTAAGATCTATATCTAGCCTTGGTATCCTAAAACATTCCAAATATTGTGTAATATTTTCCCTTTTTAATTAATTTGAAAGAATTAATGTAGCTAGACTTATTAATTACCTTGCTAAGTTCAATAGCTTGGGAAATATGAGTCTTCTGAAGACATACTAGATAGAAAGTAAAATCTGGAAGTGACATAACTCTGTGTAAACATTCTACATAATCTAAAAAGATTCTTCCTCTCTTGTTTGGGACTTAAACTTATATTTATGTAAATATTCTTATGTAAATATTCTAGACTGCTAGGACCTCTCATTTTTTTTCAAACATTATAATACAGGTCAAAGAAAGAAGACCTTGAATGTTTTGATGAAATATTAATGTTTGTGAGGAAGTCAAAGCAGTTAGAATACTTGGACAGTGACTAATTTCCTTGAAGATTGTTTATATACGCTCAGTGTCCTGACATAGTAATATCTACAAATACAGTATGATTATCTTGACTTTTTCATTTTACTTATTCTTTAAGAAGAATGATCCTTTTTCATTACAAAGTAAACTTTCTTTGCTCTGGACTCCCATAATAGAATATAGCATCATCTCTCTGTGAGATCTGATGTCAGATTTAATCACTGTGGAGGCAATGCAGGTCATGCACCAGAATGTGGGGACTGAATCTTAACTCTGAACTAAATGTCTTTTGTCTTTGGGAAACTGAAGTCCTTGTCCTTCTGTAGGCTTGGTGTCTCATTGGATGTATTAAGATGGAGAAGGGTGATTTTTAGGGGTTTTTTAGCTTCTTATTTCTAGTGTTTTTAGTTGGAAAGAGGCTAGTCTGGAGAGGTGTTCTCAATGGCTTGTCAAACAGAAAAAAAAAAAACACCCTTTTGTTCTTGAAGAAAGGATGTATTCTGACTCTTCTTTGTCTGTTTGAAACAAAATTAATTGACTCTGGGAAGACAAAACCAAAATTGAAAAAAAAAAACGCTACCACAAAACTGCCCTGTAGTCAATCTGTGGGACATTTTCTTGACTGATGATAGAAGTTGGGTGGTCCCACTCCTGGGCAGATGGTCATGGGGTGTATGAAAAAGAAAACAAAACAATCTAGGAAGGAGTAAGCCAGCCATCAGTGTTCCTCTACATCATTTTGTGCCTTCAGGTTCCAGACAGTCCCTGCCATGGCTTCACCTAACAATGACTGTAAACCGTAAACAAAACAAACCTTTTCCTCTCAAGTTGCTTTTGGTCATGGTGTTTCATCACAGCAATAGAAACTTTAACAAGACAGTAATGGGTACCAGGTTATGTGATAGAGAACATGTTTAGGAGAGGATTGTGTAAAGACTTTGGAACTTTGGGCTAGAAAATCTATAAAGTGCTCAGAGATCAGTGTTCTGCTCTAGAGGAGTGGAGAAGATAAGACTGCTGAGCACAGTGCAGATGATGGAGGCCTAGCTTGTGAAGTTTCAAACGGAAGGAAAGAGTCTACTAGGTAATATTTTGAATTAAGACTTTGGTTCCCAGAAACTGATGAGAGCAGATGCAGAGTTCCACAGCTAAATATTAGGCAAAGCTTAGGGAGTCCTGCAAAGGAGAGAAAGGAAGGAGGAAGAAACCAGAGAGATCAAGGACACCATAAGAACACAGCACATTAAATCAACTGACCAGGAATCAAGTGGCTCACCTTAGACCAAGGAGCCTGAATGGGTCTGACCTTGGTTCTCCGACTACATGTTATTGTTGTGTATCTCCGTGTAATGTTCAGATCACAAACAGTGGAGGTAGGTGCTGTTTCTGACTCTTTTGCTTGCCTTTGGGATCCTTTTCTTCCTACTGTGTTACCTTGATGTGAGAATATGTGCCTGGTATTATTGTAGCTTGTTATGCCATATTTGATTGATGTCCTTGGAAGTTCTGCTCTCCTCTGAGTGGAGGTGAAGGGGAGGGGAGTGGTGATGGGAAAAACAGGAGGTTGGGAACAGAGACTGAGGAGAAGGGACCGAAGAAAAACTGCAGTAGGAATGCAATATATGAGAAAAGAATAAATGAAATAGGAATATATAACATGAAAACATTAAAAAAAAGACTGGTTGTGTTCAGCAATTACTAAAAACTGTGATTTAAAAGAGACAGGTATCATTGAGAAAAATCTTCTTTGAAGTATTTCCTCAGGGTCAGCACACATAAGCAATGGTCTAGAGGGAGCCACAGCTGAACCTCATCTCACAGCCAACCTGGTTTTGTGTAACAGTCTCACAAGTGGTAATGGATTTGAAGACATGAAAAGGTCATGAATATTACATGTCTAATATCCACTTATAAGTGACTATATGCTGTATGTGTCTTTCTGCCTCTGGGATACCTCACTCAGGATGATCTTTTCTAGTTTCCACCATTTGTCTGCAAATTTCATGATTTCCTTGATTTTAACAGCTGAGTGTATTCCATTGTGTAAATGTTCCACAATTTCCATAAACATTCCTCAGCTGAGGGACATCTGGGTTGTTTCCAGATTCTGGTTCTTATGAATAAAGCTGCTACAAACATGGTTGAGCAAATGTCCTGTTGTATACTTGAGCATAATTTGGATAAATGCCTAGGAGTGGTATAGCTAGATCTCGAGGTAGCACTGTTCCTAATTGTCTGAGAAAGCACCAGATTGATTTCCAAAGTGGTTGTAAAGGTTTTCATTTCCACCAGCAATGGAGGAGGGTTCCCCTTTCTCCACATCATCTCCAGCATGTGTTGTCACTTGAATTTTTGATCTTAGTCATTCTGATGTATGTAAGGTGAAATCTCAGGGTCATTTTGATTTGCATTTCTCTGATGATTAAGGACCTTGAACACTTCTATAAGTGTTTCTCTGCCATTCAATATTCCTCTCCAGCAAATTCTCTGTTTAGCTCTGTACCCCATTTTCAAGTTGGATTACTTAATTTGTTGCCGTTTAACTTCTTATATATATATATTCTTATATATATTCTTCATATATTCTGGATATTAACCCTTTGTCAGATATAGAGTTGGTGAAGATCTCAATCTGTAGACCTGGGCCCAGTGGTCTTTTTCTGAGACTGATACTCCAACCAAGAACTATTCATGGAGATAACCTAAAACCCTTGCACAAATGTAGCCCATAGCACCTCAGTCTCTAAATGGGCTCCCTAGTAAGGAGAGTATGGGCTGTCTCAGACATGAACCCAGTGGCTGGCTCTTTGATCACCTCCCCCTCAAGAGGGGCAGCCTTACCAGGCCACAGAGGAAGACAGTCCTGATGAGACCTGATAGGCTAGGGTCATATGGAAGGGGAGGAGGAACCTCCCCTATCAGTGGACTGTGGAAGGGCCATGGGAAGAGAAGAGGGAGGGAGGATGGGAGGGGCTAAGGGAGATGGCTACGGCTTTGATAGAAAGTGAATAAATTGTAATATATAAAAAAATTAAAATTAAACGAAAAGGTCATGAATAGCAGTTGAATCTGGAAACAGGTGGCAGGGTCATAATCCACAAAGAGAGGCTAGGAGAGTTCATTGGTGACACTGAAGCCTCAGCTGCAGTAGAAACCCTAGTATATTGTAGGTATCAGTATCATGGGCCAATCACCAAGGACAGCAGCAGGTGAGGTGTGGAGTCCTTCTGAGCCTATGAGACAAACTGCCTGAGATTTGGAGCTGCTGCTAGTTCATTGGGGCCTATACCATTATAAATGAATTCCGGATGTCCAATACTTAACTCTTCCTACTGTTGAACTTTGGTATTAGTTTGCTTTCAATATATAACTGTGCCCTGGCTCTTCCTTCTTGGAATAAGAGGGAGTTTCATTTATTTCTCATTTTACCAGGACCCTGCATATAGACTCTGGATGTTTTAGAGATGATTTGTATATTTTTAAAGGACTAAAAATACTTTAGAGGGAATTAAACTTTGTAAGGGACTTTTGATGTTTTAAAGAGGCAAGGTTTTCAAAGGTTATTGGGGCTTTTTAAAGAAGTGTGCTTTATATTGCAGTGTAGCAGTGGATATGGCACTTTGGGGATAAATTCAAAAGAAAATTTGTAGTTGAATAAGTGATATGTTGGTATGTTAGGTAGAAGTCAATGGTGCTGGTTTGTTTCCGCAAGAAACAACCCTATTGTGAGAAGAAATCTTTACTGAGAAATTATTTCTTTAGGTTTGGACTGTGGGTAAACCTCTGGGAAGTTTTAATGGTTGATGATTGATGTGGAAGGACCTGGCTGAGCAGGAATGATTCCACCCATGGGCAAATGGTCTTGGGTGATCTACAAGAGAAGGCTAACAAGCCGTAGGGAGAGAGTCAGTACGTAGCAATTTTCCATGGCTCTGCATCAGTTCCTGCCTTCAGCTCTGACTTTCCTCCTTGACCTGTGAGGTTTAAAGTAAGCCCTTTCCTCCCCAAGTAGCTTTTGGTCATGGCGTTTTATCACAGCAATAGAAGCTAGCTAAGGCAGCATGGAAATGAAAAGTTAAGTTTGAAATTTGTGAGGCAGCTATGAACTCTTCAGTCTGAGGATGGCTTGTCTAAGCAGCTTGTCAAAGCACTTCACAAGTCAAAATGTCAATTAATTGTAGGCCCTTATATAGTCATGACTCTTTCCTCCCAGGAAAACTCCCTGTATTATCCATAAATCTTTGTGAAATATTCAGATTTGCTTGTGTCTCAACTGACTCTAATTTTGAGGAAATAGTAAATAAAGCTATAGAAAATGACAGTCCGTCCTTGTCACTGAGATGCATTTTGATGATTTGATACTAAACTCATATATCAGGTAAACTTTTATATTTAAATTATGTCTCCTTCTCTATGTAAATGACATTATGAAATATGTCCCATAAACATTGTATCATGCATTAACTATTCAAATATGTATTTCATTTTTTCTTACAGAGTTTTGTTAAAAACAAAAAATTGTGATATAATGGCAAAATAATGGCATGGGAAGATTTGGAGTTTGACTTATTGACTCTCAATTTTAGTTGGACTGAGAGCTTCAGGCAAAACTTTAGGTAAGCTTTAGATTCCTTATGAAGAAAGCATAAAAAGATTTGATTTTCTGGGGTAAAAACAATAAATTACTATCTCGGAGAGTTAGTGTAGATTTATGTGAATTAGGGAATTCAAATTCTTTGCACAATTGTCTCTCATATAGACCTGTAAAAACTGCATCAAACTTATATAAGAAAGAATCAAGACCAGATAAAATTTCATAAGGACTGCTCTTCGTGCCCTTCCGTGAGTCTTATTTCGGTCAGTTTTATGGAGAGTCTTGATTTTAAAAATATGTCAAATACTGGAGTACTAGAGAATGTGTTATCACAAATCTACAAATCATTTTCACCCACCCTTTATATTTTAAAATTATTACATGTGATATAGCTAGTTCAATTGCACATAAATTTTATATTTCTTTTTTTTTTCAGAACAAATTACAATAACTTAATTTCAGTGACAAAATACACACATGTTTATTGTGAGATATCATAAGTTATGGTTCCTATCATTAAGGTCTTTGGGCCCACAAAGAAAAGGAAAGAGAAGAAAAAAAATCTGGTAATCCAGTAATTTAAATAGATCAAACACTCACTGTGTGAGCAAGGACTTTGCTATAATCCCGAGATGACACAATTAACAGATGGATGGAGGCTTCTAGCTTTTTGACCTGTTTGTTGATGCATTAGATTCAATGCAAACCATTCACCATTTAATCACTCATTTAGTGTAAAAGAATTTCAAGTGTGTGAACATAACCGTTTACACAATTCCACATTCAGACTGCCTATACACCCAGGCTTCTTTATAATAATGAACCATCAAACCACAGTGGGAAGAGTCAGTAGATACTTGAGGTGGAATATTGTTGATGAAATAGCCCAGAAATCAATAATACTTAATTTTTCAATCTCTTGCAATTTGAAAATGTCAATCTCTTCAGATTGAGATGGTACTAGTAAGATCTGAATTTACAAATTTTGGGTTTCTTTGAAAGAGTTCTATTATTAAAACATTGGAGCCACAGAGGTTCATAATTTAAAATTGATGTGGTAGTGTTTTCTCAAAAGCTTCCATGTTTACATTCTATACCAATGTTCACTGTGAAATCTTGTGTCCACAAAACTGCAACTTCTTCAAAGCCACCATTGTCTGCTGTTTTAAACTTGCATCACCTCTACTCCCTTAGACCCCAATCTACATTCTTTGTCTTTTCCATATTTATTTGCAAAGCCATATAAGCAGGATGGTTGGTGTTATTGTTTTCAGACAGGAACTTCATGTTGTAACTTCATGTCCTAGAACTTGTGTCATCCCCTCAGCCTCCTGAAAGCTTGGATTACAGTGTGCAACCCCACCTGGATTTCAAATTTATCTTTCATGTTTTTTATTTCTCATATGTTCCTCCAGACTGTCAGTAAGAGAAGGACCAGGAACTAAACCTGTTTCTGTTTCATGGCAGATTCCCAATTTAGAAAGCATTGTTATATATAAATCAGAAAATAATACTTCTTGGATGAACAACTAAACAAATTCTTATTGTTTCTATAATTCACTTTTTATCAATTATTAATTTTCTATTACACATGTTAGTTAAGCAAAGTATTTTATTACAATATTTCCCATATGGAAATGGGCCGATAATATACCTTGATGATGTAATATACATTCTTTGTCCTGACTTTACCACCAGTTACCAAACATAACTTCAGAATCCTTGTTTTGTGTTTTTTTCTTTCTTTTAAAAAATTAATTTATTCATTTTACATCCAGATTATAGACAGCTCCTTTGTTACCTCCAAGTCCCATCCTCCCTTCCCCTTGCCTCCTATCCCTTTCCCCTAAACCTCAATAAGAGGTGCTTCCCTAAATTACCAACTGACCCCAGACTATCAACTCTTGTCAGGACTACTTACATTCTCTTCCACTGTGGCTTGGCAAGACCACCTCACTGGGGCGGAGTGATCGAACAGCAGGCCACATAGTTCATGTCAGAGACAGCCCCTGGTCCCCTTACTAGGTGACCCACATAGAGACTGAGCTGCCTATTGGCTACATCTGAGCAGGGGTCTAGGTCTTCTTCATGCATGGCACCTTGTTTGATGCATCAGTCTCTGCAGGTCCCATTAGGCCATATTTGTTGGCTCTGTTGATCTTCTTATGGAGTACCTGTCCCTTCCAGGTCCTACTATCCCCCACTACTCCATAAGACTTACTGCTCTCTGACCAAAGTTTGGCTTTGAGTCTCAGCATCTGCTTTGATTTCCTTCTAGGTGCAGTTTTTCAGGGTATGTCTATGGAAGGCTCCTCTCTTGTTCTCTCTCTTCAACCTCTTCCAGTGTTGATTCTATTTGAGAATTAAGCATGCTCCCTAAGGGCCCCATGGTTGTTTAACTTCTTTATGTCTGTGGATTATAGTATGGTTATGCTATGGTTTATGGCTAATATTAAGTTATAAGTGACTATATACCATTGGTGTATTTCTGGGTCTGAGTTACCTCACTCAGGATGATCTTTTCCAGATCCATCCATTTGCCTGAAAATTTCATGATGTCCTTTTTTTTTACCACCTGAATAGTAGTTTATTGTGTAAATATACCATATTTTCTTTTTCCATTCTTTGATTGAGGAACATCTGGTTGTTTACAGTTTTTGGTAATTACAAATAAAGCCTCTATGAACATAGTTAAACAAAAATCTTTCTTGTATGGTGGAATATCTTTTGGGTATATGCCCAGGAGTGGTACAGCTAGATCTTGAAATAGAGCTGTTCCCAATTTTCTGAGAAAGTACCAGATTGATTTCCAAAGTGGTTGCACAAGTTTGCACTCCCACCATCAATGGAGGAGTGTTCTCCTTTCTCTAAAACCTCACCATAAGGTGCTGTCACTTGAGTCTTTGACCTTAGCCATTTTGATAGGCATAAGATGGAATCACAGAGTTGTTTTGATTTGCATTTCTCTGATGACTAAAGAGGTTGAGCATTTTTTGAAGTACTTCTTGGCCATTCAACAATCCTGTGTTGATAATTCTGGTTAGCTCTGTACCCCATTTTTTTAAATTGGATTATTTGGTTTGCTGGTGTTTAATTTCTTGAGTTCTTTATATATTCTAGATATTAGCCCTCTGCCAAAAGTAGTGTTGTGAAGATCTTTTCCTAGTCTGTGGGCTGTCATTTTGTTCTATTGGCAGTGTCTTTATTTTAGATAAATGTTCAGTCTCATGAGGTCCCATTTATTAATTGCTGATCTTAGAGTCTAAGCTGTTGGTGTTGTATTCAAGAAGTTGATTCCTATGCCAATGAGTTTAAGGTTCTTCAAAATTTTTTTGTCTAACAGATTTAGTTTGTCTGGTTTTATGCTGAGGTCTTTGATCCAACTGGACTTTAGCTTGGTGCAGGGTAATATTATGGATCTATTTGTATTTTCTACATGTAGATATCCAGTTAGATTAACATTATTTGTTGAAGATTCTGTTTGATTCAATTCCATTGACCTTCCAGTCTGTTTTTTTTTTTTTTTCAATTACTGTTGTTCTACAGTACACCTTGAGATCAGGGATGGAGATACCTCCAGAAGATCTTTTATTGTATAGGACTGTATTAGCTATTCTGGGTGTTTTTGTTTGTCCATATGAAGTTGAGAATTGTTCTTTCAAGATATGTAAAGAGTTATGCTGATTTTTTGATGGTAATTGCATTGAAACTGTAGATTGCTTTTCATAGGATGGCCATTTTTGTTTTATTAATCCAAATGATCCATGAGCATGGAATATCTTTCCATCTTCTGTTATTTTCTTCAATTTCTTTCTTCAGGCATTTGAAGTTTTTGTTTGTTTGTTTTTTCATACAGCTCTTTCACTTTCTTGGTTAGCATTACACCAAGATACTTGTATGTGTGTATGTGTGTGTATTGTTGTGTATTATGAATGGCATGGTTTTGCTAATTTATTTCTCAGCCTATTTGTCTTTTGTATATAGGAAAGCTACTTATTTCTTTTTGAGCTAATTTTGTGTCCAGTCATTTTGCTAAAGGTATCTATAAGCTGTAGAAGTTCCCTGGTAAATTTTGGGGGTCACTTATGTATACTAACATATCATCTGTGAATATTAATGCTTTATCTTCTTTCTTTCTGATTTGCATACTTTTGATCTCCTTTAGTTCTCTTACTGCTCTAGCTAGAACTTCAAGCACTATATTGAAGAGATATGGAGAGAGTGGTCAGCTTTGCCTTTTCCCTTTTCAATGGGATTGATTTAAATTTCTCTGTTTAGTTTGATATCTATAGGCTTGCTTGAATATTGCCTTTACTATGTTTAGATATGTACCTGTATTCCTGATCTCTCCATGACTTTAAATTGAATGGGTGTTGGATTTTGTCAAATGCTTTTTGACATCTGAGCAGGTGATCATGTGATTTTATCTTTTCAGTTTATTTATATAGTAGATTACATGGATGGATTTCTTTATAGTGTACCACCCCTGCATGCTTGGGATGAAGCTTAGTTGGTCAATGTGAAAAGATATTTTTTACATGTTCTTGGGTTTGTGAGTATTTTATTGAATATTTTTACCTGACTGTTCTTAAAGGAAATTGCTCTGAAATTATCTTTTTTTGTTGGATCTTTGTGAGGTTTAGGTATCAAGGTGACTGTGGCCTCATTGAATGAGGTTGGTAATGTACCTTTTGTTTCTATTTTGTGGAATAGTTTTAAGAGTATTGGTATTAGCTTTTCTTTGAAGGTCTGGTAGAATTCTATGCTGAAACCATCTGCTCTTGGGCTTTTAAAAAATTATGTTTTTTAGGAGCCTTTTGATTACTGCATCTGTTTCCTTAGGGGACATACAACTGTTAAAGTTGTTTAAATGATCTTAATTCAACTTTGGCAAGTGGAATCTATCAAGAAAACTGGCCATTTTATTTAGATTTTCAAATTTTGTGTTGTATAAGCTTTTGAAGAAAGACCTAATGGTTCTTTGGATTTCCTCAGTATCTGTTGTTATGCCCCCCTTTAAATTTCTGATTTTGTTGATTTGGATAGTATCTCTCTGCCTTTTAGTTAGTTTGGCTAAATGTTTGTCTATTTTGTTAATTTTCTCCATGAACCAGCTCTTGGTGTTGTGGATTCTTTGAATTGTTCTCTCTGTTTCTAATTTGTTGTTTTCAGCCCTGAGTTTGAGGATTTCTAGCCTTCTACTCCTCTTGGGTATGTCTGCTTCTTTTTTCCTACTACTCTCAGCTGAGCTGTTAAGTTGCTCGTATGGTATGTCTCTAATTCTTTTATGAAGGTACATAATGCTATGAACTTTCCTCTTAGAAATGCTTTCAGTGTGTCTCACAAATTTGTGTATGCTGTGTATTTAATTTTCACTGAATTCTATAAAGTCTTTAAATTTTTCTTTATTTCTTCCCTGACTCAGTTCTTGTTGAGTAGAGTTTTTCAGTTTCCATGCCTGTGTACCCTTTTGTTATTTCTTTGTTGAGATCCAGCTTTAGTCCATAGTGTTCTGATAGGATCTGAAGGATTATTTCAATCTTCTTTTATTTGTTGAGGCTTGCTTTGTGGCACTTGCTTTGTGGAGAAAGTTTTAGTAATTTAATTATTTCCCCTCTAAAGGCCTCGATCTGTTTGAATGGATCTTCCTGTGTTTCTTTAAGTATTTTATTCCTTTCCTCCATTATCATTTTCATAAGCATAGATTTAATCTAATTTTCTTGTATTTCAGATGTGTTAAGCATCCAGGCTTGCTTGCCATGGAATAACTGGGTTCTGGGGATGCCAGATTGCTCTGGCTTTTGTTTATTATGTTTTAAAGCTGGCCTTTAGCCATCTGGTTCTCTCTGGCATTGGCTAGTAGTTTGTGGTGCCTGCTGGTGTTCTTGGAGTATGGTGCAGGAAGAGCCCTTGGCAGGAATTTATATGTTCCCACAGGAGCCTTCCTTAGATTGCTAGGTATGGTCTCTGACTGGTGGGTGTTTCTCAGAGAATTTGTCAGTGGTTCTCTTCAGATATATGATCCTGCGCATCATGTGGCCTCCTCATGAATTTAGGCATCTTCCTTTCTCAAAAGGAAGTCCTAGAGTCAGCCACCCCCGTACTGGCATTCTTCCTCTGATGTAGTTAGCCCAGACACTGTGCTTGCTTGGAGGAGCCATTTTGGGAAAACAGTGAGCTCAGAGGTCTTGCTGGTCTCCTTAGAGAGAGGGGTTGAACTTTGGAGTGGTGGCTTGAGTTGTTCCTGTGTATCCCTAGCATCAGGAAGCTTGAGGTTGGAGCTTCATTCCTGAGATGATAAGAGTGTGTGCCTATGTTTGGAGCCACGCCCCTAGTACTGGAAGGTATACACTCCCTCCACTGTACAGTGAGAGTACATGCCTAACTCCTGGGCAGGAGCCCAGGAACTGTTCCCATGATTAACCTGGTGACCTGGCGTTGGTTCCTAGAGTTTCTCCTACCATCAGCTCTCTTCTGGGAAACACAGATGCTGGGTTTGAGGGTCCACAGTACCACCTGCAGCTCTACTCTCACTGCTGTCCTGCTGTTCAGACACTCTGCTCAATCAGTTTTAACATAATAATGATAGCTTTTGATACAGAAAAATAACTTGGAAATTTCCAGGTTCAATCCCATAACACAGAAAATGCTGCTGAGGTTTGAAGACAGGAAAAGCACCACAGAAGTCAGGCATCTAGTTCTTGTTTAGATTGGTCTTAAAAGCCAGTTTTGTGAAGTTTAATTGCCTTTTTGTAGTGCTTCTATTTTTTAAAAATATATATATATTTTTTGAAATTATTTTTTGTCTTTTTCTTAATATTTTTATTATTAATTACACTTTATTCATTTTGTACCCCCCATAAGCCCCTCCCTCCTCCCCTCTCGACCCCACCCTTGCTCCCTTTTCTGCATGCATGCCCCTCCCCAAGTCCACTGATAGGGGAGGTCTTCCTCTCCTTCTTTCTGATCTTAGACTATCAGTTCTCATCAGAAGTGGCTGCATTGTCATCTTCTGTGGCCTGGTAAGTCTGCTCCCCCCTCAGGGGGAGGTGATCAAAGAGCAGGCCAATCAGTTTATGTCAGAGGCAGTCCCTCTTCCCATTACTATGTAACCCACTTGGAAACTGAACTGCCATGGGCTACATCTGTGCAGGGGTTCTAGGTTATCTCCATGAATAGTCCTTGGTTGGAGTATGAGTCTCTGGGAAGTTCCCTGTGTTCAAGTTCTCTTGTTCTGTTGCTCTCTTTGTGGAGTTCCTGTCCTCTCCAGCTATTGCTATTTCCCACTTCTTACATAAAATTCCATTCACTCTGCCTGACAGTTGACCATCAGGCTCCTCATCTGCTTTGATAGTCTGCAGGGCAGAGGCTTTCAGAGGCCCTCTGTGGCAGGTTCCTAGGTTGTTTCCTGTTTTCTTCTTCTGGCTTTCAGAGGCCTTCTGTGGCAGGTTCCTAGGTTGTTTCCTGTTTTCTTCTTCTTCTGATGTCCATCCTCTTTGCCTTTCAGGATGGGGATTGAGTATTGAGGTTAGGGTCCTCTCTTTTGCTTAATTTGTTTAGATGTACCAATTTTAGTGGGTTTATCCTATGTTGTATGTTTATATGAGTGAGTATATACTGTGTGTGTCTTTTTGCTTCTGGGACAACTCACTCAGGATGATCCTTTCCTGGTCCCACCATTTACCTGAAATTATTTTTATTTTGACTTTCTTTTATCTTTTCTTTGTTATTTATTTACTTATGTTATATTTTGATCACATCTTCTTCTCATTCCTCTCTTTCCAGTCTCTCATTCCACCTCAACTCCCCCCATTAACCCTCCCTTTCTCCTCAGATAAAGAGAAGCCTCACATAAATGTCATAACAAGCATGGCGTAGCAAGATGCAGTTGGGGTAGGCACATATTCTTCTGTTGAAACTAGACATGGCAGGCCAGTAAGGGGAAAGGAATCAAAACACAGGCAACAGAGTCCGAGAGGGTCCTGCTCCAGTTGTTAGGTCACCACATAAAGACCAAGCTTCACATCTGTTTCATATGTGTGTGTGTGTGGGAAGGAGTTGAGGGTCTAGGTCCATCCCTTGACCTCTCTGTCTCCTTTAATCCTTCATTTTCCTGTTGCACAAGATTCCCTGAGTTCCACCTAATGTTTGGCTTTGAGCCTCTGCATCTGTTTCCATCTTTTGTTGGTTGAAACCTCTCAGAGAAAAGTTATTCTAGGCTCCTGACTACAAGTATAACACAATATGGTTACTAGTGTTGGGAGTTGGCTCTCTCTCATAGTCTGGATCTCGTTGGGCCAGTCATTGGTTGGTCATTCCCTCAATTTCTACTTGACTTTATCCAAGCACATCTTGTAGATAGTACAAATTTTGGGTAGAAATTTTTGTGGATGGGTTGATGTCTACATCCCTCCATTGGAACTCTTGCCTGATTACAGGAGGTGGCCATTTCAGGTTCCATATCCCCTGTTCCTGGGAGTCTTAGCTAGGGTCACATTATAAATTTCTGGAAGATTCCTTTGTCCTAGGGTTTCAGCTGGTCCCAAAGCCTCCCCTTAACCACCAATTTTCAGTTCTCTCTTCTAGTTCTCTCTCCCTTAGTCCTCCTTACAATTAATTGCTATTGTTCACCTCATCTCTCTGTCTTCCACCTAGATCCCTCCATCCATCCACCTCCAATGCCTATTTTATTTCCCCTCCTGAGTGAGATTCCAGCGTCCTCCCTTGGGCCTCCTTGTCATTTGACATCTTTGGGTCTGTGGGTTGTAGCGTGGTTTTCCTGTACTTTATGGCTAATGTCCACTTATAAGCTAGTACATATCATGTTTGTCATTCTGGGTCTGGGTTACTTCACTCAGGATAATATTTTCTAGTTCCATTCATTTGATTGCAAATTTCTTGATGTCCTTGTTTTTGATAGCTGGGTGGTATTTCATTGTGTAAACACTACATTTTTAAAAACTATTCCTGTGTTAAGGAATACATAGGTTGTGTCGAGCTTCTGGCTATTACAAATAAAGCTGCTAAGAACAGAGTTGAGCAAGTACCTTCTGGAAAAATTGAAGCATCTTTTGGATATATGCTCAGGATTGGGATAGCTGGGTCTTGAGGTATATCTATTCCCAATTCTCTGAGAAAGTATCAGTTTGACTTCCAAAGTGATTGTACAAATTTGCACACCCACAAGGAACAGAGGAGTGTTCCCCTTGCTTCACATCCTCACTGGCATGTGGAGTCACTTGAGTTTTTGATCTTAGCCATTATGATAGGTATAAGATGAAATCACAGAGTCATTTTGATTTGCATTTCCATGATGACTGAGAACATTGAATATTTCTTTAGGTGCTTCTCTGCCATTATTATTCCTCTGTTGAGAACTCTCTTCTGAGCACTCTACCCCACTTTTACCTGGCTTATTTGGTGTGGTGGTGTCAAATTTTTGAGCTCTTTATATACTTTGGATATTAGTTCTCTGTTAGTATTAGGACAGGTGAAGATCCTTCAGCATTGTGTAGGTTGCCATTTTGTCCTATTGAGAGTACCCTTTGCATTACCGAAGCTTCTCAGTTTCATGAGATCACAAATATTAATTGTTAATTTTAGTGCCTGAGCTGCAGATGTTCTGTTAAGGAATGGTTCTCCTGTGTCAGTTCTTAATTTAAGGTTGTTCTCCACTTTCTCCTCTATTAGATTTAGTGTTTCTGGTTTTATGTTGATTCCACTTTGACTTAAGTTCTGTGCAGGGTGAAAAAATGTGGATCTATTTGCATTCTTTTACATGCAGACATCCAGTTACACCAGCACTATTTCTTGAAGATGTTATCTTTTTTTTTTTTTTTCATTATATGGTTTTGCCTTATTTATCAAAATTTAACTGTCCAAGGTGTGTTGGCTTAACTCTAGGTCTTAGATTTGGTCCCATATTCAACATGTCCATATTTATGCTAACATCATGAGGTTTTTTATTACTATTTCTGAATAATATCACTTAAAATTAGGGGTGGAGATACTTCCAGAAATTCTTTTATTGTATAGGATTGTTTAACTATTCTGGGTGTTTTGTTTCTCCAAATGAAGTTGAGAATTGCTCTTTCAAGGTCTATAAAGAATTGGATTGGAATTTTGATGGGAGTTGCATTCAATCTGTTGATTTCTTTTAATAAGATGGCCATATTTACTGTCTATCCATGGGTGTGGGTGATAATTTTATCTTCTGACATCTTTTTAATTTCTTTCTTCAAAGACTTGAAGTTCTTGTCATACAGGTCTTTTACTTACTTACTTAGAGTTATACCAAGATTTTTTATAGTATTTGTCTCTACTGTGATGGCTGTTGTTCCCTTTTTTCTCAGCACATTTATAATTAGTATACACAAGGTTACTTAATTTTTTGAGTTAATTTTATAACCTATCATTTTGATGAAGATGTTTATTAGCTGGAGAAATTCTTTGGTAGAATTTTTGGGATCTCTTATCTATACTACCATATCATCTCTGAATTTTGGTACTTTGATTTCTTCTTTTCCAATTTGTATCACCTTGATATTCTTTAGTTGTTTTATTCCTCTAGGTAGTACTTCAAATATGATATTGAATAGATATGGAGACATTAGGTAACCTTTTCTTGTCCCTGATTTTAGTGGAATTGCATTAAGTTTCTCACCATTTAATTTGATGTTGGCTATTGACTTGTTGAATACTGCCTTTACTGTATTTAGGTATGTGTCCTTTATTCTTGAGTTTTCCAAGACTTTTAAGATAAGATGTTAAATTTTCTCAAAGGCTTTTCTAACATCTAGTGGGATGATTATGTGTTTTTTTTTTCTTTCAGTTTATATTGTGGATTACACTGATGGGTTTTCCTGTGTGGCACCATGCCTGTATCCCTGGAATGGCGCCTACTTGATCATGGTGTATGATGTTTTTAGACTCAGTTTGAAAGTATTTTATTATTTTCACATCAGTTTACATAAAGGAAATTGGTCTGAAATTTTCTTTGCTGAGTCTTTGTGTGCTTAAGTATCAGGGTGACTGTGGCCTCAGAGAATGAGATTGACAAGGTTACTTCTGCTTCTATTCTGTGGAATAGTTTGAGGAGTGTTGGTATTAGTTCTTTGAAGATCTGGTAGAATTCTGAGATAAAGTCATCTGGCCTTGGGCTTTTTCAAAAAAAAATTTAAACAATTTAATTATATATAAATTATTTACCTGATTTTGATTTATTATTAGTGGTATTAGTATTTAATAGTTAGTGGTATTTATCAAGAAAATCATTTATTTGTTTAGATTTTACAATTTTGTGTAGCCTGTAGTGCAGGCTTTTTAAATAAGACCTAATAATTCTTTGGATATCATTGGTATCTGTTCTTATACCCCTCTTTTCATTTTTTATTTTGTTAATTTGGATATTCTTTTTCTGCTTTTTAGTTAATTTGGGTAATGGTATGTCTATCTGGTTGATTTTCTCAAAGGATCAGGTCTTGGTTTCATTGATTTGTTGTTGTTGTTTTCTTCATTTCAAATTTATTGATTTCCACCCTGAGTTTGATAATTTCCTGTCCTCTACTACTCTTGGGCGTGTTTCCTTCTTTATTTTCTAGAGCTTCCATATTTGTTGTTAAGTTGTTAGTAGGATATTTTTTATTTTATTTTTTTATCAATGCACTTAGTTCTATGAGTTTTTCTGTTAATATGGCTTTCATTACATCTCATAATTTTGGGTATGTTGTACCTTCACTTTAACGAACTCTTTAAAAAGTTTTTAGCAATACATAAGGTCCATTTGATTCATAATGTCTGTTAATTTCATTATTTCTGTATGACCCAATGATCATTGAGTACAGAGATGTTCAGTTTCCATGAGTTGTGGGCTTACTATTGTTTCTGTTCAAGTCTAGCTTAAGTCTGATAAAGTACAAGGGATTATGACAATTTTCTTATATGTATTGAAACTTGTTTTGTGACCAAGTATATGGATAATTTTGGAGAAGGTTCTAGGAGATGCTCAGAAGAAAGAATCCTCTTTTATGTTTGGGTTTAATGTTCTTTAGATACATGCTAGGTCCATTTGATTAATAATGTCTGTTAGTTTCATTATTTCTGTTTATTTCTGTCTTGGTGACCTATCTATTAGTGAGAGTGTGGTGTTAAAGACTCCTACTATTAATGTGTGGGTTTTGTCACATGATTTAAGCTTTAGAAAAGTTTACTTTTTTATGTTTTTTTTCTTTATTAATTACAGTTTATTCATTTTGTATCCCCCCCCCCAATTTCCTTCCTCCTCCCATCCCAATCCCTTCCTTCCTCCACCCTTTCCATGCATGCCTGTCCCCAAGTCCACTGATAGGGGAGGACTTCTTTTCCTTCCTTCTGATCCTAGTCAATTAGGTCCCATCAGGAGTGGCTGCAGTCTCTTCTTCTGTGGCCTGGTAATGCTACTTCCCCCTCAGGGGGAGGTAATTAAAGAGCAGACCAATCAGTTCATGTCAGAGATAGTCCCTGTTCCTATTACAATGGAACCCACTTGGATACTGAACTGCCATGGGCTACATCTGTGCAGGGGTGTTAGGTTATCTCCATGCATAGTCCTTGGTTGGAGTATCAGCCTCAGGAAAGATCCCTGTGTGTAGATTTTTTGTTCTGTTGCTCTCCTTGTGAAGTTCCTGTCCTCTCCAGATCTTACTGTTTCCCATTTCTTTCCTAAGATTCCCTGCACTCTGCCCAAATGTTGCCCATAAGTCTCAGCATCTACATTGATAGTCTGCAGGGAGAGCTTTTCAGAGTTCCTCTGTGTCAGGCTCCTGACTTATTCCCTCGTTTCTCCTTCTTCTGATGCCCAGCTTCTTTGCCTTTCTGGATAGGAATTGAGCATTTTAGCAAGAGTCCTCCCTCTTAATTAGTTTCTTTGGGTGTACAGATTTTAGTAGGTTTATCCTATATTATATGTCTATATGAGTGAGTATATACCGTGTGCATCTTTCTGATTTTGTTGATTTGGATAGTTTCTCTCTGCCTTTTAGTTAGTTTGGCTAATGGTTTGTCTATCTTGTTGATTTTCTGAAAGTACCAGCTCTTGGTTTCATTGAGTCTTTGAATTGTTTTATTTGTTTCTAATTTGATTTGCATCTCTTTGATGGCTAAGAACGTTGAGCATCTCTTTAAGTGTTTCTCTGCCATTCTGTATTCCTCTACTGAGAATTCTCTGTTTAGCTCTGTACCCCATTTTTTAATTGAATTGCTTGATTTGCTGCTTTTTAACTTCTTTAGTTCTTTATATATTCTGGATATCAGCCCTCTGTCAGAGGTAGGGTTGGTGAAGATCTTTTCCCAGTCTGTAGCCTGTCGTTTTGTTTTGATGACAATGTCCTTTGCTTTACAGAAGCTTTTCAGCATCATAAGGACCCATTTATCAATTGTTGCTCTTAGAGCCTGTGCTGTTGGTGTTCTGTTTAGGAAGTTGTCTCTTGTGTCAATGTGTTCCAATGTCTTACCCAATTTTTCTTCCAACTGATTTAATGTGACTGGTTTTATGTTGATATCTTTGATCCACTTGGACTTTAGTTTTGTGCAGGGTGATAAATATGGATCTATTTTCATTTTTCTGCATGTAGACATCCAGTTGGACCAGCACCATTTGTTGAAGATGCTGTCTTTTTTCCACTGAACGGTTTTGGCTTCTTTGTCAAAAATCAAGTATCCATAGGTGTGTGGGTTTAATTTTGGGTCTTCTATTCGGTTCCATTGATCCACTATTCTATTTCTATGCCAATTTCATGCCGTTTTTATTACTATTACTCTGTAGTACAGCTTGAGATCAGGGATGGAGATGCCTCCAGACAATCTGTTGTTGTACAGGATCGTTCCTCCATTGCTGGTGGGAATGCAAACTTATACAACACTTTGAAAATCAATCTGGGCTTTCTCCGACAATTAGGAATAGTGCTTCCTCAAGATCCAGCTATACCTCCTAGCAATAAATTCAAAAGAGGCTCAAGTACTCAACAAGAAGATTTGCTCAACCATGTTTGTAGCAGCTTTATTTGTAATAGCCAGGAGCTGGAAACAACCTAGATGTCCATCAACAGAGGAATGGATACAGAAATTGTGGTACTTTTACACAACGGATTACTACTCAGCAATTAAAAATGAGGAAATCATGAAATTTGCAGGCAAATGGTGGGACCTAGAAACAATCATCCTGAGTGAGGTATCCCAAAAGCAGAAAGACACACACGGTATATACTCACTTATATAGTCCTATAAGATAAGATAAATATACTGAAATCTATCCACCTAAAGAAGATAAATAAGAAAGAGGACCCAGGGTACCATGATCAATCCTCACTTAAAAAGACAAATGAGATGGACATTGGATATAGGAGCAAACAAGTAACAGGATAGGAGCCTACCACAGAGGGCCTCTGAAGAACTCTAGCTAGCAGTGTATCAAAACAGATATCAAGACTCATAACCAAACCTCCGGCAAAATGCAGGGAACCAAAAAATAAATAAATAAATAAAAAAGGTGGGGGGAGTTAATATGACCTGGAGAGGACAGGAGTTCCACAAGGACCAAATATATCTGGGCACAGGTGTCTTATAAGACTGTTTCTCCAAACAAGGACCATGTATGGATTCAACCTAGAGCCCCTGCTTAGATGTAGCCCTTGGTAGTTCAGTATCCAAGTGGGCACCCTAATAAGGGAAACAGGGACTATTTTTGACATGAACTCGATGGCGGGCTCTTTGACCACCACCCCCCCCGCCCCGGGAGAAGCAGTCTTGCTAGGCCCCAGAGGAGGATTTAGCAGCCAGTCCTGAAGATACCTAATAAACCAGTATCAGATGTAAGGGGAAGAGGTTCTCCCTTATCAGTGGATTTGGAAAGGGGCAGGGAGGAGATGGTGGTGGGAGGGTGTCATTGGGAGGGAAAGAGGGAGTGGGATACAGCAGGGATACAAAGTTAACAAACTGTTAACTAATATTAAAAAAAATAAAAATTAAAAAAAAATTATTAGAATGGTTACTCCAGATTTCTTCTTGGGCCCATTTGCTTGCAGAACCTTTTTCCAAGCACTTTATTCTGAGGTAATGTCTCTTTGTCACTGAGATGTGTTTCTTGTATGCAGAATGGCAGATTCTATTTTTCTATCCATTCTGTTCACCTTTGTCTTTTTATTGAGAAATTGAGGCAATCTTATTGAGAGATATTAACAACTGATGATTATCTATTCCTGTTATTTTGATGTTGTGTGGTAGTGTGTGTGTGTGTGTGTGTGTGTGGTGTGTGCCTCCCTTGTTTTGATTTTTCTGGTGTGAGTTATTTGTTTTGTTTTCTTGGGTAAGTTAGCCTGCTTGGGTTGGAGGTTTTCTTCTGGTATTTTTTAAAAGGCTGGATTTGTGGATAGATATTGTTTAAATTTGTTTTTGTCATGGAATATCTTGTTTTGCTGGGCATAGTAGTCTGGGCTGACATCTGTGTTCTTTTATGGTCTGTAATATATCTTCCCAGGCCCTTCTGAATTTTAGAGTCTTTGTGGAAAATATGGGTGTAATACTGATAGGTCTGCCTTTATATCTTAAATGGAATTTTGCCTTATAGCTTTTAATATTTTTTCACTGTTTTGTACCACTCTGTTTGTCCCTGGTTTCCCTGGCCACCTAAATGTTCTTGGTCCTGGCAGGATTCCTGAATATTCCTTGGGCCAGCAGGCTTTCTTTGAAAGGCAAGCAGATCATTGGCCTGAATGCCCCAGGAATACCTAAGTGCCCTGCTGTGGTAGGCTATCCAGGGATTGTTGTAGTAGCTGAGTTTTGGTTTGGTTATACTCTCCTCTCTCTTGTTGATTGTGTTCTTATACTAGTCTTCTCTTCAGAGAAGGGGGAGGTCTCCCATGTGTACCAAACCTTTCTGGTACAAGGACACTTGCTCAACTATGTTCATAGCAGCTTTATTCTTAATAGCCAGAAACTGGAAACAACTTAGATGCTCATTTACACAATGAAATGCTTAAAAAGAAGGGCATCTTTCAATTATCAGGAAAATATATGGAACTAGAAAGAATCATCCTGAGTTAGGTAATCCAAACCCAAAATAACTATGACACAATCCACAGACCCAAAGAAACTAAGCTGAAAGGAGGACACAAAAGTGGAGGCTTGAATCTTACTCAGAAAGGGAAACAGAATAGGCTTTTGAAGTAGATTGGAGAAGAAACTGGGTAGGAGAGGGGATAGGGAGGGGAGCAGAGGTGAGAATTAGAAGTCAGTAGAGCAGGTTGAGAGACAGGAAGAGGGATGGATGAGAAAATGGAAATCAGAGCTGGGGATGGGAAGCATTTCTGACATGGAATAGGGGAGGGCCCAGTATGACTTTCTTGTTTTTAATTTTACATGGAAAATGTGACTCTGCTAAAACTTAATTCTGCATGGCCATTTTATTTGAAATCAAATTCCAGTGAGATAATATTTATAAAAGAGATTTATTGGAAGATAGAGTATACAAAATTGACATTTTAGAGTACCTAAGGACTGAGGTGACTGCTACTTGAGGAAAGTTGAGTCAGATATCTAGCTCATAATTAAATAATTTTAAGTTGACTAGGTATGTATAGCGGTTTTGAATCTATTCTTACCTCAGTTTATATCTGTATTCATAGACCATCCTTTGATTTGCTGCTTTGAGATAGATGCACCTAGTATGAGTATTCACCAGTGTGGAAATATCAGCTACTCACTTAATTTGCCAGTATTTGCCTAACCTCAGCTTGAATATGTCTGGTGACAAAACACTCATGGTCTTTGAGGAATGGATGTGGAACTATTAGTGCCAGGGAATTGAGTTGAGAAAGACTTCATGCTGACTTTGATCTGCTGGTCAGAGTTCTTTCATCTGGACCACAAAGCATATCATTCCCCAACAACTTCCTCCAACAAGGACTACATGGTATGTGAGGATGGGGAGCATTGCCAGCTCCTTGCCTGCACATATACCCATCTAAGTATTTGCTCTCTGGGCACTATGCCCTTCTCGCTTGTGCTACGTTAAGTGGGAAATAAAACATTGTTTTCTTCTTCTTCTTCTGAGAACTTTTGGTTCTTTTCTTTTCTTTGATGGCAAAATCCCTTTGATTTACCATGAAAGATTGTTTCTGGGCTCCCCAAATTAAAGAGTGAACTGACCAGTAAAAACATATCATTCCAGGGTGTCCTGCGGAACAGTCACATTCCAGGGCATTTAAGTGGCGTGTGGGGAAGAAAAGGGAAAGCATACAAACTTTTGCAATACCTTCTCCGTTGCAGTCACAGCAGGTTGGATGAGTCCTAGGATCGTCCTAACAGTTTTGAAAAGTTCGTGTTATTTTATAGATGAGAAAACTGAGCTCCCATGTGCTTGGGTAGCTTGTTTCAAACAAGAGAGCAAGAAAATGGTGGGGCTGGAATTGGAAATTGTGTTTGTTAAATTCCTCCAGCAATTTTTTCATCAGCATTTCTTTCTCATGGTGCACAAAAGTGGTCAGTTTCTTGATTCCTCACGTGCCTGTGGACACCTCCCACGAAGGATAAATGTTGCCTTTCAGTAAAGTTCTCATAAACTTACTAGAAGGGCCACATGTGGGCACTGCCATGGTGTATATTGAGCAGCAGGGTGCATGTAAACATGCTTAAAACAAAGTAGTATTTCTCAGTTTCAACTCATTCTCCTTAGAAAAATTTCATCAATGAAATTATATCCTGCCTCAATATAAAAGTGGGGAACAGTTCAGGAAGGCTTCTGAGGCCAACCTCAGGCCTCCACAAAGCACAAACATTTACACAGGCATTTGCACACACATGTGCCCACATATATGTGATTTTTGCATACACACATGTGTATAAATCACACATACATTAATATGTAAAATTCAGAAAGGCAAGACCACAAACACTAATGCCTCACCTTTTCACCCTTCTGTGCCAATAGCTGCTGAGATAGATCAGCGTTACTAACACATTCTAAAGAAAAATCTATACACTCAAGAAATAGAATTTTTTTCTGGTCCTGGGAATGCAAGTCAATAGAGGTTGATTTAACTAAAGTGAGAAGAGATATCCTCTTTCTCACTACATCTCAACAACTTTAGAGACCTTAGTGTGTAGAAATTCATGATGTGTGTCATGACCCTGGGTCATTCTCGTTATAGGGTGCAGACAGGGAGTTATGAGCTATACGGGTCCTTGTTATTCATTAGGCAGAGGAGAAAATAAAAGCAGAAAAAGTGAATCACACACTGACTCCGGAAGCTTCTTCTTAGGTATGTTGTCTGTTCTTACCCCTAGTTAGCTAGAAGCCATCTGCCCACACCTGACTTTGAAAGTACATCCCAGTACAGCCACTCCTGATAAGGCCTGATAGACTAGGGTCAGAGAGAAGGGGAGGAGGACCTCCCCTATCAGTGGATTTGGGAGGGTCATGGGAAGAGATGAGGGAGGAAAGATGGGATTGGGAGGGAATGAGAGAGAGGGCTATGGCTGGGGTACAAAGTGAATTAACTATAATTAATATTAAAAAATAAAAAGAAAAAGAAAGTATATCCCAGATTGAGACACCAGATATTAATGAACATAGTAACATCTTAAACCTCTCCCCTATCTGAAGACAGTGTGAAAGAGAACAATGTATTAGCAATTTGATTTTGCCCCTTCCCTTAGCCAAATAACCCAATTTAATATTTATTAATTAAAAAGAAGAAACAACATCCTAACCTGAGGTTTAGAAAGAGGAAGAGATTTCTCTCCCTCTGGGAATCTTGCGAGCCAAACAGCAAGGTCTAAAGATTAACCTTCTTTCCATTAAGTCATATTGCTTGAAGGAGTCCTTGCCTTTGACTGTCACAACCTAAGAGACCAACACATGCTTGGAGAATTGAATGAGATTCACTCAATGATCAGTTGTTCATTCTCTCTTTGAATTATACTTCCCCCCCCCAGTTCAATGAATACAGCTTCTGACTATGTGGAGTGTTAGGAAAGTCTTTTTCAGGCCTAATGCATAATAAATAAAATCCTTGCTTTACCTGGCCTGTCCAAATATATATTTTATATATATATATATCTTACCAGACACCCAAAACAATAAATGAAAACCAGACAAATATTTTAGGAACAGGAAATGCCTCCACGTGCCACCCCTCATTCTTGGTTTAATGTTAATTCATTTCCCTGTTCCTAGGCCAACAATCTTCTCCCTCAAACCTCAGTCCCTTCCCTCCCTGGAGAAAAGAGCAGTATTTTTTTTTTTTTACTTCATTTAATGTGTTTTTCCTCTTCTTTAGTTATCTTTCGTAATAACGTCTTCCATATGTCTGTGAGCCATCTTGTTAAAGAGCTCTGCTCAAAGTCCTCATTTATTCTGAGCCGATTGGAATGGCAGCCTTAAGTCTGGTATTTGCTCACATTTGACAGCTTGAACTACAGGCTCCGGGTGCATTTAACGTACCCATTCATGGGGAATACCTGTTGCTCCTCTCACAATAGTTTGAAAACATAAGTATTCACAAACCCCTAAGACTAAAGCTCTGGCTGACAACATCTCTAGAGCAGCAGCTCCCTCGACAGGAACCTTTCCTAACTAGTTTTCCACAGACAATCTGAGTTCTACTGGGTCGTGTGTACTCCATTCAGTGTTGACAAAAGCTTTGCAGAATTGCTAAAGCTTATCTCTTTATATGTTCAACGAGGGAATGGAATAGGGCTGGATTTTAGAACACAGCTTTTCTCAACAGGACACAATGAGCTCTTTCCAGGCTAGCCAGACATCAAGTCCCCAGCTCTGTAGAGAACATCCGAGCCAGTGGGAATTCTCACTACTTGGATGCCTTCTTTATTTCAAGTACAAAAACTGTCTGCTTACTATAATTTATTGACATGCCAGATCTGTTTCACTAACTTAATCATGAGGCATATAGAGGCAAAAGGATTCATCCAAAGTTAAACAGTTAGCAAGTAGAGATTCAAGACAGTTGATTATAGACCTTATCCATGATGTTGGACTGGAAAAGTCAGGAAAATATTGTTCTTACATTGAGTGAAGATATATAATACTGACATTAGAAAATACTAGAAATATTAGTCAATATTTGTATAAATGTGTTCCTAATTATATACAACTGTTCAATAACTATTAAATTGAATCAATAAATGTTGATTTCCTTTACTTTATCATAACCCTAATGGTTAAGACCTATCATCTGTCTGTCTTTCTACCTATCTGTCTATCCATCCATCTAGCTAGCTACCATCTATTTGCCTACCTAAATAGGTTTCTCTTCTTCTATATCTAGATGTTTATATCTATGAAATTGGCTTCATTTATATGTGAAGAAAACAAATATGACTATATTCAATATTTTAAAATTTGAAACATGTTTTAGAGGAGATCTGAATTTGATGTGGCTGTTCTTTTACATTAGAGACAAAGGATTATTTCACCTTTTTAGTCTAGCATCTCTCAAGTACATATCTCAAACTAGAAGACTATGGTGGCCGCTATAATAGTATGCATTATAACCTTGCTCCAAGAATCAGAAAAGGAAAAAAAAAATCTTCTTTAGAGCCCTTCAAGGTAGAATACAAACTACAAACATAACTCTGTGGCTCAATGATTCTCATTTGTGCTATAGGTTAGAAGGTGGTAAACGCTGTTTTGGAGCTAAGAGGTCAAGGGCTAAGGTGTAAAGAAGCTCAGTTTCCATGAGAGAAGAGCTGTCAAACGTCATCCAATCGACAAACTTTGGAACCAAAGTAGAAATTTTAAATTTTGTTTATGATTTTCTGCTTTGACCAAAGAGAAGTTTAGCAGCACAAGCGTTGGAGTCTACTAGAAGTCTTTAGATCACCATATTTCAAATTTCAGGTTCAACACCAGCCTATGAGGTTGCAGAAAGTACTGACTTGAGCTACTAACTGACCAGGGTTCAACTGAGTTTCTATTTAAGTGAATACGGATGGTACAAACAGGATTTTGGAGATCACACACACACACGAAACTAAATATGAAGACTTTATCCATCCCGCACAAGTTACATCATTGTGCTGGGAGGATAGAAATAAAAGTACAATTTTCCATTATAAGTTAAGTGAATAAGTCTCCCAGATAATCAAAAGTCCAAGACACAAAAAAACTAAGGAAAAGGAAAATGCAGGATTCAAGGCTATTTCCATATTTGGCCCTATCTAATCCAACATGTTACTTGGGAGTATAGAAAAATGAGAGACAGAAAAATAGATCTGCACATAAACTCCAGTGTGTTTGCAAAAACTAAAAAGATTTTATGTTTTTAAAATGTTCATGTAATAGTAGCATGCAGAAGCTGGCCCAGATGGATGTGTGGTTTGGGTACCTGAGCACTTCTTTAATGGCCTAGGTTGCTGAAAATAAACTCCTGTGGGATGATGGACAGGATGGAAATAGATAGGAAACAATCAAGGAACCCAAGTTCGTCCACATCCTAGAGAATCTGTGGTCCCTGATACATCACCAGTCTTGGCCTCACAGTTCGACTTGGAGTCATTTCCCATAAATGTGGCCAAGAAAACTGTAAAAAGAAAGAGACAAAAATGAAGAAAACCCCAAACCATTCACTGGGGTCCAGTAGATTCCAGGATCAGCATGTTCAGAATGGTTTTTAACCATTTTAATCCATGGGTTTTTAACCATTTCTGTACTGATCATATATTTGTCTGGCTGTTGGTCTAATGAGCTGTTCCTGGATTCGGCAGTCAGCACTGTGTTCATAGTCCAGTTATCTTTCATGCTCACTGTTTGCCCCTGAGAAATTCTGGCATGCCTTTAGTCCTTGCTTTTGAATATTTAAAAAGAATAACTGCTTCATAGAGTGGCTTAATCTGAATTATGTAAGATGGGATGGTTGAAATGCTTTGCACGCTCAGAATCACAAAATTTGTTATGCAGTGTGAGTACCTGGTGCAGAGATGGTTCATACCGTCTAGTCTCATGATGATGGTTGCCTCCTTTACCCAATCAGTTTGTCCTCATTCTAATCTGGCCAATTTATATTCCTGTGCTACTGGTGATTTGACATTACTAACAAAGTTTTCTTGTGCTGTGCAATCAAATCATGATGTCCTCAGGTAACACCTTTTCTTTTAGATAACCTAGGTTGGAACAAGGCTGCGAACATTTACTGAAGTGACAACTACAGATAAAACTCTAAACATTTCTAATGTTTTATTTAGACATCTAGATGCCAGAGGGTTTTCTTTTTCTGAGAAGAGGAGTGGGGAAGAGGGGGAAAAGGCTAGAGGGAAGAACCAGGAGAAAAGGAAGGAGGAGATGTAAAGTGAATAAATAAATAAACTTAATAAAAAAAAAGAAATCTAGATACACTTCTTATCTTAGAAAAGTTTTAGGAGACAGTACCAAGTATGATGATAAAATACAGCCAAATATATCTGAGTATGAAACTAATCAATAATAGGTGGTGTAAACTCAGAACTCAATTTTTTTAAAGTTAAGAAAAGTACATTGTTTTTTTAATTTAATTTTTTTCCTCTTTATTATTATTTTTATTATTAATTACACTTTATTCATTTTGTATCCCCCCATAAGCCCCTCCCTCCTCCCCTCCCGATCCCACCCTACCTCCCCTTTCTGCATGCATGCTCCTCCCCACGTCCACTGATAGGGGAGGTCCTCCTCTCCTTCCTTGAACTCAAATTTTAACTAAACTTAAATTTGGGATCAATAAGAACAAAATATGCACTGTGTGAAGGTAATATAATAATGGGTTAATGATTTGTTAATTTAACTTTTATTTTTTATATTAATTATAGTTTATTCAATTTGTATCCCAGCTGTAGCCCCCTACCTCATAACCCTCCCAATCCCACCCATCCTCCCTCATCTCCTCCCATTCCCCTCTCATGGCAGCTCAATATCCAAGCGGGTTCCCTAGTAAGGGAAGCAGGGACTGTCTCTGACATGAACTCAGTGGAGGGTGCTTTGATCACCTCCCCTGGGGAGGGGAAGCAGCCTTACCATGCCACAGAGGAGGACAATATAGCCACTCCTGATGAGACCTGATAAGCTAGGGTCAGATGGAAGGAGAGGAGGACCTCCCCTATCAGTGGGTTAATAATTTTTAATAAGTTAATTTGGTTCTGACCGTTTTAAAATACTTTAAAACATAAAAATAAAATTGTCAGTTATATTTCTAAATGTATGTGTTAGCATGGCTTGTTTACATGAAGCTGTACAGCAGTTACCCTGAAAGTAATATTAGTTTACTATTAATTCAGACCCTGTACAATCTATCTCCAGTGACTCTGCTTTGTGTCACACTAACAGAGCTCACTGGAAACAGTGAATGAGGAAAATGCTGAGGTGCACAGTGAATAGTTAAAATGTTGAGATAAGTTTAGGATTCAGGTGGTTTTACTAATGAGCTGAGAGCCTGAGACACACACCTCCTGAAAACACTACCATTTAAATGCTTCGTGGTCTCAAAAAGCTCAGTTTGGAAGGACCCTGCAGTGCTGGTCTGGGGAGAGAGAACCTAAGTGGAAGGTGATTATGTCACCTACACATGGGTATCCCCATAGTAGGGGTAAGTTCATTTTCTCCTATTTTTCTTCAGTGATGGGGGTAGGGGTTGTTCATCCATCTTTTTTTTCCTTCCACCACGTATAATGTCAGGAAACAGTGAAGAGTCCATACCAGACCTTGATATTGAACTTCTCATCCTCCAGAACCTTGTGAATTTCTCTTCATTATAACTGCCTAGTTTTGTATCTTCTGGAGCAGCAGTGGAAAATAGAATAGGTCAGCAAACAGTCTTTCTCGACTGAAAAAGGGTATTGATGGG
The DNA here is from genome assembly GCF_907164565.1 of Psammomys obesus. NCBI lineage: Eukaryota > Metazoa > Chordata > Mammalia > Rodentia > Muridae > Psammomys > Psammomys obesus. Next base: position 6,236,610 of record NW_026591643.1, on the reverse strand, counting down.
ACCTGCTGTTCAGAAAAAGAAAACAGGACAGTTCCGTGCTTCACTGCATCTCCCTCGTCAGTAAACACTTTCACATTCCTGTATGCAAATATATTCTCACAACACAGCCATCTCACTACTGCCTATATTTTTAGCGGCACAAGTATTAAATGTGTTAAATATTAATACACGTCACTATGCAGTAGCTGGTACACATGAAGGGCTAAATAACTCATAGGCAGTCATGCCTGTACAACAGCATGTGACTCATAAGGGAGCAGAAAAACCTGCAAACATTACACTCATTCAATAGTACTTTATACTATACCATACATAGAAAGATTAAATCCATTTTGTAGGACAGAAAACTGAGGCATACCATCTGGGAAGAGTCCAGCTCTACATACACCTGGTACTATAACCCATGCACTTCATAATTCCAGAACAAGGTATCATTCCTTAGAAAGCATTCCAGGAGTCAGGCCGACCCTCTGGTTTCTCAACAAACATGTTCTTTCCATTAAAGCCTTTCACCGCAAATCTCAGTCTCTGCATTGAAAAGCGAAGTTACTGCTGTAAGCTGACAGTTTGGAATTTGCTCCACTTGCTCAAGTTCTTGAGTTTCATGTGTGTGTGTGTGTGTGTGTGTGTGTGTGTGTGTGTGTGTGTGTGTG
>NW_026591643.1:6150976-6235947 GCF_907164565.1 Psammomys obesus | reverse complement strand
GTGTGTGTGTGTGTGTGTGTGTGTGTGTGTGTGTGTGTGTGTGTGTGAGTTAAATATATCTTCTTGAATGTGATTTATGAGGACTTTCTGACAAGGTTCAAGAAGATTGCTCATAATACACTTGTGGACTGTATGCCCTAATGTAAACATTGGAAAGAATGTCTGACAGAACAGTTCCCCAAGTGTCTCTCGCATGGAAATCACAGCACTCTAAACTTGAAACATTGTCCCCGCAGTTTCAACTTGCCTTTGAATTGAAATGGACTACAGTTATTGTACATGTGTGGCTTATCTGGTTTATATTAAATACCTAAAGGGAAATGCATACATTTATGGCTTCAGTGGGAGAAAGAAACACAATGTCAGCCTCCCAGGCTCAGTGAGGTAGCCCTTCCCAAGAAAAGACTGCTTAAGTAGATTACTTCCTTTTTTCTGCTGGGAGATAGTGGAAGGAGTCAACAGCTAAGCAGGGAATGAGAGTGAATTTAGACAGATCTCAGATGAAAAGGCTGGCTGACTCCAATGGCCTCTGCTTTGGACTTTCCTGATTCAATGTCATACTATGTTGCCTGCTACCATAATCCCAATTACTTCCCAGGTTATGACACTCAGGGGGCTACAAATACTAATAGATTCTCTGTTGTCAACCAAAATCTCCATGTGCTTTTCAAGGATTCTGTTAAGATGCTTTAAATGACAAGGAATATCAAGTTTGATTCAAACTGGCTCAAAACATAAGGGAAGCTTATTGACTCCTGTAATTCAAAAGTTGAGAAATAGCACTGTTCTAAAATGAGGTCGATATGTTGGCTGAAAATAAAATGTCATTAGGACTCAGTTTGTCTGTGTTCTCAGGGCCGGTTACTCAAAACTAGGTTAGTCAGGGGACTCTGTTTAATTGATTTCCCTTGAGTCTCAGATCTTCAGAGTTCTTCCTTCATATCCAGCAAGAGAAAAAAGATAGACTGGATGATTCTTTGAGAATGAAGAAGTTTGCTTGCTGGAAAATCAATAGCAAAGTTTCTGCTTCCACCATATAAATTGTGTACCAAAAAAACCAAAGCAATGAGACATAATAGATTCAGTTTAATCAGAAATTGCCTCGATAGGGTTGAGTATATAGTTAATCTCATACAAAAAAAGTCACAAAGGTGGGGTCAGATAGACAATTACATAATGAGGAAGAAATCTGCACCTTGTCCCCCTTAAGGACTCGATTTAGCTCCACTTAATTCTCCACTTTGGATTAACCCTCCATGCATCCTGAGTTTCTTGTAGTCTGGCAAGAACACCTTTGTCCTTGGGATAGTATTCCACTTTTTTTTTTCCCCCTCTGGAGAGATATCTACTATGGGTTTCAACTGAAATAATTTTAAGTTCTGATTTAAGCACTCCTTTCTCCCATAATGTCTTCAATACCTCTTAGTGCTTGTCCTCCCGCCATTAAACTCTGATCACAGCTAATATGCTTTCTGAGAATGACAGATTCCAACATAATTTACTCTGTGTGTCACCCTCAGGTCCCACACGTTCTTTGCAAAAGCACATTCTGTCACACCTATGTATCATCCCACTTGGTGTCACCTGCCTGCTTTCCATACAGTAGAACCCTCAGCTAGTGAGGTTTGGAGTCAGTGGCTTTCTGGCATAGCCTGTTTCTGTAGCTGTCAGGCTCCTTCCTATCACTTTGAGAATGTCTGCGTGTTCTGAGTTCTCACCTAGGAACTTATTATCTGTCCTCTGTTCTTCACCTTCCTTAGCTACTTTAGAACTCTTAGGTTGTCTGCTGAAAGAAAGCATATATACACACACACACACACACACATACACACACACACACCACAAGCATACACACACCACACACATAGTAGTTTAAAGGTTTGGTTTGTGTTTTTGTTTGTTTGTTTGTTTTTTGTTTGTTTTGTTTTGTTTTTTAATTTTCAGAATCATACCTAAAACAACAAGTTTGCACAGTAAGTCAATAACTCATCTTTTTGAATAAAGGAAACCTCATTTCTGGTTACTTCTTTCCTTATTTAGATGACATTTACCTTAAATGAAGAAAAAAATAACTTTGAAATTGTATATCTATGACTACATTATTCACCAATGACTCAACTTTAGAACAATTAAGACAAAACTGGGTTAGGGTTCTGATATTTGGCACTATCTCATTGTCCTCTGTCATTAGAGCGATAATACCATTCACTATGTCTCCACGAGCAAGCCTGCGTGTTCTCCCTGGATCTCCACTGTCTGTGGCTCCACACCCAAACACTCAAGACAGTTGGGTCTCTCTCCTTACACAACACCGATCCCGTGATCACTGTGGTCCCTCTGCTGTGGCAGCAGCAATCAAAGCAGGCAGCCTCTTTGCAGAGATATCGGCCAGCTGGCCCCCCCCTCTAAGCCCTGGAGACCCGCCGCACCCCTCCCTCAAGAGTTCTGCCTAGACTTGAGCATCAGGCCGCTAAAGTTTTAAGGGTCACACTGCATACCCTGCCTTCCTACCTCAGTGCTGTCAGCCCCTTCTTCCTGCCCTACAGCTCTAGAGACAGGAGTAGAAAAAATGGCCACTCTGTCAGCACCTCAGTGTCCATGTTGAGTTTTCCTGCCTCAGCCTATTGCTGTGATGGGAGCTGACACCTTTCCTGCCTCAAAATGCCTACTGCTGCCTTGGAAGCTGTTCAAGCTGATGACAACTTTTCCTACTTCAGCCTTCTGCCTTACAGGAGCTGCCCACAATGGCAGCACCTCCTCTTCAGTCTCTGTAGGCTATTTATGCTGAAGGGAAAGGTTTCCCTGCTGCAGGCTCTTTGTAAATTTTGTAAACTTTATAACCCCTCAAGGCAAAAAAGTGGCCAAACCCCTGCCTGAGGAAGCTCTAGTAGCCAGCTCCTTTCCCCAGATCTTGTAACTGTCATGTCCAGCAACTTAGTAGGACTCATCTCAGATTATGCTAATTTGAGGTGAAAAGTCTGGACAAAACTCCACCAGTCCCTGAGTAGGAGAAATGACCAATCCCTGAGCAGGAAAGCCCACCAATACCCAAGCTTCCCAAGTTCAGGACTTGAAATCCCAATGATTCTCACTCTGGAAATCCTTAATCTAGGAGGCTCTACCCCTTAAGAAATCCTGTACAAAGACTGTATCTACCCAGTTTCCTGTTGTCTCCTCCTGGGAGCAGAGGTTGCCACACGTGCATTTGTCCCTACTCTCCTGGATTCTTCCTTCCAGTAAATCTCTTTAAGAGAGAGATTTACTCTTAAAAGAGGCCTGATGTGTGCTCTTTGGAAGAACCAATGATGAAGAAGAGAAGAAGAAGAAGCAAAGAAGGTGCAGAGCTTAGACTCCTAAGCTCCTCAGCTCAACAGGGGGAGGGTGACACTCCTGGGAGCTGTAAAGGCTGGGAAAGCAGTGAGGTACAGATTTCTAACTAAGTTCCTCAGCTCTTCAGGGGTTGTAACCCTCCCCTTGGAGCTACAGTGTCTCTGCTGAGAAGGTCTCCTCTCAGAACTGTGTGGTTCCTGGGTTCCAGTGTCCCAGCATACCCTCAGAACACTGACCCACCTTAGAGTTGTGTGCTCCTGGGCTCCCCTGTCTCAGAATGTTCTTCCCTTGGAATACTGTTCCATCTCAGAGCTGGGATACCTTCCCAGGTCTTGGAGTTGTGGGTCACCCTTCCCAGGATACCCTTCCATGCAAGTACCAAGAAGGCCAACAACAACAATCACTACTTGCCCAGTGTCTCTTGGCTGAGTGTGATGATCATCATCCCATTGTGGTCTCCAGTCCTAGGCTGGTCTCAAGACAATAATTAGGCCCATAGCCTTTCTTCCATTTCTCTTCTCTCTATTATAATTACTTAGGTTTTTATCCTTCCACCCATGATTATGCCATTCAGTGTTATTAAAATAGTCATGTTTCAGTCCCGTTAGAGGGATGCATGTGTCATCTTTTGGTTTCAGATAAAATACCAGCTCTCCTCATGATAGATTCCTATGATGACCCTTGGCACCCCATCATTGGCAATAATAGGTCATTGCTTTCAATATTTACCACATTTTAGTGCATGCTTTTCAAGGGCTTCATTTTTAAATTTTAGTTCTTATTTTTCTGTGTGGTTTATGCACATACATGAGCAGGTATGCAAAACTCATGCACACCCATGCAAAGGACAAAGATCAATGCCAGATGTCTTCTTCTATGCTCTCCATCATTTATTAAATTTAATTTTTACTTAGCATGAACAATATTAGATGTCATTGTGAGATATTACAAAATGTGTGAATTAGTTTTTGATACAAGGCCTCTCACAGAACATGGAGTTTGACTAGCCTGGCCAGCTGGTCTAGCGTTGGTGACCCTCCTGTCTCTATGTTCCAGAACAGGAATTGGAAGTATGTACCATTACACCTGTGTTTTTACTTAGTGCTGGGGATCTGAAATGAGGTCCTCATGATTGTAAATAAGTACTTTTGCAATTGAGCCACCTCTCCAGCTCCATTGTCTTTATTTTATTGTTTAAGTATTTTGGTGATTCTCCCATTTAAAGTTTACAAAGTAAACATATGTGCTATTTCATAGCAGTCTATATCACCATTAAATTGTCAAGAATAGATTAGGAGCCTACTGAGTTGGGAAAAAATAGCTTATTTTTTGCCTGTCTGCTATTCTTGGTAGTCTGTTTGCTGGATCTAGCTTTATCCTGAGTTAAGGCAAGTTGAAATTCAATATTATCTTAATGATTTTTTCAAGATAATGATTTCTAAGACTGTAGAATTTAAGACTTCTTCCTAAGAAGAATCATAGATGGATTTTGATGTGCTTGAGGCATATCTTGGGGAAAGATGGTTGAAATTTGTGGAAATGACAATGTTTGCCTTTTATGGCAAAGCAAACTTCTCAAAACCACAGTCTTGTGTTCTGCAATATGCTCCTGTAGTTCACCCCATGGCACCGGACAACAGTTGCTGAGGAATGAATGCAAATACTTCCCACTCTCCTTGTATGCTTATTTTACCCTAATCTTTCTTAAGGAGGGGCTTTTCCAAAGGCTCAGTCCCTCATCCTTTTGACTTCTTTTAAAATTCTATGCTTTGTTTTATAACAAAAATATACTTACCGCAACAGCTTTCAATTAATGCTTCTGTGTTTTCCCTTCCTTTAAACTTCCGCTGTATAATTTACCATCTTTTCTGGTTAACATTATTTTGCCCATGACCTAGACTTCTTCCCATTGAATTTCCTCCTGTTAACATATAAAGACTGTACACCTAACGGTTTTACAGTATCTATTGATACTGCAGTCTTTATGAATGCTGCCATCTTGGGTTTAATCTGGACCTACCTGTCATTCTCTTTTACTTTTTCCATCCTATGTGCCAAACTCAAGCCTATGTACAATAAGGGTATAAGGAAAATTCAGTTGGTAGAATATTGGGGCCAACAGTGAAGACAAGAAAGTCTCGGAAAATGTCAAATCCACACCCTAAATCCTCTTTGCTAATTTTGGTGAAATGCTTGTCATATATCCTATCTCACGTAATTTGCTCCATTCTGAAAAGAACGTGTTTATGTTAAACACTGTCAATTCATCTCTTACTTCCTGCTATAATCCTTCTATTGTGAGGGCATGATCTCAACAAAGAAACTCAAAGCTAAATACTAGTTATTTCCTAATGGTTCTGCCCAAAGATTGGTCATGGTGGTTACTCAATTAGAAAATTGGAACATGAATTTCCTCTACTGTGAGTTGAGATAATATACTTTCATTAATGATTGGCAGAGAAATCTCAAAGAGGGCAGCTCACTAAAGAAACCCAGAAACACCTTTTTGTCCTTTTGCCTCGACTGAGACATGGCACTTGACAGGCATTCTCCAAACATGAGGCATAGGTACAGTTGAATTCACATTTCACAAACATGGTTCAATAGATGAGGTTTCCTAAGGAGACTAACCAAATACACAATGGACAAAGAACATATGTTTTAAGTGTTTTCTGCACTCTTAGATCAGATTTTTTTCTCACATAGATTTTCCACATTGAGAGACGTGAGTGTTCATAACTAGTGTCCTGTGCATTTATACTTATTGCAGGGATTATCACTCATTGTAACAGCAGGGAAAATGCTACATCTTGCTGAGCACTGATTATAAACAATTTTAAAAATCATTATTATATTTGAATCATTTATCATCAATAGATAAACATTACAATCATAATTAAAATAACAATGCGATCTTTTAAAAATTTGTGTCTGCTTTGATATTTTTAATAACAATCCTGGCACATAACAGATGTTTAAAAACTTCATGAGGCAATGATTAACCTATGTAGTGTAAAATGTAGTTACAAAAAATCAAAAAGGCTCTTGTAATCATTAAGTATATCTCACACAGAGTCTAATAGTAAGCAATTGATTATATCTGTTCTAGAACTATTGCCAAAAGGAAAAATAAAATAGAAGCATCTGAGACCTAATAGGAATCCATTTTTATAATTGTGTATTAAATTAAATTGAGCTTCAGTTTCCAGAAGACATACCAAAAAAAGATAAGTTGGCAGATGAGCCAAATCATACTTCCCAAAACAATAACATAAAAAGTGAGTGTACAGGTCTACTGAGAAATCTAGAGAAATAAGTTTACTAAAACGATCATACAAGATCTTTCTAGCAGCAATTGTACAAACTATCTGGCTCGTATTTATAATGGCACCAGCTTGAAACAACTTTATGATTTAAGAGACTTCACTTTCATTCCCAGCTGCTTTTATTAGACAGAACTAGCCTAATCTTGTGGGACTTTTCAGATTTTTTTCAGTGATAGTTGCAATACACATTACCGAAGCTACCAAAATGATCTTTATCCATTCTCTCCACCACCCTAGGCCTCTTCCTAGTTGTCATGGTTAGTTCCCCTCTTACTTCCTTCAAGTCTCTTATTGACGTTTATTGAATGTTAGCCGTATTACAGACCCTTCAGGCCTCTGGGGTGGAAAAATCAATCAGTTACTTCCTCTACATCCTAAATATATTCTAAATACTCACCTTCACACTTACTGATACAACCCTTATGGCTGGCTTTTTAGGGTAGGGGCTACATGGGGATAAAGCCAATGATTTTACGTTCACAACCCTATACGTGCAGATGGCATAAAAAGTACCCATTTGTTAAACTAATAAATCTAGGCTAATGTACTGACACAGCCTTGCCCTTTATTCTACAAAACACTAAAGTATGTTGGTATCATACATTTAGATAATGCAACTATCAACCTAGAGATCCATCTGAATGTTTGTTAATGATAAATTGCACTTAAGTTATTGAAGGCTCCAAGCAGTCCTATAATGATAAAGCATGTTTAATTTATGCCATTTTCTTCATGTTTTACTAGCTTATTTTTAAGCACACATCATCATCTATGCTTATAGAGGTTCTATGGCAGAGTAAAGTAAAAACTGGAGACATGTGTGAGGCTAGATTTGAAGACTGGAAAAGCTAAGACAAGTTAAAGCCATTTTGGCTTCATGCAACTTTTACCAGCTCCTCGCCATCGTTACCTGACTGCCTGCATCATGCCAACCCCGCCCCCAGGACATGACTCCAAATCCATGTCTTCCTTCCTTCATCTCTGATATCTGGTCCTTCATCTCTAGGTTTCCACATCCCTTTTGTGACCTATTGCCTTACACTATCACACATTAAACACCCCCATCATCATCTTTTTTCATTGATGACTAGTTCCGATAAAATAATAAAGTCTAATAAAAATGTGGAAAGTTTGTGTACGTTAAGTCAAAAATATTTCATCTTGAGCTATATAAAGCTACTTGAAGAATTTTAGTCATTTTTTTCACTATCCCTCTAAATTTTTTCCTCACCACTAAAAGAAATCATTTTATCTCTAGCACATGACTGAACAAAATATTTCTCTATCTTTTATGTTTCTTTTCCACACATTTCAGCCTTTTTTTTATACATAACTACAAAGAGAAACTAGTGAAAAAATGTAGATGTTACATAGAATTACTGTTTTATGTCTATACTAGACATATTAGGATTTCTATAAATTCCAGAATTATTAGCACAATTCCTTTCCAATACTAAAAATAAAGAGGCATTACAACTGACCACTAACCAGTTTTGAAATTATCTTATATCATTCTGTCTTACCAATATGTATTTACTATTAACTGCAGGTCAGGGCCTGCTTGAGACAGAGTCAGACATTAGGAATGGACATTGTCCGTATTAAATGAAAAGATAGACCAAAGATACTACTGTTTCCATGAAATGTGTGCATCAGAATACTGTACTTAAAGTACTATTCCGTTTGTGTTTAATGCTTTGAAAACAAGAGGAAAGCCATGTGTCACTCATCATTTGGCATTTATAATGCTTCCAAAAATAAAATACACCTTTTTCCTAACTCCAAAGTCCTTAAGTTATTATTTGAACATATCATTTATGAAAAAAACTAGAAGGGAAGGAGATCCTCCGTATCAATGGACTAGGGGAAGAGCATAGAGTAAGAAGAGGGAGGGAGGGTGGGAGTAGGAGGCGATAAGGAGAAGGGCTACAGTTGGAATACAAAGTGAAGAAATTGTAATAAATAATAATAATAAAATAAAAAAATAAGCTACTGTAGAAACTATGGTATTTTTAGTTAGTTTAATATCTCCACAGACTGAAACAACTTTCATAACTAGCAATTTAATTTTATCCCCCCCCCCATTTTGTTTTACTAACTTCAGGTAATTAAAAAATATTCAAAATCTCATATCCACAAAGTGATTCTAACAAAAGGCATTTTTGGAGAAAAAATACTATAAAATTCAATTTTAGAATGTTTTGGGGAAAAAAAAAAAAGAAAATATCTCCTATAAATGTCATGAATTGTTCTTCAGGATTCTTAACTTGTGACCCCAAGGATTTTGGAACAAGAGGGCACATTTTTCTCTGTTTTAAATAAAAGAACATATTAGTTCTACTGTGTCTCTATTTTCCACTAGAATGATGAAGTTAACAAACTGTTCTTATTGGAACATACCAATAGGTTTCAGTGATTAGCACAGGAATCAGAACTGCTGCCTTTTACAAAAGGCCTGGTCCTCAGAAACCTGGGAGCTCCTATGGGGACTCAGGGGTCCTATGGATTGTCTGTTATTATTCCTAGTTTGCAGGGTGCCAGCATAGGGTGCTGCTACTTTGGGGCAGAGCTGGGGTACATACCCAGGCTGTCGAGCCCCAGGTTTTTTTCCTGACTTTTGGATTAATTTGTCTCTGATGACACCCAAAAGAATTTGCTCTTCTGAGCCTAAAGGAAGTAACCTTGGCTCATAGAGGTGGTATGTGAAGCAGACACAACAGAGCAGCTCCATGTCAGTCAAAGCTCAATGCACACACGCACTGCAAACACCCCCACCCCCACCCCCACAAGTGTGAATGCGTGCGCGCATAAACACACACACACACACACACCACAATAAAAACCTAATAAAATAAGCAAATTACGCTGAGCTGTGATATAGGAGAACTAGAATGATGGTCAAGTCTGTGGATCTTCAAGTATGGAGTCTGCTCAACTTCCGATGGCCTCCTTTCCCAGTTTTCTCCTAAGTGTAGTAGGAAAAAAATGCTTGATCCTTCCCTGGGGTAGACTTGAACAAGCCACGTGGAGTAAACCAGTCTGACCTTCTGATTTGTCCTTAGAGAAATTAAGTGCCAATATCCACTCTGCTCTGAGTGGATTTTTAGAAATCAATGAAGTAGAGCAATACTGCAAAATGTCTCTGTAAAAACCACACAAACTAGGCTTTTCTCTCCAGGTGCTGTACACTGAAGTATATAGCTGACATCTCCTAAATCCTTCCTATATGTATAGCTGTATGTCTATGTCTCCTAGCAGAGTGCATTGAAAAGAGTGTATTCTCTACGTATGTTTACATCCTTTTCAGCCTTCTGTTGGAGACGGGGCATATAGGCAATCTGAGGTAGGCTGCTAAGGGAATGGCTGGAGAAAACACTGCAGTACGCACATCTAGCGAAGGATGAATTCCTGCTTTGAGAACTGCGGGAAGGTTTCAAACAACATGTCATATGTGTGGAGACATGAGAGACGGAATCAAAATTCAGGCTCAGCCGAAACTAAGAACGGTTCATTCCAAACTGAGGAACTATTCTGGCAAGGGTGGAACAACAAGAAACAGAAGGAAAATCTGAGGTATAAATATTTCTTAAAGAAAAAAAAAAAGTTCTGGGGTTCTGCAGTGGCCAATTAAAAGATCTGAAAGGCCAGACATCAGAAAGTTTGTATGAGAGCCAAGAGGAGGGGTGGGAATACTGTCTGCAGGTAGACATTGCATAAAGTAACTTACTGAGCAGACTGAGGTGAAGTCAGAGCAGGGAGAGCTCTCTAAGAGGCAGTCGTCCAGTCAGACCTGGGCTTAGACTAAGAAAAGGAGGATTACACACAAAGTTATGTCAGGACTGTAGAGTAATGGGTGAGAAAGAATGGCTCTGACTTTTCAGCCTGCTTATTAGTGGTGATGGCTTAAAAACAGCCTGTGTGTGTGTGTGTGTGCGTGCGTGTGTGTGTGTGTGTGTGTGTGTGTGTGCGTTCACTGCATGTATGCACATGCACACAGGAACAATGGAGGCACCTTGTGATTCCTTTTGGCATATAGAGGAGGTCCCGAAGTGTCAGGTCACCAGAGCCATTTTTCTGGTTTCTGGCAACTTCCAATGTACCTTAGGGGTTTGCAGGTTTGCGTATGACGGACTCTTTTGCTCCAAAATATTTCTCTTCCTCTGTTATCCCTGCAGTAACCCTGACATGAAACAAAACTGTACTTAATTTTACAGCACGTAGAAAAATAAAGCCTGTGGAAATGTTCCTCATTTCCTGGAGGGCAATGACTCTTAACTGCCTGAAGAAATGGAAAATGATTTTTTACCATCATAAGGAGAAGAAAAACAGCAATTTCCAATTAAGCTGGTTGCCCTCTGTGTTCAGAGGAGGAATGGATTGCTTTGGAGTGCTTTCTGTAAAAGAGAATTAAAATTATGGTACTCAGTAGAGGACAGGAAAATGACAGGATACAAACTAACGTGTAACCCAGAGATGTAGATAGGCGCCCGTGCACTGTTTGGCACAGCGCACGCTGGTATTCTGTCGGTTTTTATTGCCCTAGATTTCTGAATATGAATTTGTTGATTCTGGGATTCTTAAGGAAATCAGACATAAAATCATATTCAATTTCAGGGGACAACAAATTCTCCATCTGGATTCTGGCAACAGATCTTATGAGCATTTTATTCTAACTACAAGGACCTGACAACAGAAATAAACCAACAAACTTATTCTCCTCCTGCTCTTCCTTCCTTCTTTCTCTCCTTCCTTCTTTCCTTCTTTCCTTTGTTCCTTCCTTCCCCCTCTTTCTCTGTCTCAGTCTTTAACCCTGTCTTTACATCTCTATTTTTATTTATCTGATTTTATCTCCTTTCTTTTATGATAAAAAAAAATGGAACAAAGATAGAAGGATGTCCTTCTGAATTTTCTGGTTACATTTCAATACATAATTTCAGATACTAACCTCTTATATGACCTAGGTACAATTAAGTTATAAGGTTAATGTGGAAAAAATTCTTGTAACAAATTTATAGACCTGATGTGAAATTTGTCATTTGCCCCCCTGATACCTGTTTTCCGGATGAGGATGTACTCCTGAATTTAAGTACACTATGTGCACAGTGTCCTCTGTTTTTGAAGAAAATCTTCAGATTTTTATCTTTGTTTTTAATTATTAGAATTTTATTTTAATTTAGTACTATGGTACAAGCTGCTCAGAAGTCCTCTCCTGTTCAATTTAAGAAACACATCTTTTGACTGTCATGTCATAATATTGCTACTGCATTCTCAGGATATCATGCTAAGCTGTAAAGGGTGTTTGTATTTTTGTTGCAGTCCTTGTCGAATTTCACAATTGGTTAAAATGGGAAATTTTAGAACATTTGTCAGTAGTAGGTTATTATTTCCTCAAAGATATTTACTATTTTATTAGTAAATGCTTTACATAAAAATATCTTTGTCAAATATCTTCTTCCTATCACATCTTTCTCTACAAATTTCCATTTCTCCTGATAAAATTTGACTATATGTTATTGTTTTAGTGTTTCCCATGTGACTCAGTCAATACTCCTTTCTCCTCTTAATAATTCAGAAACTATTGAGAGAAATTATCTTCTTCATTTAGTTATTACCTTATTGTATCACCAAAGGAAGCATGATTTTTTCCCTTCATGTCATGAGTCACAAAACATTATTTACTATCTCTATTTGTGGTGTTCCCTATTCTGTCATAAGTGACTGCCAGTACCTTCTTTGATTCTGTTCCTATGTCCTTTTCACACACTTAAAGATTCTAGGGTGTGCCTTTTTCCATAGGCCCTGTAAATTGTCTCAAGCTCATTTGTATCTTCCTTGTCCATGCAGTAATATTGTCTAGTACTGAAATGAACTATTTTTCTGTTTTCTTTGGGTTGTATTTTTCAGTTGTGTATTGGTATATCTAGTTATTTGATATATTATCCATTATCATAGTTTTAAAGATACTTCAAGAAAATGCATACTCACAAAAAGATTAGGCCCATTGATATTGTATTGTGCTGTAGTATATTATTCTATTCTATTTTATATTCTTGTTACTTATTCTCCATTAAGATTTGTTTCAGAGGTCAGGGACTACAACCCATAATGTCAGAGGAGGCATGCTGGCTGGAACTCCAACTGTGCTGCTTGCAGCTAAGCTAGCAAGTTGGCTTCAAGAGAGCTTGTGCCTGAAGTGGGACTATGCTACAACCTTTATAGCCCACTCCCAACAACCCAATTTCCCCTGCAAGCTACCACCTCAAAAGTTTCATAGTCTTCCCAAAGAGAATGGCCAAATGGAAGCACATGAGTCTGTGAGGCTCATTTCATGTTCAGACCATAACATTATCTTTCAAAGCAGATTCTGTCAATGTTTTCATGCTTATACCCTTGCATTAATTTTCTCACAAATATGTATGCACGAACTTATTCTATTACATTTCTCTGTGAAAATGAATATACTAAAAGATCTTCAGCTAACAAAATATTTGTCCTTCATGTGTTCAAACACATGAAGCTACATAAATTGAGAATAAATAAGCCATTGTAAAGCCACATAAATGTCAAGATTTAAGAATTAAATACAAAGCATAAAAGTGTAATCACTCAAGTATAAGCCTAATATCTCTTCTATAGCATTTATAACAAGGCTTTTTTATGTGATTCAATGGCCCATTTTCCACGAGAGTTGGAATAAAGAATCAGTCTTCTACAAAATCCAATATATACACTTAGATGTGAGTCATCATCTGTAACCTGTAACACTTTTCCAGCTGTTGCTTTTGCAGACTCTGGTCCTTCTGATAGCAGCTCAATGCTTTGCCCTTCTCCATGTCACACATAGAAGCACTGAGGTCCAGTGACTCGTGTTTTCACTTGACTTCCACAACTTATGCTGATGTGCTTTGAATGCATTGTATTTTGCCTTACTGTCACTCAACTGACACATAGAACTAGACAGTGCTTAATAAATTCAGGATCCATCATATTCTTGATCAGCAAACAAACATGGGGCATTTTTATATGCTTGGTACAAAGGCATAAGCAGAGCAAGGATGTGGATACGTACGTAAGGATGGGTGCAGCAAGAGGTAAAGTGCATGCTGTGACAACAATGAATGCAACACACAGCACTTCGGGCTCTTCAAGTAACTGGGACAGTTAGACTCTGACACCATTTATAGAGACATTCTTCACAAGTCCAGCCCTTCTACTACTCCTTTTCTGTGGCTGGATTTCTCATAATTGCTCATTTATAACTCACGAGTAACCTTTAGAACTTATTTTAGACTTGGTTTCTTGCTTGAACAATCTCTTGGCTTTTGTAAGGTTTGAGTAACTTCATTAGGATGGTTATCGCCATGCATTTTTCTATATGCAATATAACTTACAGAGGTAAAATGTTGCCCACACTGTTGTAATCCCGGAATGATTTCCGTGTAGAAGATATGAGCAGTATACCCCTGGGACTGACTTTCTTACTATGGTGGGATAGTATAGCCATTAAAATGTCTAAGACCAACTGGCTCCTTTGGAAACTAACATTTTTCTCCTTCCAATTCTGACATTTTAGACAAATGAAAATGTTAATGACTTCAAGGTATGCAAATAGGATTAAATTGAACAAATACAATCAAAGTACTTATGAGTATCTACCACTATAGATGCACATATTAGTTAATCTAGTTATCATTCTGTTCTATACCATCCATCTAGCCTTGAAAGGACTTTCCAAGAACTGCCCTTTGTGCCTCATGAGTCTTCACCTACAGACACACAGCTCGGTGTCTCCCTTTTACCTCTCCTTAGAATGTCTGAGCCTCATACCCTGCCTGGGTCACCTCTGCTGCAATTTGTTGGCCATATGGACGGTGACTAGTAGAATCCTAAGGGGCAGGACCGTTTGTGAGGTTTTCATAACTTGTGCCAAAAGGCATTCTTATCCCCGTCTGCACATCATGGATGTTGAAATATAAAGTGGGAAGGAATCTCCAATTTGCAGTTGGAAAAGAAGAAGTTACCATTGAAGTCAGCACTGTAGTCAGGGTTAGAACTGCATCTACTCTCCATAAAGGTTGGTTTGTTTCCAGTTAATAAGAGAGCATATGAAATGAGCAGATCTCTGTGTTTAACATTTGCTGCTCTTGCAGAATACTGAAGTTCAGTTCCCAGCACTGACAATATGCCTCGCAACTGCCTGTAACTCCTATTCTAAGGAATCACATGTTCTCTTCTGATAACTGAAACCCCCAAGCATACACATATACATACATACAGAAACCCGCACATATACATAGAATGAAAATAAATAGTTTAAAAATAAAATTCTATTTTTTGGTTTTGTTTTGGGATTTTACATTTGAGGATTAAGATCTGCAAGTAAAAAAAAAAAAAAAAGGAAGCCTTCAGCAGAACCTGATAAAGACAACACTCTAATCCTAGACTTCTAGCGTTACTTGTTGAGGTCATTTATTCTAAGAAGATCTTTATAACTGCGTATGTTGAATCCATGACTTCTAGTGTGTCAAGGTTTTTTTTTTCCTTATAATTAAGTTAAAAAAGATGTTATCGGAATGAGATTCTAATCCATTAAGAAGGAAGTCTAGAAGGGAGATGTAGAGAGTTTCAGACTATTTTAGGTGATTTCTGTAACATCACTCTCTAAGTCATGCTAATTTCTTTTTCCAAACTGTTCAAATGATCAAATTTTTGCATAAATGTGCTCTTATTTTTACCATGAACTTTTCAATTTAGTCACAAATTCCAACATATAATATCATAGAATATGTTTCCCTTTATGTAAACAACCTGTGTAATGATTAACTAACCCACAAATGAAATTGAAAAGTTAAGGACCTGAATTCTCAGTGGGTGGGTAGAGAGTCTTTTAGGGCTGGAAAGATGGATCAGCCATTAAGAGTGTTGCTATTCCAGAGGATCTATTTGATTCCTAAAACATTCTTCAGTAGTCACTTTCCTGTAACTACAGTTCCAGGGAATCCAACAACTTCTTCTGGATTTCTTGGATACCCATCAGGGGCTGAGACACAACCAGGCACACAAACTTAAAATATATATATTTTTAAAAAGAAGATCTTTCTCTTCTTTTCCCCATCATCCAATCTACCTCTATTTGTATATCACTCTCTCCCAAGTAAAGACCAACAATGAGAAGACAGATGTCTGCAAGGCAACACTCTAATTCCATGCTTGTAGCTTTGTGTGTTGAGGTCACTCAATCTAAGATGTTCTTTATATCAGTCTGAGCTTTATATCAGTCTGATCTGACACACACACACAACACACACATATACATGCATGCACATACACAATAAGCAGTATATTTTAAAACTTTAAAAATTACAACCCAGAGCTGACTTCATAGAGTAGAGCCTGGGAAATAGGGCATAGATTTGAAATGACATTTTTCCCATTAAATACTCTGTAATTCCACTAAAATTAATATAAATGAAGCCAGAAGGGTAACATTAGGTAAGAGAATGGAGGGGGAAGGGATAACTCAGAGAAATTATGACATTGTGGTTTCATTGAGAGGATCAGTGCTTGAAGTGGTAATCATCAGAATCTGGGGGTGTCATGTGAGACAGCAAGGGGAGCCCTCACATTCCATCAGCAAACAGGCACCACGCTTCTCTTACATGCCCCCCCCCCCATACACAGCTGCTCCCGGGGGATACTAGGATTCTTTGCTCTGTTCTAATTTTAAGTAAATCAAATGAGGCTTTGCCACATCCCTCTGGAAACTATTCCAAAATTGAGCAGATCTCATCCTTTGAAAAATGTTCCCTGAGTAATGGAAACAGGAGGAAGGGGAATGTGCTGCAGACCCCAAGAGCATCTTTCAACCACATTGGAATGTAGCATGCCAGACACACTTTTATAGTGGTCAGGAGAGACGTGGGAAAGAGTTGGTAGATACAATAATAAGCTCTGGGTCATTTTAAATAACTGCCACTGCTAGATAATCTCAAAGACTGAACAACACGATGCTGAACTTACCAGGAAAGGCTCAATCTTCTATTAACCCGGGACATGTTGATATTGTTACATGAGGTACCAATGATCACATTGTTACTTTTCACACTTACCGTGGTAAGAATGGCCTGGATAAATTTAGCTAGGGACGTTCTACTAGCTGAAGTAACATGACAAATAATAGGAAGACATCTCTGAATCTTGATATTTTATCCATGTTTGTCCTTATATCAAACATAACTCTCAAAGTCAAAGTAGACTTGAAGATTGTGGTTTCCTAGCTAGTCCTTGTTCCCAAAATCATCTTTCTCTCACCATTAAGCATCTATGTGTATTTCTTCACCCCACACTTTAACTTATCTTTTTCATTTATCCCACTGCCAAAGCCTGTATCCTGAGTCATTCTGAAGGTCAGAATGGCTCCAAATGAGATGCTGGTTTTCCGGCTGCAAAAAATGTGTTAGTTGATTCAGTACTAATCTATTTTCCCTGCCTATTACATCTCCTTGATTTACTTTGATCTTTCTCCTTCTCATCTCTAAATCTAGCTTCAGGAGTCCACACATTTCTCTTCTTTTCACAAATTGTTATGCTGTGATATAAAATGTCTCCTAAAAAGGCTCATTACTGGGAGGTTGATTGCAGCTGATGGTGATGTTTTTGAAGCTTCTGGAAACTTCTGCAAACTTTTGAGAGAGACCTAGCAAGAGGTCACCTTGGGCATGTCAGTTGGGTACTTTATATTACCCTGTGATTTATCTCCTCTCTGTGTGCCTCTCTCTTTCTCTCTTGTCTCTATTTTCTTCCGTCTCTCACTCCCCGCATCCACCTCTCTGCCTCTCCATCTTCCTCCTTCCTGTACCACTCTCTTTATGATTCTTATCTGCCAGGAAGTGAACAGGCTCCTATTCCACTTGTTCCCATCAACAAACTGTTCTGCATCACAAGAAACCCAGAAATATGGAGCCCATTGACTGTGGACTGAGAAATCATGATTCAAAGCCTTTGTTTATGCCACAGATTTTGTGACAATAGTAAGAAAGCTAACTAATAAACAGGGAAAATAAAAATGTATGCTGATTTTATGCAGCATAGGGACAGTTCAGTTAGTTCTTCACAGAAGTCTTTCCTTGAATCTTTCCCTCCCCTGAGTCATCATAAGGGTCTTACTAAAATGTTTTTCATTCATATTAAAATTAATTATATCCATAAGATGAATTCTCATCTCATAGTGTAAGATGAGGCAAATAATCCTTCTTGCTATACTTCTAGTAGCTTCTCTAAAACCCTGACCGTCATTGATCACAACGATCAATTTTATGCTAACTGCACTTGTATAAGAAGTCCTGAGTCAGCACTAGTATCTTAAAGAAAAACATTCATAGACTATAAGCAAGATTTTCCCCCAGTGAATATTCTCAACCTAACTCCTCTAGATGGACTGCTGTGTTAAAGTGATATTTTCATCACCTTTGTTACATGCTGGCATCAGCTGGAACTCTGATTGTGGCATAGTCAAAAGGCATGCTGTTGTTTATTGAGTACACTTGAAATGTGAAGTTCCACATAGTCAATGAATGTTTGGAACATGCAACCTATTCTTAGAAGTATTGGGATTATGAAAGAATAAATGTTTAGAATAGTTTGTAAATGATTAATCATATGTCTATAATGTTATATAATGAATTCATTGTTAGTCTTACTATTTACTTAAACTAGATGTGTTTATCAAGGCTTTGAAGGTTGTTTAGTACAGATGAGAAAGAGTAACAATGGGAGCAAGTGGGAGAGAGCGAGAGAGAAAGAGTAAGATTTTATTATAAAGAATTGTTGTGAGATTGTGGCTGCTGGCAAATGCCAAAATCTCAAATTCTACAGGGTAAACTCCTCAAGCTGAAGATGCAAGAGAGTTAGACACTATTTCTAGTTCAAAGATCAGCAGTTTCAAGAACCAGTTTAAGTCCAAAGGTAAAAGACAATGTCCCAATTGAAAGGTTGTCAAGCGGGAAGAAGTATCTGCCATTCTGGGAGAGGTTTAGACTCTGAAATAGGTGTTTCACTGAAGCCTGAATGAGGCTCAAGCACCCTAGACATGGGAAGTCTACTTTATTCATTTTAAATATTAATCTCCTTCCAAGATACTTTCACAGAATATGTAGAATAATGTTTAACCTTTATTAAATATCTGACTATTTTGTGGCCATGTCAATTAATACACACACACACACCTAACCATTATAAGGAACTCCAATGATGCGCCTGGAGGGGAGGAAGCAGGATTAAAAGGTGCTAGAGACCACCTAATTCTGGCTTCAGATTGTTCACTGAAAAGGTAAAAACATCAACTCTGCACTGGGGTTTAATACAGTCAAGTGAGTGGAGGACACAGTAATAATATTCAAAAGGAAAATCCAGTAGGCCTTAACCCTGCTCCTTTCATCCAGTACCCTCTCTACTTCATGTTTCTTCCTCTTTATGAAAATGTTACTTTTTTTTCTTTTCTTTTCTTATTTTTAAGCACTTACTTTTCAGTCCAAGTGTTTGAAGCCTGGATTTGTCTTTTTGGTTATCTGTTTTGAGTGGCTCAAGACTTCAATGAACATTGTGAGGTTTTTCAATTTCAGATTTTATCTCTGCAATAGGAAAGCTGAGACCATATCAACCAACTATTTATGAGAATTCTATGGATAAAATAAGATCCCCAAGCGTGAGAAAGGCAAGGCATGTTTGTGTTATTCTTAGTACGTGCTTTAAGGCATCACCATCATGGAGGATCTTGTCTAGCTCTTTAGCACGAGCACATACTGAGCACATTTCTTTTAGATATCCACCAGGTGTATGTTGAGTTCCAGTTGAGTATCTCCAAAGACATAAATTGACATTCAGTGCATGAGGCCCTAGGGATGTGAAAAAACCTAAATCGAGATTGTGATATTTTACTACCTGCTACAGTTGATCTAGGAGGCGATTGCTATACCTATACTTTATAGATGAAAAGTCTATGTTCAGGCAGATGAGATTATCCCTTAAAGTCTAGACAAATTAGCCTTACAATTACTTTTTCACCATATTTGTGCATTTCTCTCAAGTCTACGTCCATGGAGCCCTCAGCAACACTAATTTTTGGTATTGGATCACAATTGAATTTGGAACATGAGGTTCAGATTTTAACTGTGTACCTCCAGCCTCAGACTTTATTTCTTCATATGAAAAAAAGGTGGGAAGAGAGACAGTACACAAACTCAGAAAGATTTTGTAAAGATTGAGTCTGTCTGTGTGAATTGCGTGTATGGTGATTTACAGAAAATGAGTAATAAGTATGATTGACAGAATGCTATCCTGTTTCTCTGGGCCACAGTTTACCATAACAAATGTGGAAAAGAAGGCTGTAGGACCCCAACATTATCTACATCTATATGCTCAGCTCTTCTAGACTGGTAGGGCTGGTATTATTGTTGTGTTAGATACAGTTCAGATATGTAAAATTTCTTGGGGACCTTCCCCTGGCTCATTTAAAAAACCCAGGGTATGACTAGCTCCTTTCTCCTACAACTTCATCCTTCATGGAAATGTAGGCAATAGCTTTATTTTCACTGTTTCAAACAGGGCCCAAGCACTAGGGAAATAAACAGATGCATTCCTGTGTTTAGCCAATCAAGATTTCTGCCACTCCTGTCTTGAGAGGGGTAGGGATCCTAATCAGAGTGAGTGACGGGCACATCTGCTTTCGGGGCACAAAAAGAGTGTTCCTCTCTGCACGTTTCCTTCGTTCACTGCCAAGAGGAGAATCTCAGGTGAAGGTGATTCTAATGCTCCAGAAGCAGAAAGGAATATGATGCAGACGCCTGCCAGCATGTGAAAGCATAGCACATGCTTTCAATTGTTCCTGCTTTTGTAATTCTACCTTACAAATAAGAATTTCAAACCTGGACAGTAACAGCGATACACAAAGGGACATGTAGTGCACAAGAGACAAACAGCCAAGGATAGGAGAGTACCTACCTTCATTGGAATCATCTAATGGGACTATTAAGGAATTTTTTCCTGTAGAACTGGTACCCAGGCAAAATTGATGTCTAAAAGCCTTTTAATTGGAGTGAGTGGACATGTGTTTAAGGGGTGTGTGTGTGTGTGTGTGTGTGTGTGTGTGTGTGTGTGTGTGTGTTTTAATAATAGGAAAAACAGGAGTATTTCTTCAGGAGCCAGAGACTGAGCTCTGGGCAACCATTCTAAGGGAAGCACTAATTTTCACAGTTTGGGGTCGTAGTCAGAAGATAGTCAGAAATCTCATATGTGATAAAGCCTCATGATAGTTCTATATATTTTATTTTAATAATATTGTATAAGATCTTGAAGATAATTTATAATAAATTTTACCAAATGTAAAAATCTAGAAAAAAAAACTTTAAAATTAATATTTTGGTAAACCTATTTGGATGGATGGATAGATAGATAGATAAAGAGATGTCAATTTCCTTAAGGTCTGTTTAGTTGTAGAGGAGATCAATGGGACCTGGAGCAACTTGAAATGTCTGCTAAATAACCATAGTTATTTCTCTCTGATAGAGTAGAAACATGGTTATTTCTCTTCTGTGCTGCAGCATGACTAAATTGTTTCTTCTCCAGAGATGATTCCTGTGCAATAAATACTCGGAGCATCAAATGAAGAGAATGCTAGCTTCAGAGCACAGCACTACCCCTTGATTTGTGCAGTTTTGTTATGCTGTGAGAGTAAGAACGCAATCAGCCTATAATGAGTCTGCAGTGGGAATCAACACCTTGGAAAACAAATGCTTCTGACAGAAAAAAGTAAAGCAGTAACTAACGTGTTTATTTCTGTTTCAGGAAGAAAGTCTGTCCTATGACAATGAGCTTGGAGTGGATGGTGCCCAAGGTGATTGAGAATGACTGACAGCACAGGCTCCCGCACTTTGCAGCTGTCCTGGGTACTTCCCAGAGTGATCCCAATGAGATGCTGCATTCCTTTCTTTTTCACACTCACTGGCCAAAGCAGTTCAGCTTTATTTTAGCACCTTCATTAAAACACAGCAGCTACTTCTTGGTTACACCTAGCTGATAGAGAAGTTTTGCCTCTGGACTATGCTTCTTGATCTTTCCTAGAATATTGGTGAATTCTACAAGCAAATACAACCTATAAGCTGCATTTTACACACTGGACATTGATGATCATGTGCTTCGCATCCCCTCCAAACCATCATTTCGCCCCTTTCTGCTTTCAAATCCACTCCAGTGTTTTGACCTAAGACTGTCAACGCGGTGGGTCAGTTTGCCTAGGATACACACTGGTTAAGATGTTACCATGAGGGAGGGTTTAGGTTCGATAAATATTTTAGTCAGTACATTTTAATATGACAGGTTATCCTATACAGCAGGGGTAGAACTCCAATTAACTAAGTCTTTTTGTCAATAAATGTATGTTTAAGCAAAGATATAAGGGCAGGAGTAGATCAAGCACAATGTGAATGTTGCCTTCAATTCTATGTTGTTATTATTATTATATGTTTATTGACGTTATATAGCGAGATTGCCCCCTCCCTCTCTTCCTCCCAGTTCCTTCCTACTTTTCTTCCTTCTCCCTTCCCCATCCCTTTCTCCCTAGAAAAGGGTAACACCCTCCCCCTATATTAACCTTTTGCAGCACATCAAGTCACAACAGGACTGAGCATATCTTCATCCCCTGAGGGCAGGCAAAGTAGCACTGGGAGGTAGAAGCGCTCCAAAATCAGGCAACAGAGTCCAGGTCAGAAAAAGCACCCTCCTCCACTTGCTAGACACCCTGTGTTAAGACCAGGTCCCCATCGACTATATGTGTCAGGGCCCTAGGTTCATATCATGCATGTTCCTTAGTTGATGTCTCAGTCTCTGAAAATCCTCATGGGACTGGGTTAGTTGTCTTTGTTGGTCTTCCTGTGGGGTTCTTGCCCCCTCCATGTCATTCCATCTTTTTTTCCCAACACTTCCAAGGACTCCCAGAGTTCTGCCCCATGATTGGCTGCAGGCTCCCAGGCAACAGGCAAGTTAGGTTCCTGTCTGACAGCATAACAAATTATCATTGTTAGTGTCAGAGGCTGCCTCTCTGTAATGGGGTAGGTCTCAGGTTGGGCCAGTTATTGGTTGTACTTTTCCTCCATCTTTATTCCCTCTTAATCCCTGCACTTCTTGTAGCCGAGTAATTTTTGGATCACAGGTTTTTTCAGTGGGTTGTTGTTCCTTGTTGGGCCTGATAAGGCCTGCTGTATCTACCTGAGCCTGGCTCGAGTTTGGAGACCTGTCTTTAGCTTCCGATTTAAGAGGTGCCACTTCCGGGCAAAAGTGATTCAGCATATCCACCTTAAAAATCACCCTGCCTGGTAAGTGTTACATGGAGTTTTGTCGCTGGCCCATCTCTCCTTGCACTACCTAACCTTGGCCTCTACGTCATCTTACCTCACTTTCTTAACCCTGCCCCCTGACCCAAACCTATAAAAAGGATCGTTTTATTCAATAAGCCGAGTTCCTGCTTCGACAGATCTCCTGGCTCGGTGGTGTTTTATTTCCTGGGGCATCCGGTGAGGTTCAGGCATCATCACTCATCATCTCGCTCAGCCACAGAGAGCATCCAGCTGGACTGGCCACCCTCCTCTCAGCTCCACCTGCAGGATATCAACCTGGCAGTTCCTCTCTTTCCAATACTCCTGCCTGGCTAGGAGGTGGTCACTTCAGCCTTCATGTCACCTTCCCCCACCCACCTCCCCATGTTAAGAGTCTCAGCTAGAGTCACACCCATATGCTCCCAGGAGCCCACCCTGTTGCAGGCCTCTAGCTTGACAAAGAGATGTCTCCAACCCACCTCCCCCGCCCCACTTTCCCTTCTTGTTCCTAACCCTCTCATCTTCTACCCACATCTGATCCTCACTCTTGCTTCCCTCCCCATTCCATGTCTTGCCCAGTTCCCTTTCTTCATCCACTTCTGCATTCTATTCTATTTCCCCTTCTGAATGACATTCCAGCACCCTTTCTTGGGCCCTCCTTGTTACTTACCTTTGGGTCTGTGGATTATAGTATGATTATCTGTACTATAGGTCTAGTATCCACTTATAACCTAAAATATACAAAGAACTTAAGAAATTAAACACCCACAAATCACAGAACCCAATGAAAAATGGGATACAGTTAAACTGAGAATTCACAACAGAAGAATATTCAATGGCTGAGAAACACTTAAAGAAATGCTCAATGTCCTTAACCATCAGAGAAATGCAAATCAAAAGAACTCAAAGATTTCATTTTATACCAGTCAGAAGGGTTTAAGATCAAAATCTCAAGTGAAAACACATGCTGGAGAGGATGTGAAAAAAGGATAACACTCCTCCATTGCTGGTGCAAGCAAACTTGTACAACCTCTCTGGAAATCAATCTGGTGCTTTTTCGGAAAATTGAGAATAGCTCTACCTCAAAACCCAGATACACTCCTGAGCATATACCCAAAAGATGTTCCACCATTCAACAAGTACATTTGCTCATCTATCTTCATAGCAGCTTTACTTGTAATAGCCAGACACTGGAAACAACCTAGAATCCCTAAACTGAAGAATGGATACAGAAATTGTGGCACATTTACAGAATGGAATACTACTCAGCTATTAAAAACAAAGATGTCATGAAATTTTCAGGCAAATTGATGGAACTAGAGATCATCCTAAGTGAGGTAACCAAGACCCAAAAAGATGCATATAGTATGTAATCACTTATAATTGAAGGGTTTAAGAACACAGATTATCCTTCTTTTTCCCTACAGATGCCCAAATACTGCTGTCCCTACAGTAATTTGCAAAAATGAAGTACCAAGTTGAACTGAAGTAGTGAATTGACATGCTTCAT
Organism: Psammomys obesus; assembly: GCF_907164565.1. Taxonomy (NCBI): domain Eukaryota; kingdom Metazoa; phylum Chordata; class Mammalia; order Rodentia; family Muridae; genus Psammomys; species Psammomys obesus. Next base: position 6,211,414 of record NW_026591643.1, on the reverse strand, counting down.
CTGCTAATTGACATGCTAAATCTGCTTGCTTGCCTGGTACTGAAGATTGAAACCAAAATTTTGGTGTTGAGAAGTACATCGTTTGCTGCTGAGCTTCAATCCTAGCCCCTTATATTGGGGTTTTGGGGGAGCTTTTCTCAATTTTAGAGAAAACACAGTGTCATTCAATATACAGCATTTCCAGATACTTCCAGAGGTTTGGTAAGATAAATATAATTAGAGATTACAATACAAGCTGATCTATGGTCTTATTGATCAGTCAATTATTCAAACTGAAGACAAGCTAGTGCTAGATGTAGCTTTAGCTAAACAGATGAATGATGGTTGCTTCATCTCCTTAGTGATGGAGGAGACAAGAATATCCACCTCCTCATGTGTGTGGATTTTTAACATTTGTTAACTATTTTCACAATGTTTCTCATGGGATTTTTTACTTTAATATTATAAGTAGAAAGTAATTAAATTTTATAGATGGCAAAAGGAGTCCTTAAACTGTCCATTGATTGTCCACGATCTCTAAACTCACAAACAATAGAACACAGACTGTATTTTCCCCAAAACCTTTTCTCATTAATTTCTCTCAATAAGTAGGTAGAAGATCCTTTCCCAATCTGTAGGCTGTTGTTTTGTTCTCAGGACAGTATCCTTTGCTTTACAGAAGCTTTTCAGTTTCATGAGGTCCCATTTATTGATTGTTGCTCTTAGAGCCTGTGCTGTTGGTGTTCTGTTCAGGAAGTTGTCTCCTTGCCAATGAGTTCAAGGGTATTCCCCACTTTTTCTTCTAAGCGGTCTGTCTAAGTGTGTCTGGTTTTATGTTGGATCTTTGATCCACTTGGACTTTAGTTTTGTGCAGAGTAATAACTATGGATCTATTTGCATTTTTCTACATGTAGACTTCTAGTTAGACCAGCACCATTTGTTGAAGATGCTGTCTTTTTTCCAGTGAATGCTTTTTGGCATCTTTGTAAAAAATCAGGTGTCCATAAGTGTGTGGATTTATGTCAGGGTCTTCTATTTAATTCCATTGATCGACCAGTCTGTTTCTATGCCAGTACCATGGAGTTTTTAGTATTGTTGCTCTATAGTACATCTTTAGATCTGACAGAGGGCTAAAATCCAGTATATATAAAGAACTAAAGAAGTTAAGGAGCAAAAAATCAAGTAACACAATTAAAAAATGGGGTACAGAGCTAAACAAAGAATTATCTGCAGAGGAATGTCGAATGGCAGAGAAACACTTAAAGAAATGCTCAACCTCATTAGCCATCAGGGAAATGCAAGTCAAAACAACCCTAACATTTCACCTTACACCCATCAGAATGGCTAAGATCAAAAACTCAAGAGACAACACATGCTGGAGAGGTTGTAAAGAAAGGGGAACCCTCCTCCACTGCTGGTGGGAATATAAACTTGTACAACCACTCAGGAAAGCAATCTGGCACTTTCTCAGATAACTAGGAATAGTGCTTCCTCAAGATCCAGCTATACCACTCCTAGGCATATATCCAAAAGATTCTCAAGTATACAATAAGGATATTTGCTCAACCATGTTTGTAGCAGCCTTATTTGTAATAGCCAGAAGCTGGAAACAGCCCAGATGCCCCTCAGTGGAGAAATGGATGCACAAATTGTGGTACATCTACACAATAGAATTACTCAGCAATAAAAAACAAGGAAATCATGAAATTTGCAGGTAAATGGTGGGATCTGGAAAAGATCATCCTGAGTGAGCTATCCCAGAAGCAGAAAGATACACACGGCATATAATTACTCATATAGACAATAATATAGGAAACCTACTAAAATCTGTACACCTAAAGAAACTAATCAAGAGGGAGGACTCTTGCTAAAATGCTCAATTCCTATCCAGAAAGGCAAAGAGGCTGGACATCAGAAGAAGGAGAAAAGAGGGAACAAGTCAGGAGCCTGACACAGAGGACCTCTGAAAAGCTCTGCCCTGCAGACTATCAATGTAGATGCTGAGACTTATGGGCAACCTTTGGGCAGAGTTCAGGGAATCTTAGGAAAGAAGTGGGAAACAGTAAGATCTGGAGAGGACAGGAACTTCACAAGGAGAGCAACAGAACAAAAAATCTACACACAGGGATCTTTCCTGAGACTGATACTCCAACCAAGGACTATGCATGGAGATAACCTAACACCCCTGCACAGATGTAGCCCATGGCAGTTCAGTATCCAAGTGGGTTCCATTGTAATAGGAACAGGGACTATCTCTGACATGAACTGATTGGCCTGCTCTTTAATTACCTCCCCCTAAGGGGGAAGCAGTATTACCAGGCCTCAGAAGAAGAGACTGCAGCCACTCCTGATGAGACCTAATTGACTAGGATCAGAAGGAAGGAAAAGAAGTCCTCCCCATCAGTGGACTTGGGGAGGGGCATGCATGCAGATGGTGGAGAAAGGGAGGGTTTGGGAGGGGAGGAGGGAGAGAACCATAGGGGGGATACAAAGTGAATAAAGTGTAATTAATAAAGAAAAAAAAGTAGGAAGAAGAGCTACAGATGAGATAATTTCATGGATATGATATTCACAAATGAAAACCTGAACAGCTTAAACCAAAAAATGAAAAGAAAAGTCTTGGCCAAGTTCAGAACTCCATTGCCTAAAGCTGTTATTGTCCATTCCAGCTTGAAGAATACCAAAGCGTCAATGGAAATATACATTGGGAAACAAAAGACGTGAGAAAGTGTCTAAAGCTGGATAGTTTTCATTTCCTGTTGGCTTTTCCAACACATTCTTGGCACCAGATGAGAGTAATGTGGTAATTGGTTAAATGTCTCTGTGAGATGCTGACCATTTAGAGACCATGGGTTAGTGATATACCCATGATGTCCTAAGGGCTTGTCTGGACAGTTTGAGGTTTTCCCTGTGGCCACTGTAGTAGACTTTGGTCATATCATGTGTGTTTGCTTTGAGTGACTCTCAAGACAGTGGCATCATGGTATTATCAGTGTTTCCGCTACTGAATGTGATCTTTAAATGACAACAAAACAGTTTTGTTTCAATGTTTGCTTTCTCTCTAAGAGAACATGCAAGCTCATTCTTGTCTTGTCAAAACAGATGTAATTACCCTTCCCATCATGGTATGAAAATCAGAAGTCACACTGTGCCCAATTCTGAAGACATTTACTCAGGCCCTCTACTCGAAAAACAAAATACCACAGTTAACATTTACGTATGAAAGGGAGCCTCATGTTATTGTGTAACAGCAGAAGCCATGATTTACTGAGCACCTACTATGATCCAGGTACTATATAGATGTGACATATAATTATCATAACAACCTTCAGTGACATACAAGAGGAAAAATTGCTACTTAGTGAAAAAAAATAACTTATTTAAGATCACACAGAAAATATCCAGCCCAGGCAGATTTTTCTAGCAGGTGCTTTTGCTACTACACTGAAGTATTTGTCTTTAGATTGTATATAAAATAGGTCAGCTATTTGAAAAAAAAAATCTTCCTGCTCTTTCCAATTTTAATGTGATTTAAATTACATTTATGACAAAAAAAAATTTCTTCCATTGAGAAAAATACTTTAGGACCAAGAAACTAAAAACCATTTGCTAGGTGTCTAATAAATAATAAAGAAATAAAAAAAATGTGTTGTTTATTCTATTTGATCCCGAGGGTTGTACCTAAGCCCATTTCTTTTACCACCCAGTTAGATATTTAAAAAAAAAATCATTTATCCTCTTCATAACCATGAGCACAACATATACTATGAAGTATAAAATCTAGGAAAAAAGACTAGGAGCAGAGAGTTACAGGAAAGATAATTTTAGCTTCCAGAATGTACCAAAGTCCAACTGGGGAGACAGACATTAAGTTGACAAAATTAAATAGTGTAGTGGGTTGTAGACTGTGCATGTACACCCAAACCAGAACAGTCAACGATTCTATAGACCATTTCAAAAGATGTCAAAACCCAGAATAGACCAGACCTGATGAAGCTGAGACTTTCTTTTTATTTATTTTCTCTTTCATTTGAAAGGCCTTCTAATTTTAAAGCATTCTAGGGTTTTCTCTCAAATAGGTAGGCATATTATTTGGAAAGCATGCCGATACATTTATTTATTACTAATTTTTACGTGCATAGGGGTTTTGCCTGCATGTATGTCTGACTGGGTACCACATGTGTTCATGGTGCCCAAAGAGGCCAGAAGAGGGAATTGGATTTCATGGAACTGTATTACACACAGTTTTGAGCCACAATTCAAGCAGGTGCTGAATTGAACAAGGATCCTCTGGTTCAGTGTTCTTAACTACTGATCCAGCTCTCCAGCGCCAGTAATCCTAAATCAGATTTATTTTCTTGTCAAACAGAAAAAAATCTGTGATGATTAAGAACCAAAAATATAACCTGAAAGTCTTTATATACAACTAAGTTCGCATGCACGTAAGGGAAAGTCTTAAGTATCAAAGTACAACAGAGGGACTGAGATCCAGCAGAGGAATGGAGGCTGTGGTTACTCATGATGGCAGGTCAGAGTGGGGAAGGACACAAAGTTGTTGAGATCTTGATCATGGGAGGCTTGAGGCTGTATATGGAAAAAAGATCTGGACATGACCCTGAGTGAGAGCTTACATTTAGACATCTGCGTTAATCCAAGTTTCTACAAAGTCCACACTTTTTGTTAAAGGTATTATGAACGTTAATTTGGCCTACTAAGCAAAGGTGTTGTTCCGAGCAGTTATTCCCTGTGATGAGCTTGGAGTCTGGGAATTACATCTCAGCTTAAATTATACAATGACATCACCACTTTATTTCAGTGGCTCTGCGTGTTCTTGGTCAATTTCCAGGGATAGCATCTCAATTGTGCCTAGCTCTTTGAAAACAGGAGAGGTTTCACAATGACTTAAACTTGCTCAAATACTCATTGTAAAGGTTTATTTCAAGTTACAGTTTCTCTAATGGTAATATCACAAATTCCACTTCCTTACACTTCTACCAGCCTCTGGGTATTATAGAAAAAATAGTTTAATTTTTGCCAACCTCATAGGACAAAAATAGCATATCTTTAAAATGATGCAAGGATCCTATTCCACCTCTAAGTCAAAGACCCCTCCTTATTTACTTCAACTCTATTGATTTCAGCTGTGAATCATTATCCTATGTTTATTTATCAATTTATCTATTTTTTTACATTTTACATTTTTTATTTGAAAGCTTCACCAAGCCTAAGATTATCAAATAAAAGGCTTATTTTATATTGTTTTTAGTATACAGTGGAATATAAATTGATTTATTAAAAGTCTCGCAATTTTTACAAAATCTAAAACACCGTTCAGTGATTTCAAATGAGGATTCTTTACAGCAGTTTATTCTCTCGTTCTTTTATTTGTTTGCTCCACTTTTGTATTTACAGGGATATAATTCCACACCTCTTGTTTGTAACTTTTATTTTCCATTTCTGCTTGCACATTCACTGACAGGTGAGCGGGGAAATGGAGGCAAGAGGACACGTAAGCCAAGGAAGCAGAAAGGAGGTTATGTGGGAAGCAGAGGGGCACAAAAAGAGGCAGAGGAGTAGAGAAAGAGAGTCAACAAAAGCAAATTCTGTTTTAAAATGCCACAACACTAATGCTATGCATACTGATTTTATAAAAAGAGAAAAGCTATTTGAATAGTTTTTTTAATAATTTTATTTTTTTCTTATCAGTTACATTTTATTAACTCTGTATCCCAGCTGTATCCTGCTCCATCATTCCCTCCTACTCCCACCCTCCCTCCCTTGCCTCCACCCTGCCCCTTTCCAAGTCCACTGATGGGGGGGACCTCCTCCCCATTCATCTGATCCTATTTTATCAGGTATCCAACTGCCTTTTTTATTCACAGAAAGCCTTATTGGGAGTTAAGTATCTTTAGCATTTATACAACATGCATTTTTTTTTTCAGATATTGGATTTCACTATCAATGTTTGACTTCTTATTTGTTGAGTCTTCATTGTCACTCTTACAGAGTAGGCAGCAATGTTGTCCTTACCCATATAAAGGACAAGGAAGAGAAATGAAAAAGGTGGAGACATTGATGTTGCCAGAATAAAGATCTTTAGAATGTAAACCTTCTGTTCGATACAGCTGCTGACTCTTACTACAGGTAAATTATTTTGTCATGTGATTTGTAATTAAATCCTGTGAATTCATGTCTGAGATTTTATCTGAATGAATCCAGGGGGACTTGAGATAAAAATATGTGGCTGCAAAGATTATTTTATTTGCCTGTTCTAGAGAAGCTGAGGATTCAGTGTCCATGTGTAACAATTTTAGTGAGATATAGTTTATGTGCCAGGAGTTTACATTTTTAGAATGCAGAGTTCAGAGATTTGTGGTACATAACCTGATTCTGTGATATGTGTATTCTGTGCAAAGGGAACTTCAGTCACTATAATTTATTACCTATTCTTTTTCATCCTATTAATATACTTTATACCTTTGTATATTTCCCCTTAGAACATTTCACAAAACAGTATCATTTAATGTGTAGTTTTGTGATTGTCTTTTTTTAAATAAACAAAACATTTTGTGTCTTCTCGACAGATTGGGTATTAATGATAAATACAAGACTTAAAATCAAATCCTCAAGTACGCATGATATTTGCATTTAATCAATTTACTTGTCTAGTAGACAAGCTATTGCTTAGCTGTATCTCTAAGCTGGCTAGGAGACACAGGGAGAAAATCCTGAGACTAGATAGCCCAGAGACGTAAGCTAAGAACAAATACTACTGTTCTACTGAAAGAACATAGCAATAAAATGATTCCTAATTGGATTGTGCTATTTGAATAGATCAGCCCCTTCCTCAGCTATTGTCAGAGAAGCTTGCTGCTGTTGCAGATGAGAAAAAATACAAAGACCCTCAGTCAAAAATAAGTAGAGAGTGAGAAACTGTGGAATACCCTAAATGGGATAGTCCCTCAAGGCTCAGAGAACCCTGCAGAAGAGGAGGCAGAAACTATTAAGAGCTAAAGGGTGTAGATGGCACCCAGAAAAGAAGGCCCTCTAATCTAAGTCAACAGGGTCGACGCACATATGAGTTCACAGAGTCTTTGAGCTGAAAGGAGAAGTGAATATATGCCCTTATCCCTAATCCAGAGGCAATCTCCAACTGATAACCACATGTAAGAAATATTTAAGTTTTCTCCAAAAGATATTCTCTGAGGAAACAAAATACTCTTAAGGGTAGGCCATATTCCTAGCAGTAGACGTCAACAGAAAATGAATTCAATGGCACATCGAAGAAGGAAAATTCAGAAAAGAAGAAGAAGAATGAGAGGAAGAGAAGAATGAGAAGAAGCCATTCTTGAACACCAGATACAATAAATCTATTAGTAGAGAAAGTGCGGAAGAGTCTTGAACCCATTGACTGGCACAGGAGACAATTTCCTGAACAGAACACCAACAGCACAGGCTCGACAATCAACAATTAATAAATGGGACCTCTTGAAAAGGAAAAGCTTCTGTGAGGCAAAGAACACTGTCAAGAGAATGAAAAGACAGTTTATGGATAGGGAAAAGAGCTTAATCAATCCTACATCCAACAAAGGATAATATCCAAAATATACAAAGAAGTCAAGAAATCAAAGACCAATCAACAAATAACCCAACTAAAATATGGGGCACAGAACCAAACAGAGAGTTCTCAAGAGAATATCGAATGCCCGAGAAGCACTTAAATATATGCTCAACTTCTTTAGTTGTCATGGAAATGCAAATAAAAACGACTCTGACATTTCCTCTCACACCAGTCAGAATGGCTAAGATCAAAATTTTAAGCAATAGCACAGCTGGTGAAGGTGTGGAGAAAGGGGAGTGTAAACTTATACAACAACTTTGGAATTCAATCTGTCACTTTCTTAGAAAACTGGAAATAGCTTTACCTCAAGACTTAGCTATACCTCTCCTGAGCATATGCCCAAAAGATGTGCCACCATACAACAAGGATATTTGCTCAACTATGTTCATGGCAGCTTTATTCACAATAGCCAGAATCTGGAAACAACATTGATATCCTTCAACTGAAGAATGGGTAAAGAAACTGTGGCACATTTGCAGAATGGACTACTCAGTTATTAAAAATAAGGAAATCATGAAATTTCCAGGCAAATTGATGACAACTAGAAAAGATCATCCTGAGATAAGTAACCCAGACACAGAAAGACACACATGTCATATACTCACTTATAACTGGATTTTAGCCATATGATACAGATAAGCATACTGTGAGGCACTGACCCAAAGAACTTAAGTAAGAGGATCCAAAGGAGGATGCAAACTCTCACTCAAAAGGGGAGATAGAATAGACAGAGGTGGTGGCTGAAGAAAGGGAACAAGGTAAGGGAGGGAGTGCAAAAAGTTAAGAGGGTCTAGAACAGTCCTGGGGAGTTTGACAGCAAGAAGATAGAAGGGCTGTAGAGAAAAGAGAAACTGAAGTAGGGTTCTCTCTGTGACAATCTGGAGACCTAAGTTTGGGTAGGCTCCTGGGAGGATATTAGGGGCCCTCAAGGAGAGACTCCTAGAAACAGGAGCCACAGAGACTGAAGAAGACAGCCACTAACAAGACTAGTCTAGTAAAAGGCTGGGAGCACCCACCCATGAGCAAAAACTTCTGCCCAAAATTTACCCTGCCTAAAAGAAGTGCAGGGATCAAGAGAGAGCAGATAGAACAGAAACTGAAGGAATGTCCAAACAATGCCTGGCTCAACAAAAGACTGACCCTATTGGAGAATGTCAACTCAGGACAGTCTGAGTGATTCTCTCCTAAACTTATAGACAGGAGCCTGATAGAGTTATCCTCTGAGATGCACCATCAAGCAGCTCTGCAAAAATAAGAGAATACTCACAGCCAAACATTGGGTGATGGATACGGAGCCCTGTGGAAAAGTGTGAGGAAAGAGAAAAGGACCTGCAGGTAACAGGAACTCCACAAGAAGACCAACAGATCTAATGAGCCAGGGCCCAGAGGGGCTTGCTGAGACTGAAGCATCAACCAAGGACCATGCAGGAACTGGACCTAGGCCCCCTACAAAGATGTAGCAAATGGGCAGTTTAGGCCTCATGTGGGTCCTCTAATAAGGGAAGCAGGGACTGCACTGGACAACCACTCACTTGCCAGCTTTTTGATCACTTTCCCCTAAAGGGACTTCCTTGACAAGCCACAGGAGAAGAGGATGTGCTCAGTCCTGATGCAACTTGATGATCTGGGCAGATGGGAAAGGGAGCTCCCCTTTTCTGAGGAAAAAGGAAAGGGGAGAGGGAGGGAGGGAGGATGAAAGTGAATAAAAAACTAAATTTTTAATCAAGTAAACTAATTAATTAACTAATAAGTGAAAAACAAAGACAACAGAGTATGTGATGTTTTATGGCTGTGGGAATCCTCTTTCTAAGCAGAAGTGTCCTCTGTAGCAATCTGGTTCTTTAGGGAGTTTGAGACTAAGATGCACTCTACCAACTACTTCATTAAGAAAATATTCTTGTACATTTTTGCATTATTTTTTGATAAGAGAATTACCCACCAATTATAGAATAGAGATGAGCATGACATGCCATTATAAAAATAGATAATATTTTCATGATATAATTAAGAGAACAGGATGATAGTCATTGACATAACTCTTATCCAGGAATTGCCGAATACTCATTCATTTCCTTACTGCATATTTCTCAGCTCCTTCTTTGACTGTTCAAGAAGTGTGAGATGTGTTACTGAGAAAATAAAGACTAAAGGAATATTAAATTTCAGGTAAGGATATTTAGGAACACTTTTAAAAATTTTAAGGAAGTATATATAGGAAGTTTGAGGAGAAAAGAGAAGGAGGAACTGATGTTATTATAATATTAAATTTTTTAAATTACATATGGAAGTTATACCATTTAGAAATGCAGAATTTAACTGGCCTATTTTAAAAATAGAGGAATAAGATGAAATGTCATGACATATACAGACTGACAGCATCATCCGTTCATATCTTCTTTGGTACATCTTATTCCAGGACACTACCCAGTGTGAGGAGCGATCACGTAGTCCCTGTTTTATTTATGATTTTCTGACCAGGTGGCTCTTACCAGTGTTAGCTTGGATACAGGGTGTGAAAGATCAACTCATCTGCCTTGGATCAGGATGGGTGGAGGCAGGGCATGTTCTGGAGCTTCCTGCGGAGGAGTAAGAAAGAAAGGGAGATTGTACTAGTCACACTACTGCCTGTTTGGTCTCTCCTTTGTATGCCTTCTCCTTTACTGGTATTCTCAAAGCATCCTTTTCTAACACCTGTGAAAGATTTCTGCTAACAGATGCCGCTACAGAGAAAACGGCACAAGCCACAGCACTAGCAAATGATGGGGAAATACGACAGAGAGGGTCATGTGTTTTGTTTGCTTGGCTATGTACTCATAAATACTCAAATGCAATCTATCATTCTAAAATCTAGAAATGTGAGCCATGCACATTGTCTTTTATGGATTTCATGGAGAAATAAATCAATAGCAGTGAGTTACAAAGATTTCTCAAGCTCTTCCAGTTACTACTGCACAAATTAGACTACTTTTTATGAAATGGACCCACTGTCTGCTCCCCAGACTAGCCTTGAACATGAGCTCCTCCTGCTCCAACTTCCCTAGCAGCAGCAGTGGTGTCTATGCCATTATACACATCTGTATGTGAATCTGAACCTCACCATCTTTATATGAAGAATTAAGTCAGGGGGCTGGTGCTCTATTCAATATCCTTTTGGTTTTTTATGATAAAGTAGAAGAATGTGTGGCAGAGTTGGTATGAAGCTCACTGTTCAATATATAGCTTTTACTGAAAAACAAGGGTAAATACAGTGCAACCAAATGAGGAATCAAATTATTAGACCTGTTTTGATCAACTGTGGGATGCTCTTGGAATAAAACTTTTACGTCTGGAAAAATACTGAAAAACAGCAATATTTCAGTCTCTCATACAAAATAGACCCCATCAATATCTCTGTGCACCTAGAAGGTAAAAAATGGGAGATCATATGCCTGGAAGGTTTCTTAATAAAGAACAACCCCTCCCCAAGGAAGAAAAGTCACAAAACACAGGAATGCCACATGCAATCTTTAGTGACCCAGCTGGCCCTTCCGAAGTGCTAACTAGGCAATTCCCGGGAGCATGGGAAGCAAATCTGGGAGGATAAAATCATGAAATGAATCAAGCATGCAATTGATTTTCTGTTCCCTCATTTTTTCTTTCTGTTTTGGTTTGGAGTGGGGGAGGAAGAGTTTTATGATTTTATTTTTACCATCATTGGGACATTAGTATTCAGAGGAAGGAAAATGCTTCTTGAATGAGATGTTTGTAGGGAAAATTACAAGGGAGAAGATTCTGGCTTTGACCGAGCCATGCCCTCTGAGGATTCTGGTGGATCAGAATGGCTTCTCATGTTTTTTCTGCTCCCCTAATGGAAGTAAAATAACAACATAAAATACAGGGGATGGAACAGCCAGCAGGAGGATAAATACCAAGGAAGCGATGTAAACACAGCCCCCAATTTCCCCAGCGAGTAAGAGAATGAGGAATGTGTTATTTATCTCTCTCTGCAATCTGCAAGGCAGAGTATGGAGCCGCCCCCTTTGGGAATATCTCCTATAAATAATCAACGGATTGCAGGGCTGAAGTTTGAGGTGAAATAAAAGGAATCTGGGGCAGACTCTCTTCAAACACACCTCTCGCTTGAAGCTTCTCTTGTTCTTTTCTAGCTTTAGAAGAATGGGCTCCTAAAAGTGATTTTTTATGCCCCTTCTTGCATTGTATAAGGATGAAAGAATAGTTGACAACCACAGCCAATGACTCAAAGACTGTCTCACATTCATATGCAAGTTTGAAATGTGAATATATAAACCACTCAGCTTGGACCCACTAAGTGTGTTAACTTTAGACCAAGCTTTATTTTCCTTATCTGAGAAATGGGATGAAATCCATAATAACTCTTGCCTAATCAGAAGGAGTTTCCATGACTCATAATTATAAATGAGTCATTATATATGGGTGTGCGGCCTTGCTGGAGCAGGTGTGCTCTTGTTGGAGGAAGTCTGTCACTAGGCGTTGGCTTTGCAATTCCAAATGCTCAATCCGAACCCAGGGCCTCACTCTTCCTCCTGTCTGTGGATCTAGATGTAGAACTCTCAATTTCTCTGCCTACATGCCACCATGCTTCCCACCATGATTACAATGGACCAAACCTCTGAAACTGTAAGCCAGCCCAAACGAACTGCTTTCTTTTGTAACAGTTGCTATAGTCATGGTGTCTCTTTGCAGCAATAAATCACTGACTAAGACAGAAGTGTAGCCAAATAAACCCTTTCCCCCACATCTTGTTTTGTGTCATGGTATTTCATAATAGCAATAGTAACTCAAACTAAGACACTTGCCAAGGAGAGAATCTACCATCTTTGATAAAGTATGTGGAGATGAGTTTTACAAGAACATTTGATCTTTAGGAGAAAGGCAGGAAGAGCAAGCTACATATGCTAAACGGGAAATTTCTGCTTTCTTTGAAGACTGAATTTTGTCATGTGATGTTTTGCCCAGGTTGGTTTATGATGTTTTGCTGTGATCCCTCATGTGCAAGGGGAGTGTCTTTGGCCAGCTGAAAACATCCATGGGTGGGCTTTGAGGAAAGGAATATATAGAGGCTGAGGCAGAGTGAGACACTGCTTTTTGGATTAACATTGCTGGGCTGATCTTCATGCACTGACACTTGACTTTCCAGAAAGAAATGTTCCAGAGAGCTTTTCCGGGCAGCTTTCAATGACTTCGTATTGCTACTCTGTGTTGATGTTGGGGCTGGATTGCTGGTATCTTGTCTACAGAGTCTGGTAATCCCATAATGACTTCTGGACCCTGACTAGCAGGAAGTAGATAAAAGAGAACTAAAGCCCTATTCCCTATGTAATCAAGCTTGTAGACAGGGCACATTTGCATACAAATGTTTCTAATGATTAGCCATTTCCTCTGATAGGCTATATATTTGCTTGATAAGACAGAAATAATTTACACTCTTATTCTTAGGGAGTAGTTTCTTATCTGTGTGATATCTTGTGCATTGTTAAAATTTTTGAAAACATTAAGAGAAGAATGAAGAATGAATTGTGTAGTAAGGAGACTCCCTTGCAAAAATTGGGGTGTTGTTTTGGTAAAACAATAATATAGATTAATATCAAAGTAGATTACTCTGATGAGGGGATATGGGCCTACCTGGATAGCAGTGACAGGAAATGTAAAAGGAGAAGACTAGAAACCTGCAACTCTAGCAGTGGAGGAGTGGGTGGCCAGGAAAATTGTGAGTTCCAGGCCATTCTCCGTAATGTAGTGAAAACTTAAGACAAATAAAATAGAATAAAAGAAAACAGCATGAAGATTTAAATGACAGAGGAAGAAAGAGATAAGAGATTAAGAAGAAAAGCTGAATGAAGAAGAGAAAAATGAAGAAAAGTAAGCTAATTTATTGAGCATGATGATGTTCTAGGTTTTAAGCATTCTATTCTGTTGGCTGAGAAGCCAACAGATTAACTGTGGGGTTATTTGAAGGTCCTCTATGATCCTAGGTCTGGCCTCTTGTGGGCTCCATTCTGGAGCTCTTGCGCCTCCCAAGCTGGGGGAAACACGCACAAGTTACATAGCTATTGTGGTGATGGAGCATGTGATTTGACCAAGCTCCATAGTTTTACTTTTGAAGACCCAGGCTTATTCCTCCACAGTTTTCTTCTTAGTGAATTGATATACATATCTCCCTTCACACTTACTCAAACAGAAGGGCCTCCTGCGAAAAACCACAGGGGGAAAAAAACTGTTTTGCTCAAAAGGTACAATAAGCTTGCAGAGGCATGGGGTAAAGACAGGGCAGGGTGGTGACGGGAAAAGATCCAACTGAAGCCTGAAGCTTTTTGGCTCCTATCCTCCATTCTCCCTTTTCTTCTCTTGTGGCTTTTAACTTTTATTCACTATTTCAGTGGGATTTGGGGGTTGAGTTTGAAGTTGCTATAATAGAGGTGCCAGAGGCAAAGTTTGATTCTTCTGCTTCCAAAGAAAACAATTATCCTAATCTGCTTTACCATCCTGCTTCTCCCTGACCATGGAATTTCACTGGGCTTGGAGAACGCGCTCGGGAGAAGCCTCATGTGATGTTTCAGTCATGCTGTGTTATGTGAGCACAGTTTGCCCAAAGTTCCCTCCAACCTGCAACCCCACTCACTTGTTTTAGTCCCTAAGGGATGAAGAGACATCTATCCTGTGTTTCAGACAACCAGCACTCACTAAACTCCTCCTAGAAGTACTATGCTACCCCGATACATATGATCTTATCTAAGCTCCACGAGGTATTATGACCATAGTCCTTATTTATCCCAATGAGATTAATGAAGCACAAAGCTGCAGCATTTAAGTGGGACCACCATTTGAACTATTGTCTAACTTCACCTCCTGAGTTCTTCATATGCCATTCATTCTCTAAAACAGTACTCACAACTCTATCTTATTTAAAGTATCAAAACAAAGGGAGGGGAAGACAAAATGATTTGCCCCATGTCACACAGCCTGCTTAATGAAGCAGGATTTGAATTCAAGCCTTTCTGATAGCAACATTGCAGTACCCTAAATACCTGATAGTTAGTGCAATACTGTGGTCAGAGTGAGTCCAGGAGGTTTGGACATCAAAAGATATCATTTGGCCAGTGGAGGCTGTGTGCCAAGAGCAGTCTTTCTGTGTTCAGGCATTTGTGGTGATGGAATAGCTTGACTACTGAGAATTGTCTTGTGACAAACATAGGTTTCAAGGTTCACTTTGATTCCTTTGGCAAAACACACAGCAATAGCATAACAAGATCATGTGTTAATTCTAACAATCTTAGGATCTTAACTTCTACTTTGCTTTTTTTTATTATTATTATTTACAATTTATTCATTTTGTATCCTGATTGTAGCCCCTTTCCTCATCTCCCCCAGATGCCAACCTACCATCTTTCTTCCTTCCCTATCCCTGTCCCTTAGTCCACTGATAGGGGAAGTCCTTCTTCCCTACTGTCTGACTCTAGTTTGCTTTCTGAAGAATTAACAACCAAAAGCCATGTTCACGTCTTTACCTAGAATTTCCTACTAAGAATTGTTGGGTAAGAAAAATATCCCACAAAGACATCTGGTTTTAGTCCCCTATGCTGGTGTATATATTACCTTAAATAGAAGCAAAGACTCCTCAAATATAATGTATTTAATTGCATTGAGATACAAAGAGTACTCTTCATAATTCAGGTAGATCTAAAGCCATCAACAGAGTTCCTATCAGGGAAAATGAGAGATAAGGAATAGTGCTAGGTCCATGGGTCATGTGTTATAAGCACCCAAGAAAGATAAAAGTCAAGAAGTCAGTTTCTCTCTTGATATTTCCAGAAGGAATGATGGTATCCACTGACACACTAAATTTTTGTCTTGTAAATTTATTATTCAGAACATTGATATATTAAATTGATATAGTTTCAAGCCAATAAAGTTGAGTAGTTTGTTTTAGTAACTCTCATATCCTAACACACACGGCATCTAGATTTTTATCTGTTGTGACTGTTAGGTACTCTGCTGGGATCCAAACCACTACACAAATCACATTTTAAATTTGAGTATCTCAAACTCTGGCATTAAACCATCCATGTAAGGATTACTCGTGTTGCAGGCACTGCACAGTATGACCTTGCTGATGCCACCAAGTCTCAGTGGATGATCCAATGTCTCAAGCATCCCCATTGCCAGCTAATGATGTAGGACAAAGAACAGAATTTCCCAATGTCTTTGCTCCCTATGTTGTGGACACAGAGCAGATAATAAAGTGTTGGTCCAGTGAGAAAGGGCCTTTGAGCACAGGAGATATACCATAGAATTTAATGAATGTGGAGATATGAATTTGACTCGTGTCCAAACAGACCTAGATAGGAAAGATTTGCTGACAAATTTTTTGCTATCTGTGGTTGAAAGTGGCTTTTAAAATCACACTTTCTGCTGCGGTGGACAAAAGGTGCAGGCTCCCCTTCACATGGCAGAACGTACAGTCTGGGATATGCTGAATGAGACTCCAGAGAAGCCTGTCTGCATACAGGCTGCAAAGGATGGGAGGATGGACTGATCTTAACTTGTTTTTATATCACATATACTGAAGGTGTACAATGTGATGTCTTGATAGACTTACCTGTCCTCATTTGGTTTTACTTAGGCAATACTTTGTTCTATAGCCCAGGCTGGCCTCTAGCCTCTACCTCTCTAATGTGGGATAGTATATTTATCTTCATATTTATGTAAGCAAAGTGCTAACTGTGGTCTAAAAAAATAGCAAACTAATTTCTCACATTATAGCCTCCACTTCTTTCTATATTTTTCTATCCTTTTTTTTCTCTTCTCTTGGCTTCTCTATAGTCCTCTCTTGTGTCCCTTTCCTTCCCCCTTCGCCCTTTTCCTCCCTTTCCCTTTCCTTCCTTTCTTCTTTCACTTAAAATCATGGAATGTTACCACCATGTAATAGAAACTGCAGGTGTAACCCTCAGGTTTTCTATTAGATCCCTAGGCTTATTTACCACAATGAGAGAAACATTACAATTTTGTATCTTTCACCTTAAATATTACTATTTTCAGACCCTTCCCATAAACCAGTGAATATCATCTTATTCAACTTTGTTTTTATTCATTTTTTTTTCATGTAGTTGAGATCATGTGGTATCTTCCTTTTTTTGCTGGCCTGATGGCATTTCACAAGCATGTTCCCTGTTAATCCATGTGTAGGATGACCATATGACCCAGAACATGGTTTTGTTTCTATCACCCAGGGAAGTGAAAGCACCGCCCAGTAAAGTCAGCTATATTCTTAGTTCTCTGAAGCACTATTCACAGGAGGTAAGATAAAGTCACGGGGCGCTAGCAACATGAAGCATGCCAGCACAATAGTAGATCAGCTCGTGGGACATTCCTTGATGCAGGCTGTACATGGCCCCTTTTCTAAGAATGTAACCGCAAACCTGAGACACCTATGCCCACATGGCATGCACAAACCCTCATCTGAGAACAATGCACCTAGCAACCTGTAAGCAAGCTAGGAACCCTACCTGCATCAAGTTTCACACAGCCTCTACTCTACACAATGTAATAATTTTTTATTTTTTTTTTTAGAAGTAACTATCAAACCTAAACAGGTTATATTCAAGCACAGCCTACTGTCCAGGAATGGGTTGAAATCCAGCCTGTGATGGTCATGGATAATAAGGCAAATTATTTCATCAAAGTGAACTTACATTATTTACTATTATATAAGTATACATAATTGTTCATGCATGTGATTTTAAAAGATGCTGTATGGAAAACATGCTTTATTCCCATTCACAGTGAATAAAAGCTTAAGTAATCCAACCCCACCAATCAAGACAGAGAGCTACTGATTCTAACTAAATCCTTCCTTCTCTTGAACTCCATAAAAGGAAGCGCTGAAAATAATTGAGACACTTGATTACTTTTGCACTCAGTTGGTCTGCTATTGCTCTTGAGAGTGTATCTGATCAGCTTTGTTTTGAATAAAACTTCTTTGCTACTGTTACAGGTCTCT
The DNA here is from genome assembly GCF_907164565.1 of Psammomys obesus. NCBI lineage: Eukaryota > Metazoa > Chordata > Mammalia > Rodentia > Muridae > Psammomys > Psammomys obesus. The sequence continues at coordinate 6,193,796 of NW_026591643.1, read as the reverse complement.
GTGAACTCTCATTTTATTCCTTTGAATATGAAGCCAAGAACCTAAAAACACGCAGTCTAGACCCTGACCACCACTAACAAACGTTTAAGTGTCTGATGGTAAATAGGTACACGTGCATACTCTATAACATGCATCTGAATATTATTGCTTCATGAATTATATGTGATATAATATTATTTTTTATTTTTCTAGACAGGGTGTCTCTGTGTAGACTTGGCTGTCCTGGATTCTCTTTGTAGACCAGGCTGGCCTCTAATTCACAAAGATCCATCTGCTTCTGAATCGCTGGGTGCTGGAATTACAGGTGTGAGCCACTGTGTACAGCTAAAATAAAGATTCCTAAAATGCCAACAAAATGAGGCATTTTTAGTTAGATGGGATTTATATTAGTTTTACATTGAGCTAGACATGTTAGTACTTGGAAAATAATACATTACACATTGAACCATGAGAAGGAATAAAGAAACTATAAGAATTTCTTGCAGTAAAACATGAATTAGTTCAGTCTATAGAGTAAGGTAAAGATACAATTATGTAATAGGAGAGTTGCTCTCTATTTGTTCCTTCAGAAAAGTGTACTATGTAATTCATTTACAAATACAGTAAAAAACTAAAGAAAGTCTGTTGGGGGCCGTAGAGATGACTCAGTTCTTAACACCAACCACTCTAGAGGACCTAGATTCAGTTCCCAGCACACACATGGTGGCTTAAAGCTATGCATAACTCCAGTTCCAGTGGATTCAATGTCCTCTTCTGGCTTCCACTGATACCACGTATCCACATACTGCACAAACATGCATACAAGCAGGAGTACCCATTACATACAATAAAAATAATTTAACTTTTATAGGCCATATTGTAGTTAAAAACTTAAGGACAGTCTACTTTTTGTCTTCGTGTAATACTAAGATCTCACTTTAATAAGAAGATGTTATGAGTTTTAATCTTTGTACCTAATTATGTAACTTAGAATTCCTATCCATTTTCTCTGGAGGTACGGGTTTCATTGTAGATAGGAAGAGGCCAGTACAGTGATAATGAATCCAAGTGGCTTCCAGCCTTAAGTGTCACCTGCAGCAGGAAATTGGTGATTTGAGGATGGTGTGGAAGAGACTATTATTTCACATCAATTGGTGCTGAATGGCTTCACTTTGACTAAGCATATGCAAAATGGCTCAGGAAGAGTTTAGCAGGAAGTGAAGCAGCACTGATTTCATTGTAAAGCCAGAGTTTCAAGAAGAATGTGGGAACTGAAAATGCCAGAGGAGGACCGGAACTGTCACATCAGATGAAGCCAGCATGCCTGTCTTTTAATTGGTAATTCCTGTGGGATGCCTGGGTAGAGGGAAAGCAAGACACTGGCCTCGTATGGAATGCTGTCCAAAGCAGGTGTGGAATTTTGTTCTCGTAAATAAATTCTCATAGCATTGTGTAATCTAACTTGGGGTTTGCCACAATCCCACTGCATGACTTCCTGCCAGTTGTACTCTTCTCCATGTCTAGTGCCTATTTACTCATCTGGGCACGGCACAGAGGAAAATGACACCCTTTCATGGGCTTTTTATACAGATAAACACCACAATGCTCTATGGTGTCTTAAACACTCACTGAAAATCCTGAAAGTGGGACCAGCACTTTTGGCTTTATACTTGAGAAAACTGTGGTTCAGAGAGTAAAAATAATTTGGTCAATGTCACAGAGATTTTCTTACTTTTTATATATCATTCTGCAGTTACGAGCTAGCTCTCTTCATGTATGAACTACACACATTTTACTGTGGATGTTTGTTTTCATTGTGGATGTTATATCATGGGCAGAGCACAGTGTTTTGTTTTGTTTTCAAGTATCCCACAGAATAGCACCTGTGACATATATCCATGCTGGCAGAATCTACGAAGAGATCACTTTGAGTGGTGAGAGACAAAACACTGTGAATAGAAACCTCATTATAGTCCTCAAGAAACAAAACAAAACAAAAAACCGGAAGGAAGTGTGGGCCATATCAGAAGCAAGACAAAGGAAGAAACAGGGGAGATGATGATATGGAAGAATTTAATAACATGAGTTAGGATTTTAGCTCTAGATGCTGAGAGAGCACCATCCCCGCCCCCCAGCAAGTAAAAGGAGATGGGTACTCAATCATCCATGTCTACTCTCATTTTATTGTAACAAAATACTAAGATCAGGGTAATTTTGCAAGGAAAATGAGCTCACAGTTCTCAAGATTCAAGGCATGGTACTAGCACATTCTCAGCTCTGATAAAGGTCTTTCAAAAAATAACTCAGTGGGAGTAGCACAAGTGAAGTAAGAGAGATAAAGTGAATAGACAGGAAGTAAGAGACTGGGGTTCTACCAACCTCACCAAGGACCTTAGGTGACCCAACACATCCCCACTAGTCTACCTCTTGAATGTCTACAACCTGACCTCTACCCAGAGGACTAAACCACAAGCACATAATCATTTGAGGGACAAACCACATCCAAATTATAGCCACATGGAACCAAGTTGAGCTCTTCTCTAGACTCTCCAAATTGAAATACAGTTTTATAACAATTTAAAGTTATTCAGATTCACACCAACTTTTCATTAATCTATTATTTAAAATAATAAATTCTTACTTATTCAGGCTACTAACCTACTAAATTGATATTGGAGTTATAGCAAGTAACATAAAATCCAAAGTAAAGCCATAAAGTGAGACATTGGAAGGATGGTTACAGCGACAGATGCTAAATAGTGAGAACTGTGCTTATAGAAGAACTCAAAGGCGTCCTGAGTTGATAAACTCCAAGGCAAAACGAATCATGAGGTTCCATGAAGCTATAATATGCTTCTTTTGGCTAAAGTCCAAAAGAAGACATCATGCCTTATTTTTGGAACTGACATAAAATAAAAAGTTTAAAAATCAACTCAATATCCCTAGCCAAAGACAAATTAAATATGACATGGAACCTCTAAATTGCTTATATTCTATCCTTGTCTCTTGGGTTGTGACACTGACGTCTGAACTGAATTATGCTGGATGAGGTTGCCAGACATGGAAAAAGACAAATACTAATTTATTCAATGTTATTCATGGAGAAAGGGAAGAAATTTTTTCTCTAGTATCACATGGAAAGAAACAACCTGTAGGTTGCATTTTTATCCTTAAACTACCTTAGCTGAGTATTTGCTGCCTGGAATCCTAATGTCTGGTGACGTGTAATGACCAGACGATGTCCCCAGAGAGATGATGGTGTGGCAATAGACACCATCGAAGATGGCGATGTGCAATAGTCTGAGCTCAGATGATAAGGGCTCACAGATGCTATGTCTGATCCAGCTATCTTACTGCATTTCCTATCTCCTCAGCTTTGAAACCCTTTCTCTACATCCCAGCCTGGGAACTCTAGGCATCTGTACAAGTCAATTGCCACAGTGGCCATCTATGGAGCTTCCCATTCTGAATGCATGTCAGTCGTCATCTTTACATCTAGTCCAAAGTTCCTCTCTGGGACCCAAATTTATATGCTTAATCTCTTTGATATTTATGCTCAGAAATTATGCACAATTCACATGTTTAGAATAAGGTGCTAACTCCCATCACACATGGAACATACTCTATTCCCAACCTCTGCCTTACAGTGAATGTGGAAAAAGAAATCACTTCAAACACTAACGGCTAAACCTTAGTCATTCCTCAATGAATATTGTCATGATGAGCAGCAATCAACTCACACATGATTCTTACTTACATTGTCACGTTACAAAATTCCATTAGCATAGTGTAACTACTATCCTTACTAACCAGCATTTGTATGGCCTCCTAACTAGGTCCATCCTTCCACTGTACACAGACGCCAGAGACTTTTGAGCATATAAAACAACATGCTGGAGACATAACTCAGCAGCTGAGAGTATATATTGTTGAAAACCAGAAGTTTTTCCAGCATCCATATTGTACAACTCAGAACAGCCTGTAACTCTATGAGTACCTGTCCTTTACTCATGAATGCACTCACCCCCAACACATATAAACACCTAATTTAAAAACTACCACAATAAATCTGTCAGAAGAAAAAGTGGGGAAGAGCCTTGAACTCATTGACACAGGAGACAACTTCCTGAATAGAACACCAACAGCACAGGCTCTAAGATCAACAATCAATAAATGGGATCTCATGAAACTAAAATGTTTCTGTACAGCAAAGGACACTGTTGTAAGAACAAAATGACAGCCTACAGAGTGGGAAGGGGTCTTCACCAACCCTTTATCTGACAGAGGGCTAATATCCAGAATATACAAAGAACTCAATAAATTAAACATCAGCAAACCAAATCATACAATTAAAATGGATACAGAACTAAACAGAATTCTCAACAGAGGAATATCAAATGACAGAGAAACATTTAAAGAAATGCTCAACATCCTTAGTCAGGAGGGAAATGCAAACCAAAAAGACAATGAGATTCCATCTGACACCCATCAGAATGGCTAAGGTAAAAAACTGAAGTGACAGCACATGCTGGAGAGGCTGTGGAGAAAATAGAACACTCCTCCATTGTTGGTGGTAGTTCAAATTTGTACAACCACTTTGGAAATCAGTCTGGTCCTTTCACAGACAATTGGGAATAGTGCTGCCTCAAGACCCAGCTATATCACTCTTAGGCATATTCCAAAAGATATTCCACCATGCAACAAGGACATTTGCTCAACTAAGTACACAGCGGATTTATTCATAATAGACAGAAACTGGAACCAACCTAGATGTCCCTCAACTGAAGAATGGACACAGAAATGGTGGCACATTCACATAATGGAATACTACTCAGCTATTAAAAACAAGGAATTCATGAAATTTGCAGACAAATGGATGGAACTAGGAAAAATCATCCCAAGTGAGCTACCCAGAAGCAGAAAGACACTTATGGAATACATTCACTCAGAAGCACATATTAGCCATATAACACAGGGTAACTATACTCTATGCTACAATCCACAGACCTAAAGACGCTAAATAACAAGGAGGACCCTAGGGAAAATATTAACTTCTCATTCAGAAAGGCAAATAGAATAGACACCAAAAGTGACTGAAAAGAGGGAACAGGCTGAGAGCCTACCATAAATGCCCTCTGAAAGACTCCACCCAGCAGGAGATCAAAGCAGATGCTAAGACTCATAGCCAAACACTGGGCAGAGAGTAGGAAGTTTTAAGGAAGAGTTGGGGAATAGAAGGACCCAGAGCAGACAGGAACTCCATAAGAAGACCAGCAAAGCCAACAAATCTGTGCTGATAGAGTCAAGCAGAGTCTGATACACCAACTAAGGACTATGCATAGAGAGGACTTGCTCAAATATAGCCAATAGGCAGCTCAGTCTCCATGTGGGTTCCCTAATAATTAGAGCAGTGGCTATCTCTGACATGGACTCTGTTGCCTGCTCTTTGATCACTTCCCCTGATGTTGGGGGGCGGGGACATTGACAGGCCACAGAGGAAGAGGATGCAAGCAATCCTAATGAGACTTGATAAATTGGGGTCAGACAGTAGAGGAAGAGGGCATCCTCTTTCTGAGAAATAGGGGAGGAGACCAGGGAAAAAGAAGGGGGGATGGGACTGGGGAGAGACAAGGGAGGTGCTACAATTGGGATGTAAAATGAATAAATTATAAAAAATAAATTTAAATTAAAAATAGAAATAAATACAAAAACTACAGGAGTCTGAATGAATGGTGCTATCAAACAAAATTAAGTAATCCCTCTGTTTCTTCTACAGAATAATCCTATCATTGACTATCTAGTCCTAGCATAAAACTATGTGTTTTCAATGAACAATTATAGTTATATTTTAGTGACCTTAGTGGCCAAGTATCTCTCATCCAATAAAGAAATCTGCTCATTTGATTTAAGTACCCCAACAGTGTATATTTTACATTGTTGTATCTACCTTAGGGAGGAATCTTAACAAAGTGTGGTAAAGTGGGTCAAACAGACAGACACTCAGCAAGTACGTCAGGACTGGAAGGCAGATCTCCTGACTCCAGGACTAGTGCTCTCTCTGTGCCACCTCGTTAGTTTCTAGCCATAAAGAGATCAGGCAACTCAGTATTCAACTTCATGTGTTATGTCACCTCTTAGCTCTAAGAGGTCCACATGTCATTTCCTTTGCCAAATACCCAGTTCTGTTCTACTTTCCATTCTGACTAGACACTGTCTGGAAAACATGAAAGGTGGAACATTTTTACACAGGACCAGAAACTCCAAGTTGGTTAAGGAGAATGTGTCCAAAGAACTTAGAATATCTGAAACACACATGTGGGATCTTGAATATGTACATTTTCAGGGAGAAGAATATAGGATCTATAGGGTGGTTTTGTTGCAATTAAATATTTCCATAAAGTATATGGACTGTTGTGTTCTGCAAATCTAAAAATTAGCTCCAGAAAACAGAAACCAAATGGTCTATGAGATCTTTGGCAAGGATAGAGTACTAATGTTCTTTATTAATAATGTGATGAAGTTTCTGAGCATGCAGAAACTTGTTGATGAGATTCTAATAGAATGCCCACTAGTGCTTACTGGGCTCTTATTTTTCAGGAGTCCTTTTTACATCAGCCCTAATTGTAGAATCCTACAGAATGGACTGGGTGTACTTGAGATGAATAAAAGAGGAATCAAGGTTTTTAAAGTAGCATGAAATATCATGGCTCCGTGGTACATGTCCACACCTCAGCCACAAGGAGAGCAATGGAGCTTTCATTGGGTTACTAATCCAGGGGCAGACCCAAATTTCTGCTCTAACTTGTCATTGCAAAGTGACTCGCACTGCAGGAACCTCTGATTCTCCACATTCACTGGAAACCATAACCCTCCAGTGCGTATCCCGTTTTTATGAAGCTGAACCAGGGGTCTATTCTAAAATGACTATAGAATCATAACATACAACATATGACTCATGACAAATATTAGCCATCAAGTACTCTGATGAGCCATCTAGCATTGTCATCCACATTTCTGAGGAGTCATGGACATTTATTCTACAGGTCAAAGTATTAAGAACTCTATGCTAGAAAATAAATGTAGTGCTTTTAAACATTTCACTGAGGTTCATACTAAGTCTGTGGGGAAAATTTTTCCATTTTATTACTGGGAGTTCCAGATAATTCATTCCCATTCAGCATGAGCATTATTTCAGGATCAGCATTTCTTAATTTATTTCTCATTCATTTCCAAGTGTCACACATTGACTCCCTGTAGTCATACCACTAGTTAATTGAAGGAACAATTAATTTTATTGTTTATTGTTTATACAACAAAAAAATATTTAAAGCAAGACTTTAATATGTGTATTGGCCAGAGGGTGGTGAGGAAACTTCTTGGAGAGAGTGAAAAGTGTCAGAGAAGTGTGGAAATTGCTATTGGAGACTGCTGAAAGGTAAACTCTATGTTAAGTAGGATATTCAACATACCTATGGGAAAGTGAAAATTTTAAGAGGGAAAAAGCCAATAATTGTGTGGATATCGCTAAAGAGGTTTTCAGGGAGAACATTGACACTACTGATTTGTTCATTTATCTGCTTATTGAGGGAATAAAGATCCAGTTGAAGAAAGACCTATTTCATTGCCAAGAAGAATTAGGGAAACTATTTCCAACCCATGACGTATAAAGTTTGAAAATAAAAGTACTTCTAAGGCTCTGCTAACTCCAAGTAAGATGTGAGTAGAAAAGTGAAAAATAGCCCCTAAAAATCACACCCTAAGTACTGCTTTCAAAATGTGAGGCTGTATCAAGTTCCCAGTAAAGGGAATATCTGAGACCATTGTTAGATATCAGATACTTCTGTGTTCTTGACTTTAAAATTTCCTCAGATTTTCCATAAAACTTCTAAGAATTTTAATAATATTGTTACTCATCACCATGATTCAGAGCCCCAAATGTCATATAGAAGCCTGGCACGAAGGGACATACATTTGTGAAATTATTTCATGAAATATGTTATAATTTGTTATGTAAAAAGTATACAAAGTTTTGTTATTAATGATGCTTTTGATATAATACCTTAGTATAATTAAAGATTATTTATTGATACAAAATTTGCACAAAAGACTGTAGATAACAGTAATACACTAAATAATTTTTAAATCTAAATTTGTAACATATTTTCATCATAAAAATGATTATTGTTCCTGTGTCATCCATAAATATGGCACATTTCTCCAATTATTTATGCCTTTAATGACTTTGAGCAACATATTGTGTATTTTAGTATAAAATCTAGATATATTTTGAGTGCATAGTTAAATGTTTTGAATGTTAAATTATAAATATCACTTTAAAATAATAATCTCACTTGTCTGTTATTAAAATACATAAAAGAATATTTATCAAAAATTTTGAGAGGAAATTTTATAGTTTTAAATTATCATCTAAAAATGTACAATTCAGGTACAATCAAATAGCTTAGCAGACAAAGGTGCTTGTGTACTTGTCATCAACACTGACAAACTGAGTTTGATTCTAGCACCTAAATAATGGAAGGAATAAACTAACAAAGTTTGGCAAAAACATGTGAGTGAACCTGCCCCTCAACACACACATGAATGAATCTAAAAAGAAATGTAGAATAAAAAAATTACAATTCAGTAGCATTTAATAAATTCATAATATCTTACAGCCATCACGTTGAATACTGTTCTCAAGTATTTCCATCAATCCAAATAACAGTACAAGACCTATTGAAGTCTTGGTTGTCAGCTTGACCCACCTGAGAAGCCAAAGTCTCTGCTGTAAATTTTTGTTTTTGCCTCTATTACATTAGCCCTAGGTCATGTTTCATGAAGGCATTTATTGATTGCTAATTGATGTAAAGAGGAGCCATCTTACTGTAAACCGTGCTATTCCTAGAGAAGTTGACCTGAGCTGTTTAAGAAAGGTTAGTGAGCAAAAGGAGGCAAGCCAGGGAGCAAGAGTGCTCCATGCTCTTTGCTTGAAGATGCAACTCTGCTTGAGTTACTGCTCCTACGTCCTTCAACGATGGACTATATCCTGTAAGATGAAGGAAAGCCTTTCCTTACACATCCTGATTTTTGTGTTCAATCACAGCAACAAAAAGCAAAGGAGAACACCGACCATTTACATTCTCAATCTTTTCTCCCAGCTCCTGCCAATCACCAATCTGATTTTTTTTGTCTCTGAAATTATTCTAAATGTTTTGTGTAAATGGAATGACACATAGGATAATTTTTGTCTGATTTTTCACTTAACATATTTTGAGAGTTCATTTAGAACATAACATGATATCATATATTGGATTTTTCTTATTACCTTTTCTACCCCTCCCCTACCTCTTTTTTCTCATGCTAGGTTTATTTGCTACTCTCACGACCCTCCCCACAAATCACATACACACACACTTAAATATTGGTTGTGTATATTATGAAAAAAAAACATGTACTATACATGTTTCTACATTGGACTTAATTCATTAAATATAATGAACACCAGCTCCATCCATTTTATTTCAAATTTTACTACTTCATTTTTTTATGATGAAGCAATTCCACTGAGCATATTAACTATGTTTTTATTAACTAACTTTTGACACTTAGGCTGGTTCCATTCTTCAACTATTGTGAATTGTGTAGCAACAAACAGGATGTGTGTGTTTTCTCTCAATATGCTGACTTAGTACCCTTCAAGAATTAAAGCAGGACTGATATATCTGAGTCATATGATATTCCGTTTTTAGTTTTTATGCAGAATGTCCAAAATGACACCCCTTTTGGCTGTATCAGTTTACATTTGTACTAGCAGAAAATAAGTAAGCATTCTTCTTTTCTCACACCACCAGCAGCAGCATTTACTATCATTTCTTTACATGATGGTAACCATTTTTACTGAAATAACATGGACTCTCAAAGCAGTTTTAATTTGAGGTTCTTTGATGGTTAAGGTGTTGAACTTTTATTTTTAAGATTCTTATTTGGAGACTGGCTGTTAGTTTATAAACCACTTTGTTAATTTCATGATTTGTTTTAGGGCAGTTAATGTTTGCATTTGTCTGTAAGGTCTAAACACTACTCTCCTGGCTCATTTGGAGTTAGCAGAACTTTTTTCTTTCCCATGCTGTGGGCTATGTCTTGACTTGGATGAATGCTTTCTTTACTTTAAAGGAGAATTTTAATTTCATGTAATTTTGCCTATTAATTCTTGGAATTGTATTCTGTGCTATTGGAGCATTCACAGAAAGCTCTTACCTATATTCTGAAGTGCTTTGCACATTATTTCTTCTAGTAATATTAAATTTTCAAATCTTGCATTAATGTCATTGATCCACTTAGATATGTGGTTTTTTTAATTCTAGAGGGAGAGATAAGAATATACAGTCTTGTGCATGTGAATATCCAGTTTTCTTTGCAATATATTTTTTCTTTTTTTAATTTTATTTTTTTCTTATCAGTTACATTTTATTAACTCTGTATCCCAGCCATGTCCCGATCCCTCATTCCCTCCCAGTACCTCCCTCCCTCCCTCCCTCATCTCCACCATGCCCCTTGCCAAGTCCACTGATAGGGGGGACCTCCTCTCCATTCATCTGATCCTGTTTTATCAGGTATCTTCAGGACTGGCTGCAAAGCTCTCCTCTGTGGCCTAACAGGACTGCTGCAATATTTTTTTGAAGTGACTGATGGGTTAAATGTGCATTTCACACCTTTGGTGGAAATTGGGTGGCTGTTGCTCTCTACAAGTGTTTATTGCTGGGCTCTGGGTTTTATTTAATCTATCTATATATTTGCTTTATGAAAGTAGCATACAGGCTTTTGATGTTATGGCAATTGAATTGAAAATCTTGGATCAGATGGATATACTTATATAGAGATGTACAGATAGACTGATGATAGATAGATAGATAGATAGATAGATAGATAGATAGATAGATAGACAGATTAGATGGAAAGATTGATTTCCATGTAAAAGCACAAATTATTCATGAAATTTGAGCGTTCTTTTGTGCTTTGATTTCTTCTTCAAATTGTTTATACATAGAGAATCTACAGTTTGATTTGATCATTTTAAATTTAGTATGATTTATTTTATATGCCAGAATATGTTTCATAACAACAAATGTTACACAAGAGGAATACCTACAGTATGCTTTTGAAGGATGAAATTCTGTTTTTTAAATTAATTCGGTCTTTCATGTCCTTAGTGATTTTTTTTCCCTTTCACAAACTATATTTTGTTTATTTTCACAAACTATCATATAATTTAATGAAGAAAATATTTACGTGTATTGAAAACAGTTAAAAAACAGAAAATTAGCAAATCTGCTTTCTAATCCAATACATTTGATAAATGTGTCAACAGTTGGAAATAATGACCAGGACCATACACAGGAGCACATGTCTCCTCTCGAGATCTGGTTGATGGTTAATCTTGGTTGACTACATCTGGGATCACCTAAAACCAAAGCCATTGGGCACATGTGGAAGGGACTTTTACTTTATGGGAACGTGTGCCCAGTGGCTCTGGTTTTGAGGTGGTGCAATACACTCTCAGTCTGGCCATAGCTGGTGATGGCAGCTCATGTGAAAGGACATAAAAGGAAGAATCTCTTGCATTTTATCAGCTCACCATCACTCTTGCTGGTAAGGTCATTTATCCTGCTGCTGAGGCATTCATACTTCTCTGGGATTCCAATGTATACTCGGGAGATGCTGAGACATCTAGCCCCATGATCTGAACAGCTACTGAATTTACGGACTTTCCACTGGGAGACAGATACTGTAGGGGTGGTGAGCCATTTTTATAAATCCCCTTTTACGACATGCACATCATTTCTATTGGTCACGTCCCTCTATAGCACCCTGACTAATATAAGCCACATCCTTGAATAAAATTGACTTTGCATCTTCAGGCAGCCATCATTTGCCATTAGCTCCTCATATAGGGGTTTGGCTTCATAAGTCCTCCCTCATTTATGCTGGGATTGTAGCTGGCTTTCTCTTATCAAGATCTCATTCTTGCAGCCTCAGCTAGTAGGAATTCATGTATGTAACAGGCCTGTTATGTCCAACAAAAACTGGTTCTCTAAAGTTATTCACTACCTGTAGCTCTTCCAGTTTTCTTTTTTCACTTTCATGGTGACCTCTGAGCCTAACTGGAAGAAGCTGTGATACAGATGTCTCATTTAGAGGTGAACATTCCACTGCATTTCCTTGTCTGCACATTGTTCGTTTGTGGGACTATGCATTAATCATTATCTACTTTAACATAAAAAGCTTCTCTGGCAAGGGTGGAAAGATGCACCAATCTATGGGTATCAGATGAAGAATTTAGTTTGCAGTTTCATATTGTGTACACAGAGCCAGATAATAGTATTAGGTTCCCCACTATGGTCAATGACCTAGACAGTCACATTCCTTTGGCCTAGTTAATGGTCTTTGAGAATCCACATAAAGATTTTTTCTAATGGACAATGAATCAAGCCAGGATACAATTTAGAATATATTAAGCTATTTATTTCCAGAATTAAATGCTTAAATTGTAAGTTCAAGAAATATTTTATTTAGGACAGATTTTGAGAGAATGAGAATATTGTTCTATTCAAGAAGACACACAAAAACGCACATATTTCATGAAGACCAATTTTAGAAAGCCTTTGAAAGATGACTTTGATATGTCTTGTTTTTAATCGGTATATCATATATTTGGCAGGAGATTTTTCAAATAAAGAGAGAATTAGAGGGGGATAAAGAAAAATTCTAGGCTGGATTATACTCTGGCATCTCTCTTGAAAAGAAATTAAAGATAGAACAATGTGAAAGTTTCTGGGAAGACAAATACTTAAATTATGCTTGAGTTTTATCATCATTGTAGATTTCACATCACCTTTTTTTTTTTAATCTAACTAATCATATGCCAAATGTTTATCAAACAAACTTAAAATAAATTCATTGTGTATTTAAAACAACCCTAACTCTTCTACATATGAACTGGTTGATTTGAAGTATTTTGCCTGATAGTTATATCATTTTCTGAGAATTAAAAACAAAAAGGATGTCTTTATATAACTGTAATAAAACTAAGAAAAGACAAAGTTTTCAGGTGCAAGATCAAGGCTGAACGCATGTGAAAGTATTTGAATTCGTCTAACATCCAAAAAGTTCGTATGCACAGGGATTAAATATTTCTTTATATTTACCCACTATATACACCTAGAGCTGAAAAAAAAAAAACAAAACAAAACCTCAAGGTCATGAATTTTGGTTTCATGCTATATTTATCCCAAGTTTACCTTTTGAGAGTGTGACAGATTCATGCTGTGATTAATACACATTTATGTATTCTTCACTAGCTAGTGGCAGCTATCACTATGACTATATTATGACAGGCACATGAAACGCAACATTCCAATGTATAATCAGGATTATAACTGAGTGCATATGCAGGGTCAAAAATTTCATAACTGCCATAGAGCATGAAACTTGATATACCCATTATCTGTCATAATACTTATCAATATTAAGCAAAAATGTAAGGATAAGGTCTTCTAAGAGGTGCTCAGAAGTAGTAGGACATCCTGGAAGACATAGCCTTTACCCTTTGCTTTAAATATAAAGATTTTTTTATAAATAAGTTTTCTACTTATTGTCTAACTGAAATCAAGGAGTACTGATAGTATCATGGCATAGAGGATGATTTTGGATTTTTGTTTTGGTTTCCAGGAAGTGAAACATTAATATGGACAGCTATTTGTTTTTATAGGTTCTAAAAAAACAACCAAATAAATAAATAAACAAACAAACAAACAAGTCATCTGGCCATCACCTCCTAAGCCTAAGATCAAAACAATTTATTTATTAAAAATGCCTAGCTATATGGTGGCTCAGACTTGTAATCTTAGCACTCAGGAGTCTTATTGTGGCAAGGTTATGGCAACTGTAGGCTACACAGTAATTTAGGCCAGCCTAGGCAAATAATAATAATAATACTAAGGAATAAAAACAAAACATGTACACAACAACATGATAACTAAGCTCAATTTCGTAAAAATATTCACAGACATAAGATAGGTATGCCATGGACACTAGGCCTCACCTGGACCACTTTTAGTAAGAAGGTCTATTGCAAGGTGCACCAAACAGTGTGAACTACGAATCAAGTCTTGAAGAAGAAGGAGTTTATGACAAAAGTAAAAGAGATGAAGTAGTATTCCAGATGGTGATAATTTGAGTGAAGTCAAGGAACAAGAAGAAAGCCAGACACTTTAGTTCTAATAGTTAAAATGAAAACCCAAGTGTGCTGGGACTGAGGCTGAGGGCATAGGGCATAGGATAGGTACAACTTGACGCACTAAGATGACTTTATCATCCCTGAAAGGCGAGGAAACATGAAAATAACTAAAACGAAAACCAGTCTGATTTGATTTGTCGTCACTAATCACAGTTGGTTTAAATATCCATCGAAGAAGCACAGATTAGAAAAACGGGCTTGGAAGCAGAGTGCTGGGTTTTGGGGTTTGGATTCACAACTAATGGTCCCCTGGAATCAAAAAGGAAGGCTTTGATTTCTGGCTGTCTCTTCCAATGAAATGGTTATGTTAGACAAAATGATTTCACTGAGTGCTCACAGAAATAACAATTTATAGCAACCATCTGACAACTGACTTCTTTATCTGTTCCTAATTTTTTTTCATTTGAATAATAGAATTCTCTCTGAGTTTCCTACTCTATGCAAAGACAGTGCATGACCTAAAGTGATCATAAAACATTTTAGAGAATCACAGAAATAGAAAGACATCATTTTATTTTTTAAAATGCCAACAGAATATAAAGAGGGTATGGCATCAATAAGATAAAGGTGCTGGACACAGGCTACATCCTGTTTTATTGTTTAGTGATCTAGGCTTTAAAATCTAGAAGTTCTACAAGAACTTTGCAGAAAACCTAGTCAAGTTCTGCACAGTAACTTAGGTAATTGTTGGAAGTAGTCATGTAATAAAATGCAAACCCACCATAAAAAAGTCATTTTGTGCCCAATTAAAAACAATTTTAATCTCCTTTACTCTTTAAAAGGACGACTAATTTTCTTCCTCCTTCCCATCCTTGATTTCATCCTCCCTGCAGAATATTCTCACTCTTGTTTCTGTGGCATTCTGACAAGACAAGTTAGCAGGACAGCTCATCACTTCATCTCTTTAACCACAGGGCACTCCCTTACCTTGAACTTGCCTGGGACTGATGCAGAGATAGGAACCAGAGAGGGAAGCGCGCTATCTTCCCTCTTCATTTCTAGCCATCTTGCTGCCACATGTTAAGGTACGCTTTGAGAAGGGAGCCAAGTCCGCATAGGTGTATAGAAAACGGAGACGTGGATCTCTGATGACAGCTTTTGATCCCCTACCAGCCATGTCTGACACTGGTCTTTCTCTTAGATTTTTCTAGTTATTTGAGACAATATATTTCCTGTTTTGCTTCTAAGCTTGTTTGAATTCCATTTCTGTCACTTGCAATGTAAAGAGTTTTGGGAACTATTTATATATGGGAATTTCTTGTCTGACTTTATTTGAGGAAAGGTTCTTTCCCAGTTCTTTTGTCTGCCAAAATATAAATTTGGTAACTATTGATCTCATCCAATGTAATTATTTGCAGAGGAGGTAACTAAAGCAAATGGCTGGATCATTTCCTGAAGTTATACAGTGAGCATATGGCAGAGCTGGTAACCGAAGGCAAGACTAATGCTGTGTGTGGAAGCTAGTCTCACACTGACATGTCTGTACATGTATGTAATGCCACCACCCCTCTCCAGATTATGTCATTATGATTTAAAAATACAAGGAAATATTATTTACATACTGACCAGCAGAGAAATATTTGAATAAGAAAACGTATCTGTCCTTACAAAATCCTAGCAAAGATTACCCACTGTAGCCACATACAAAGATGTTTGAGAAATAGCAGAGGAATCTTTTTTTTAATTTTTTATTTAACTTTTATTAATTACACTTTATTCATTTTGTATCCCCCCATAAGCCCCTCCCTCCAACCCCCCGGATCCCACCCTCCCTCCCCTTTCTGCATGCATGCCCCTCCCCAAGTCCACTGATAGGGGAGGTCCTCCTCTCCTTCCTTCTGCAGAGGAATCTTGACTCCATTGGCTGGCGTCGAGAAATGGCCTTGCAGGATTCTTGGAAGCCCATCGTCCTCACAGGGGCGGTGTTGCCAGGACCATTAGTGGCGTGCCCTGCTGGAGCGCCACCTCCTGGTTATGCTGGTCTGCTCTCAGCAAACCTTTCCAAGTTAAAGAAGTTTTTACAGTAACTCAAGTTTTAGACCTCAGAGCTAAAAGGCCTACCCCATTACTACTACTCTATAAATGAGTAGACAGACTAAAATTGGAGAAAAAATGTCTTTCTATTACAGTACCAATTCTAAGCAGAGAGAAAATGAGAGCCTATATGTTCCAATTCCCTCTCTGCCCAGTGCCTAGTTCTGACATTGAAGAGTGCTTAAAGAATGGAGCAATCAGGGCTGGAGAGATGGCTCAGAAGTTAAGAACACTGGCTATTCTTCTGAAGGTCCTGAGTTCAATTCCTAGCTACCACATGATGGTTCACAACCATCTATAATGAGATCTGGTGCCCTCCTCTAGTGTGGGGGCATACATGCAGGCAGAATACAGTATCCATAATAAATAAAAAATCTTAAAAAAAAAAAGAATGGAGCAATCAACTGAGCATGTAGGCAGATACAAGAGAAAATGGAGACTCCATGTAGAGGAGTTGAGGTCATTCTCTTACAAACAATTCTAGTGCAGTGGAAATCAGCTTCAAATATTTCCTATTCTTGTGTTAATTCAATCCAAAGGACACTAACACTTGAATAGGTAGCTTGCAACACACGCCTATACATGGTAAGAATGTCTAAAGCCAATACAAAATATCTATAAAGACATAATTTTCCCAATGGAAATTTCAGTGGTAATTCCAAAACAGAAGGAAAGGGCTATTAGAGACACGAAATCAACAGACATCCACAGGAGCAAAGCTAAAAGTATCACATTTAGAAAATGTTCTATATATTTTTGATGTCTTAAATTTTAAAAATTTCATGCATTATTATTACTATTATTATTATTATTTATTGTTAGTCTCTCAAGAGTGAGTGTGTGTTAATGTGTGTGTGTATGTGCTTCTGTGTGTACGTGTGTGTGTATGTGTATTTGGACGCCTTTGATAATCCTGCAGTTGGAGTTATACGCAGGTGTGAGTACTCCGAACCAAACTCTGATCTTGTGAAGAGCATCATTAACTGCTAAGGCCTCTATTCAGGCTGCATGTCTTAACCTTATGGCATGAAAAACTATGGATTTATCATGTCTGAGTAATGGACACCTCTCTGCCTCACCACTGTTCCACTGGCTGTTACCCAAGTGGGAACTGTGCTGCTTTTAACAACTTGGGGTACCTGCACACCAGGTTATACAGTGAGAACAGATCATTTAATTCCTGGGCGTTAATTATACTAATAGGACATAAAAGCATTAATTGGAAATTCTCAAAAGCCACTTGTGATGATTAACTTTGCTGGTCAACTTGATTGGACTGTGATCAACTAACAAATATGCCTGGGGTGGATGGGCCTTTGAGGGTATTTCCTGAAAGGCTTAACTAACCCAAGAAGATGCTTGCCAGCAGCAGCTCAGCTACAAAGAAAGGTGAGAGAAAGCAGTAATACTTTTGCCTGGCTAACTTCACTTTTTTGCTGGTGAAGGCATCTATCCTACAGATGCCTCTGCTGCTGCCATTTGTTAAGGGTACCAGAACATAGCTTCTTTGGCCTTACAGGAAACCTTTAGGCTATTATCACCATATTGAGACTTTCAAGCAGTTCAGCTACATAGACTGAGCAGCCTCTGGGTTCTCAGCCTTGACTGAGTACATATTGTCATTGTTTGACCACCCAAGCCTTATTGTGTAACCAAATGTAATAAAAGTCCTTATACTATATATGGATTTTATTGGTTGTGTTCATACAGAGAACCGTAATAATACAACACAGTATATACATATGTATATGTGTTGTATATATTTATATATAAAATATATATACACACTGTATACACACATATAAACACGCATGCACTCACACACACTCACAGTGGGGTCCTTTTACTGTGTGTAAGGTATGCTTTAGGACAGGACTTCTCTCTTGTGACACTGTTGATGTTTGTGGTAGAAATTTTTACTTGTTGTGGGGCAAGGTTTTCATTGGGAACATCAGCTTTTACCTCAGGATTCCAGTAACAACTCCTCAGTTGTGAAAATTAAAAGCTAAAAGTGTCCCTAGACTGGTACATTTGTCTCCTGGATGAGATAAGTACTAGAATGAGTTCTTATTGATAACTAGTGGTCTGTGTGTCTAAAGACGACTGTAAGCAGTCAATAAACCAATTCTTGGTACCATAGAGGGTATTAGCTTACAACTCAGTAATACTCAACTGAGGAGGACTCTTCTTGAGGAGTAGCTTACTTATACTTTTATCGCCAGTGCTCTTTCCTTTGTTAACAGTGAACTTAGTCTAAGTGAATATGTATAGTATAGATGGGCTAAGGAGATGGCAGGCATCAAATAGGTGGGTGTTTGTTTTCTTGGTTCATTTTGTTGTTGTTGTTCTTAGAAATGAAAGGCAAAAACAAATATTTGGTTATTAATTATTTTATTGGTATTTATTCCATAGTAACGTATTTCTCTTTGGTTCTTTGGGCTGTAAAGAGGCTACTTGAAATTCAGTTTTACTTATAAAATGAAGTACATGTGGACAGAAAACGGAAAAAGCAAGCCTTTCAAAATATTTTACAGAACCCTTGCTCTTTCCAGTTACCTCCTTTCCACAGGAGTCCACAGTCTGTTTTAGAAATTCTCCTGACTGGCCACTGTTCAATCTTCTCTCCACCAGCTGACTACCTTGGCTATTCAATTATTGTTTCCTCATAATTTGAGTGTGGTAGTGACTCATGAAAGCAACACCAACAACTTGCTTTAATAAACATTATTGGGAGTTTTGCTGCCATCTACAAACTTCCTTCTTTCCAATTTTAATTTCTGGAAAAAAAATAAAGATAGTTGCTTGTTTTTCATGAGCAGCACTGTAGGTAAGTGATGCCCTTGTGGGCGGTTTGCTGTATGAGTTACTGTCTCCTTGATAACAAACAACAGAAAAGTCTGACTCAAATGGCTTACACAATAAGGAAAGTTTATCAAATATTGATGCCTATTCATTTTTTTTTTCCCTAGAATTGGGTTTCGTGTTGGTCATTTAGTTCTATGTCTCATTGTTGATCTAAGGATTTGTGTTCTTTGGGTGATCTTATTCACCCTCTGAATTATGTAAGCTTACTTTTAAGACTGGCTCCCCATGCTTGTCTAAACATTTTACCCCAGCCCATTAACACTGTGTGTGAGGGAGACATTTGTCTTACTAATAAGAGAAATGGAATTGACTTCCTGGTAATGGAGTTCAATATAGAATTCAAAATTTTCTTTCATTAACAAATTCTATATGCAAAAAATATCATGAAGAATCCTTTTCACAAATTTGCCAGGGGACTTTACACATTTCGTTAGACGAGGTATGAAACATAAAATGCATTATGCAAACACCAGCAAGAGAAATGAGGCTACTCTGCTTAGCATAGACTAATTAGTTTTCACTTCTACGAGGAGGAGAGTCAATTCTAGAATTGCTACTGTTTCAAATATTCATTTGTAGAAATGGATCTTGGTAATGGTTCCTATTTCAGCATGTTTGGGTTTAAGTAGCTAATTGTTCTGTGGTTAGGGAGGTAAGAATCTATTTTAAAGCATTTTTGACTAGGTAACTATAATTACAGCTGCTATTGATTTGGCACCGGTTCATTCTAAAAATAAAAGAAAACTTTGGTTAACCATTCAACTAGTGGTTATAACAGCTTTGAATAGACCGAAAGATTACTACAGATGACTTTGGGAGAGATGCTAGTATCCTCTTTGCATTCTTAGTGAAATATTTTCTCTCCTGATTATCTTATGTATGTCCACATCTTCCACATCCATTTAATAATGTTAAGCTTGAATTTATTGCCTACCATAGCTCAAGCCCTTTGGATGTAAATATAAATAAAATAAAACTCAGAAATCAAGAAATCCATGATATTGATAGCACAAGCTAGAGGTGAATTAATATCTGAGAATTAAACACTAACAATTCTAGCCACAAAAAAACATGCTAGTAAAAAAATATTACATATAGTGGTTTTGTCTTTTGTTTTTTACTGGCTTATAAAAGGTCTATTTTCATTTCTTCATCTAGGAGGAATTGGGAAAGGGAAAGAATATGATGAAATTAAATTATATGAAAACAATTTTCACAAACTAAAGATTTTTAAGGTTTGTCTTTTGCTCTTAGACATGCATAATTCTTATTATAAAACTGTCCTTTGGTGTTATATGTTAAATACGTCTTTTATTTTTTAAAAAAAATAGTCATAAGTTAAAAGTAGCAAAAGAACTTTTTACATCCTGGTTTAGCCTGTCATTGAATAATAAGCTTTGATTTCTATAGGAAAAGCCATTTTTATAGGAGTCTCAGATTCCAAAGGAATAGATAAACCCATTTTTGATAACATGGTATAAGAGAGAACATAATAGGTAATGCCATAGGTGCCAGTTTTACCTGATTAAAGAATACCCAAAAACCTTGTAAAATGTTATTTTGGGTGGGTCTCTGAACACATACCCAGAAAAAAATATGAGCTTTGAGTCTGAGAGCAATAGGTAGAAAAGTTCTACCCTGATTGTTAGTGGGCATAGTGCAGGGACCCACGGCCTAGGCAAACAAATGCTAGAGGCAAATTGATCTCTGTTCGGAAAGCTGGAGTATACTTTTGCTTTCTATTTTTAACCACAGAATCCATTAAATTTCATGTAATGAGGCATATGTACATTCACACAGTGTGTATATGTACATGTACATATATGTAATATAATTAATAAGAGGTTGAGATAAAGGTATTTATTTTCATACCCTGAAGTAGGAGTTACTGGTTTCCTTGAAGACTGAGGTTTGTTGTGTGGTGTTTTGTTGAAAGCAAGGCACATGATGCTTGGCCGAGGTTGGCTTGTGGGAGGGCATGTGATATGCGAGGGGCATCACTTCGGCCAGCTGAGAACATCCACCGGTAGACTCTGAGCAGAACACATATATAGTCCATGCAAATGAGAGATGGATTTTGGGAGCAACATTGCTGTGCTGATCAAGTGCTTTGGCCCTTGACTTCCCAGATAGGAACATTTCAGGGAGCTTCTCTGGGCAATCCAACTTATCTTGAGGCTTTTGCTTATTTCATGTTACTACTTGGGCTTGGCCTTTGGACTGGACTGCTGGTATCCTGACGAACGAGTCTGGTAATCCCCTAAAGACCCATGAACTCTAATCAGCAGGAAGAAGGTGAAAGAGCTCTTCAGCCCTTTTCCTTACTAATCATCTTCCTAAGGTTGTGAGTGTTGGAAGGAAGCTAAAGATGCTTAAGAACCCTAAAGAAAATAGGTTTGGTGAAAAATCCAAGCCTATAATACCCACTCTTTATTCTGCTCTCTAAGATGCACAAACCTTGTGTTTATTTTTAATAGAAGTCATAGGTTATTAAGTATACCTACTTCTGACACTCAAGGCCTTTCTAACTTAGTGTCAATATTTAAGTTTGATGATTACAAAATAAATGCAAATTGACTTCTCCAAAAAACACATTTATTGGGTCAAACCAAGCTAAATATAAGACTCTTAGTTACAATTAAGGGAATTCACTACAATAAATAGATAAGAGCAATCTGTAGCTAACGTGGCATCTCTGCATGTATAAATAGTGTTTTAAAGATACTCGGAGAAAATTTGCTCTCTTACAGAGTTTAAATATTGCTGCATCCCATCCTGTTTACACTGTTAATTTGCTTTTCAAATCCTTTCAGCCAGATAAAGCAAAGGTAAACTCCAGAATAGGCCCTGTACAAATTACCACCAATTCAAAATAATGAGCTTTTTGCTCTATCTGAGTCGCAGGAAGACTAAACAAACGTGCCTGGACATATGTTTTCTTTCCATCTGAAGGGATGGATTCCTCCCTTTAGCACTATTTCCTCTCTTAAGAAACTCAAGAAGTCCACTAGTTGAAAAAACATCCAGTGGTTCAGCATAAAAAAAGCTTGCAGAGCCAACCCCTGAATCTCTTTGTTCCACCAAGTAGGTGACAAAGCCTTACTTATCAGCTTATTTTTTTCCATTTCCAAACTCACAGTAGACATCTCTAAACACTCATGTAAGCATGCATGATGTCTTCCGTTTGGTACGAGTCCATGACTAGAGGAAAAGCTCCTGTCAGTTTGAGTGACAATTAGCATAGTTTAACTAGAATACCAATGACCTGTGCTAGCCCTCCCCTTAGGAGGCCCAGGTGAGGCCAATTAAATCCTATTTATATGATTCTTTACTGCATCGATGCCAGAAGTTTGGGCCCATTCTTCCCAATTCATGAATTTTGAAATGGAGAACATTGGATACAGATGAATCTGCTTTAATCTCAACTCTGCACCCCTAGGCAAGTTACTTCCCCTCATTAAGACTTAATCTTCCCATATGTAAAATGAGAGTATCCGATGTGATTAAGATCTCTTCAAAATATCAAAATGTTTTGCTTCCACTTTTCGAAATTTTTATCAGAGCCTTGTTCTTTAATTGCTCACATCATCACAAGCACTCTCATACTGTTCATGTCTTTCCCAGAGCATTTCAGAAAGCTCCAGTGGAAATGATGAACTGCCAAACCTAGGCCATAGGCAGAAAACCCAATCAATGGCATTTTCTTGCACAATGTCTAATGGTATTCTTAATGTAGAAAAGCAAACACCGGTTTGGAGACAGAAAGTAGGATAAACCTTTCTATTTGGAAACATTTGCCAGAACCAATTCTTATATTTGAAATCTATCTGTACCTTCCACCATGACCAGACTGAGTGGCTATGTTCATGATCTCAGCATTTTCCCTGCTGCCTCCCCAAGCAACGCATTTGGTATTTTTGTCTGACTTACCGTTCTCCATTTGGAGCATGTACATTGACAATTTGAAAACATAAAAAGCCTATACATTTGTTTTGTTTCTGAATCCAAAGAAAATAATAATAAAGATAAGAAATAAAACCTCAAGTGTATTTTTTTTTAAAAAAAAAACCTCATTCTTTCAGCAATGTTTCAAGAAGGCAAGTAAGAAAAATTATATGGGAAAATGAACAAAATAAAAATGTAAAAACAATCACCTTGTCAATAAAAACAGAAAATGCATGTCTTTAAACAGCACCTATTTGCAAAATCAATGTAGTAACATAGACTCAGGTCAGAGCTCTTTCCTCCCAGGCTTTAGATTTTGAGGTATAGTAGTGGTGATTGGTTGGTTTACTGTTGCTCCTGGTCATTTCTGACGAAGTATCCCACAGCGTGTCTAACTGAGAATTCTCAAAACTGAATTTTGACCATAATTATATTCTATTGTTATTGTTAGCTTTGATGAATGGGAAAAACAAACGCAAAATGGGGCCATGGTTCTTGACATTCTTTTTACTCTACCTATTGAAAATAGTTTAATAAGCCTTTATACTGAGTTTTACTATGTTTCAAATACATCTTAGTGTATCTCTCTCAATTTCTTTCATCTTCAATAGTATCATTTGTGTGTGTGTACTTCAGTATTACTATTACCTTTGCAGTGACTTTTCCATATGTAATAGACAAATAGAATTCCATTGCCACTCCGCTTATTAGCTTATAATTCCCCATTGACTACAGCAACTCTACAGGTAAAGTCCAACACACATACACGTCTCCAGGTCTTTCTTTTTAAGTTGTTATTTATTCATTCTACATTCCTTTCATAAACCCTCCCTCTTCTCCAGACCCCACCAAAGCTCCCTATTTCCCCTATCCTCCTTCCCTTCTTCTCAGAGAAGGGGGGCTCCAACCCCTACCCCAGCATAGCAACCTGTATCAGGACTAAGCCCCTCCTCCTTCCCTGTGGCCTGGCAAGATATCCTGCCACAGGAAAGTGATTAAAAAAAAAAAAAAACAGAGAACAGAGTCCATGGCCTTGACAGTTCTTGTCATCTCCTGATAACTCCAGTCATTACTCTTCCCTATGGTCAGTGGTTGCACCCATGCTGTCCGTTCAGACTACCTGGAGACTGTGGAGGAAACAATTAATCTGCACAGCCAGTCCTCATAGCCTCAATTTGTGCTTTAGTTGATCATGAGCAGTTACAAATAGTCAGTCTCCTTCTCTGATCTTCTAGAACTCAAGAAGTTGAAAGCAACTTCTTAATATCTTGCCTTTGCATAGTACCCTTACTTTTCTTTTTTTAATTGATTTAATTTTTTCTCTCATTTACTATTTTTATTTTTGTCCTTATCAGTTTCATTAACTTTTTTAAAATTTTTTATTTATTTTTTTATTAATTACACTTTATTCATTTTGTATATCCCCATAAGCCCCTCCCTCCTCCCCTCCGGATCCCACCCTTCCTCCCCTTTCTGCATGCATGCCACTCCCCAAGTCCACTGATAGGGGAGGTCCTCCTCTCCTTTCTTATCTTAGTCTATCAGTTCTCATCAAAAGTGGCTGCATTGTCCTCTTCTGTCGCCTGGTAAGGCTACTTCCCCCTCAGGGGATCAAAGAGTGATCAGGGTGATCAAAGAGCAGGCCAATCAGATTATGTCAGAGGCAGTCTCTTTTAATTAATTACAGTTTATTCACTTTGTATCCCAGCTGTAGCCCCCTCCCCTCCCTTGTCTCCTTCCAACCCCACCCTCCCTCCCTCATCTTCATCCATGCTCCCCTAAGTCCACTGATAGGGGAGGTCCACCTCCCCTTCCCTCTGATCATAGCATATCAGGTCTCATCAAGATGGCTGCATTGTCCTCCTCTGTGGCCTAGAAAGGCTGTTCCCCCTTAAGGAGGAGGTGTTCAAAGAGCCAGCCATTGAGTTCATGTCAGAGACAGCCCCTGTTCCCCTTACTAGGTAAGGACACTGATCTGCCATGGGCTACATCTGTGCAGGGGTTCTAGGTTATTTCCATGTATGGTCCTTGTTTGTTTGAAGATATGCTTACTATCACTATTAACCATCTTAATATTACACAAAATTTTATAAACAGCGTAATAAGATGAAGAAACAGTAATAAAAACTCCCAGATTGAAAAGAAAGAAACAAATTGCCTGAATCCACAGATGATCTTCTAGGTAAAAATGTCTCTTTCTCCATATTATAATGAAACACAAATAAATGCATCAGGCAGGTTTGTAAGATATAACTTTAAGAAAAAAAAAAAAACATAGATTTTATGTTCACATCTTAATCACATGTTAGAAATTCAAATTAAATAAATTATACCATTTGTTATACCACCAAATACCCAAAATACTTAAGAATATATTTGACAAAAGTTTTAAACATTGTTAAATCCACAAGCTGATGAATGAATGTGCATATATACTACATGAGGGATTGCATACCTCAGCATTGTTAATATACTAGGGTTATTAAAATATTAAGATTGGCTTCAATCCTAATAAAACTATTGCAGACATTGTAATAGAAGTATAATTTATACAAAAATTATTTAGATGGATATATATATATATATATATATATATATATATATATATATATGTGTGTGTGAAATTGAATTGGTTCAATTTGTTGCAAAGATGTAAAACAATAGGGTGACACTTACTAACAGACATGGCTCTGTTAGGAAGAATGTTTTAAGGCAGGTGGGGTGTCCTTTGTAAATTCAAACCATATCAGAGAAAAGCTTGATAAAGTATGAGTAATGAGTATGGTGTGGTCAGTTGGAACCTCTTTAAACTGTTATGCATGTGTGAATATTTTCATGGGACAAATGCCTCAATGTCTTAGATGATTGTAACACTGAGGACTACAAGACCTTTTTGGATTTGTAACAGATCCACATTGTGGAAGATAACTCAGTTATTTCAGAATCATGAAACTGGATTTTTCTCTACCATGTGAAAACCTCTCTAGGAATATTTTTTTTCACTTTTGCTGTTTTTTTTTTTTTTTTTTTTTTTTTTGTGAATCATAAAACTTGCACCTACACCTCTTTTTCTCTGTACCTTCTTATTTCTCCTTAGAAAACAAAGCAAATATAAAGTCATTACTTTGCAATGTTCTATGCTAAAAGTTCCCACTTTAGAATTAATCCTTAATTTGGTACATGTATGAATCAGGATTCTGCATAGAAACACACCCAAGAGAACCTGTGTTTAAAGGAATTGGCTCATGGGATTGGAGAGGTTGGCAAGCACACAGCCTAAATTCCTATATTGGACTTTCTACAGACCTTGGGCTTACCAGCCTCTGTAAGGTCAAAATGCTGAAAAACGTGAAAGTCATTGTCATGGTCCTAATCCAAAGACAAAACATGCTATGGCCCAAGAAGAGCTTATACTTCAGAGTGAAAATCAAGAAAAGAAAAGAAAATCAAAGGCCTTCGAACTAGAAAATTATTTTTTTGTGTGGATAGAGCCAGCCCTTGTGTTTCAAGGGCCTGTTTTGCTCTGTCTATCTAAAGATCATCCAAAGAAACATAAAAATAGCATCTTATGCTCACCCACCATAAACCTAGCATACATACTTGTTTCATTGATACAAACTTCATCACCAAATGAAGATATGACAAAGTTATAATGTTATATAATATGATAGAATTGTTCAGGGAAGACCTGAAACTATGTTAAATCTTTCTCTAGAAGTTTAAGTAAAGTCCATCTTACTCTTCTTATCTTGTAATTTAGACATATGGCATAAATCCAAAAGTATTTACTGTGATGTAAGACTCATACATAAGGTAAGAAAGGGGAGGAAGCAGACATTTCTTTAATACAGTTCTCTCACACACATTCATAGCAAGTACCTTCACAGAAAAGAGAGGAGAATCTCTGTGTGATAAGTATAGTAGTCTCCATTTCTGTGTATGGTCACATGGTCAAAGCCTATATTCACGACTTTTTTTTTTTTTAACCATGGATTGCTCTTTTCCTAATGAGATGTTTAAATATTCAATAATGGATGCTGTAATACATTATTAAGCGTACCAAAAATGAATTTTATAATTTCCCATTGGTGTTAATCACAAGATATGATAACATTAAGAACTTACTCGTACCAGCTCAAGCCATGAACTCCCTTTGTAAACTTTCTGTATTTTGTAAACTTTGTAAACCTTCAAGTCATAGAAATGGCCATACCTCCACCTAAGGAGCTCCAGAAGCCAGGCCCTGCCCACCCCCAGACTTCCCTAAGGCCCTAATGGCCATATTCTAATGGTTGTTACTATCATTCCCAGCCTGAAGGTGGAAGAGTGCCCAGACCCTACCTTATAAGAAAAATCCCACCCATCCCTGAACAGATAAACCCACCAATCCCTGAAATCTCCCAAGCTCAGGATTTGAAATCACTCTAATCCCCACTCTGGTAAGATCTTCTCTAGAATGCTCAGCACCACAAGAAATCCTATACAAGCCTTGTCTAGTGGTCAGTTCCATGCTCTCTTCTGCCAAGAGCAGAGGCAGCCACTCCTGGATTCATCCCTCCCAACTGTCACTTCGTCCTTCCCAATTCATCTCTTTTATGAGATTTGCTGTCCAGTGTGACTTTCTCATGGGAGAAGCCAAGTAACGCAGAAGTGAAGAAGAGAAAAAGCAAAGAAAGGAGCAGGGTTAATGCTCCCGAGCCCCTCAGCTCAGCTCGAGATGCCTTTCCCTGGTAGCTGCAACCCTGAAGAAGAGCAGAAGGGGAACTGCAACACTGTACCACAGGAAGATCTCAGCCAGGGGTATCCTCCCTCATGGCTGCAGTGCCTCTGCTAAAAAGGTATCCTCTTGGATCTGTGTGGTTCCTAACCAATACTCACACCAAATAATGCTATTTTGGGATTAAGTGTTGTTCTTTGCTCCTAGAGACCAAGGGATCACCAGCCTGCCCAGGCCAAGTCTTCCTTGCTGAATGAAAGCCTTGTTGTTGAACCCATGCATAACCTCTATGCTATCATCACAGCTATTTTGTTCACAAGCCCATTAATAATGACAGCAGTGGCTTGGGAAAGAGGCTGAGTACTAGCCACAGAATGGGTCATTTTATCCACTTGATTATTAGAATTCTCCTTTACTGAGGTCACACTTTGGTGAACATTCACATGGAATGTTCTTTCTTTGTTGTTGTTGTTCATTCAGAGAAGTCTATCTATAAACAGCTTCCTCAAATATTTCAGTCACAAAATTTTCAAATCTGGGGCCATTGCCAACTCATTGGCCATAACACTTGTATTGGTATATAATTATACATCTGACCACTCCTCCTTTACATATAGCATGAACGACCAGGTACATTAGTCAGAGTTCAGTTAGCTGGCAGAACTTTATTCCATCCTCTTTCTTCAGGAATGTCTGAGAAGGGTGGAAGTGATGTGTCTATTTCTATTAGTATTGAGATTTCCAAAATGACCCTGAGATTTCACCTCACACACATCAGAATGGCTAAGATCAAAAGCTCAAGTGACAACACATCCTGGAGAGGATGTGGAGAAAGGGGAACCCTCCTCCACTGCTGGTGGGAATGTAAACTAGTACAACCACTCTGGAAATCAATCTGGAGCTTTCTCAGACAATTAGGAAAAGCACTTCTTCAAGATCCAGCTATACCACTCCTAGGTATATATCAAAAAGATGCTCAAGTATACAACAAGGACATTAGCCCAATCATGTTTGTAGCAGCTTTATTTGTAATAGCCAGAAGCTGGAAACAACCCAGATGCCCCTCAACTGAGGAATGGATACAGTAATTATGGTACACCTACACAATGGAATATTACTCAGCAATAAAAAACAAGGAAATCATGAAATTTGCAGGTAAATGGTGGGAACTGGAAAAGATCATTCTGGATGAGGTATCCCAGAAGCAGAAAGACAAACATGGCATATGCTCACTCATAAGTGGATATTAGACATATAATATAGGATAAACCTACTAATATCTGTATACCTAAAGAAATTAAGCAAGAAGGAGGACTCTGGCTAAAATGTTCAGTCCCCATTCAGAAGGGCAAAGAGGATAGACATCAGGAGGGGGAGAAAACAGGAAACAGGACAAGAGCTTGCCACAGATGGCCTCTGAAAGGCTCTACCAAGCAGGGTATAAAAGCAGATGCTGAGACTTATGGCCAAACCTTGGGCAGAGTGTAGGAAATCTTATGAAAGAAGTGAGAAATAGTAAGTCCTGGAGAGGACAGGAGCTCTACAAAGAGAGCAACAGAACCAAAAAGTCTGGACACAGTGATCTTTTCTGAGACTGACACTCCAACCAAGGACCATGCATGGAGATAACCTAGAACCTCTGCACAGATGTTGCCCATCGCAGTTCAGTGTCCAAGTGGGTTCTACAGTAATGGGAAAAGGGACTGTCTCTGACATGAACTGATTGGCCTGCTCTTTGATCACCTCCCCCTGAGTGGGGAGCAGCCTTATCAGTCCACAGAAGATGACAATGCAGCCACTCCTGATGTGTTCTGATAGACTAAGATCAGAAGGAAGGAGAGGAGGACCTCCCCTGTCAGTGGACTTGGGGAGGGGCATGCGTGTAGAAAGGGGAGGGAGGGTGGAACTGAGGAGAGAGGATGGAGGGGTTATTGGGGGATACAAAGCGAATAAAGTGTTATTAATAAAAAAGAAAAATATTGAGATTTCACATCACATAGAACAATTATAAAAGAGACTTACATCTTCTCTACTGTCAGCTCACTATAGTGAACTTCCTCATTAGACTATAGGTATAAGCTGAGAAAGAAAAGACAGGAAATATTGGTTCACCTCATTGGCATTTGAACTTACTTTAATATAAAATGCTTGTGGATTTGGGGTTTAGTCAACCCTTTCTATTTCCATTTGATGTCAGAGTACTACCGCACATGCTCAATTTTATAACATGGTAATCCATTTATATAGTTCATGATAGGATACTTGTTTTGTGGTAACTTGGTCACTTCTTGCTAAATACTCCCTTTTGTTAGGACCAGACTCAGTAACAATCCCAAAAGTGTTTCTTTAAGAAAATAAGTTATCTACATATAATAGCAAAGATTGGCTCCAAACTCCAAAGGACAGAAATGATGACAGTTCATTTATAGGGCACTGCCAAAGGTTCAGATTGCATACTTAATCTGCCATCAACATTTCAAGCACCACTGAGGCTGAGGAATCATGTAGGAAAAGCGACAGAGTCCTTTTAACAGAAAATTAGTCTGCTATAGAACCCCTTCACCTCTTGTGTTCCTTTACATGAACTCAACAGAAATTAGATAGTTCAGATGTCCAAATTCTGTAAAGGAATAGAAGTAACACTCAGGGGTAAGACTGATTAAGCAGTGTTTCATTTTTGTTTTTTGATGAAGCTAAAATCATCATTCACTGCTCACTTTAGAAAACAGTGTTGCAAGGTCTTGAATTCATAGATCTATAGAAAAATCTCAGTAAGATAAAAGCTTACAAAATCTTGCTGTATGTATTTCCCACCTTGTAACCTGCAAATACACGCCTTACTAGGTCTATAGTGTATGCCATTATCATGGTGGACTTGTATGATACCTCATGAATTTATGATACCAAAGATTTCTGTAAACTAAATTATAATAATGGGGATTGGAGATATGCCCTGGAGTCAAGATCGGGAAGGTCATTCCAGATTACTTTCAAGTTACAATCAAAATGCTTCTGATGAACTTTATTAACAGTTATGAAGGGGAAAAACATTTGTGTTAATTTTCTGAAGCAATGAAGCCTTAACTTGTGTAAGACCTATAATTGAAGCCAATATTTATTCAATATTACATCATATTGCATCAACAATATACACTAAGATCCATCCATTCTCCACACCAGCCAAGTAGGCTATTCGAATGGGTTATGATCCACTAATCCACTAATCCACTAATCCACATCACTAATCCTGCATTTTCCAAATCAATGTTGGCATTGTCTCTGAATCCGTTTGGTAATGCTTCATTGCTTTTTCCAACTTAGAGGTATGTTTGATAGCTTGCACTTAATGTTTTATATCAAAATAACTTCCACATCACAGTTCAGTGGTGGTGTGGAGATTCTGCCATCAGTGATATCCACGAATTCCAGCTATACATCCTGGAACTATAATTTCAGAGCATCAAAATAAATTATAGGATACAGTAGACTTATGATGAGGAATACTTGAGCCATAACATTACAGATCAAATAATCCATGTAACTCATTCCTATACCTAGAAGAACATAAATTTGTCTTGGGTTTAGTGTCAGTTTGAAACTAATGTTTAGCTGCCTTTAGGAATCTGATTATTTCCTCTTTTTTCATGTTTTAATTGCTTCTGCTTGCTTTTATTCATCATACTAACTCTGATTCTAAGGATGAATATGTCTTTCTGAGAAAAACTAAGAAAATGGTCTATAGCGTCCATTTTATCAGTGTCCCAAAGATTCTTCCTAATGATCTTAGCTACAATTTGTCATGGTCTTAGAATTGATGAAGAAGCTAAGAGAGTGTGTTTATGTGACTTCATTTAGAATTTTGTTCACTTGACCTAGACATCTTCTGTCTATACAAATAAATTACCAACTTGATATAGTAATTATTTGTTTTACTCAAACGACACAGTGATCCATAAGTTGCCAATGTTGTGGGTCTGGAAAGTCCAGAGTATAATGACTGTTGCTTTGACTTTGATGTTCACTGCAGTAACCACATCGGCCTTGCCTTGCACTTAGTGTTTTCAAATCACTGACTCACTTATCACTGCAATATTTCTTCAACAGAAAAACATGTAAAGATCACTGAGGACATTAGGACTTTCCTCAAGTCTATTTCTGACAGATGTGGTGAAAGGCTTGTCTTTAGCCCCCTCCTAAATTAACAAGCAGTAAATGAGAAAACTAATCTAACATTATGGTCTACCAAAACATTAATATAATTAATTATATATGTAATATATTACATATATTATAATATTATATAATATGATATAATAATTAACATATTAATATTAATATGCTATTCTCAACTTTCTCCTTGTAGGTCACCTTTTAGTCCATGCTCCGTATGACCAAACAAACAATTACCATCCTCCTTAGTTCTTTTAACTACATCAATTGAATTTCTGTTTAGTGAATCCATTTCAACACTTTATCCTAATAGAAGAGTACAGTCTTTCTACCATTACTCTTCACCCTTAGGGTCAATTTCCATACATGACAGGTTCCTTAAGTTTCTCTCTACTGAAAAATTTAAAGCTCAAGTGGTTCTTATAAAGTGTATCACATCTTTTCATGGATCACCTCACCAGCTGCCATTTGAGTCTTGATACCCTCTCAAAACAATGATATGCTCTGCTGGTGGAGATGAAGAATACCTATAGTCTTGGAAAACAAGTAACAGCGTAAATCCATTGCAACTCCCGAGATAACATGGATATTCCCTTGGGATGCAGAAGATTGTTTAACTGTAGAAAAAGAGGCTACATGTATTATCAAATAATATGCAAAGTCTAGGGACTCAATGTTCTTACCTTCCTAGGTATCCCTACTCATACTTTCCAGATGCCATTTCTTTGCAATCAGTGTTTTCACTTTATTAGGAGGCACTCTTTAAAGCAGGTGTTTCAACTTCTGTTTGGCTTTAGTCACATTATGTGGATGACATTAGATTTGGATTTTAGCAGTCTCGGTACTATATGTACAGAAAAGAAAAGTTTACTTCGGGAAAACACGGGCTTGAGGTTATTTATATGACATTCATGCTGAAAATTGGAATCATTTAGTTCATGTCATTTGCACCAATAGAAATAAACAATCTTATTTCATTCACTATTTCGATAAAAAAAAGTGAAATTATATAGTTTTGGGTATGGTGGTAAACACTGGCAATCCCAGTACTTATAAAAGAAGATGCAGAGGGAAGTAGAGAAGGAAGGGTGAAAGAACAGAAAGAGAGAGAATATCATAAACTCACAAAATTATTATGTTATTATAAATATTTGGTCAATAATTTAATCGAATATTTTGATGTTTTGGGAATTTCTGTTCTCTGATCATGTTGTAGACTATCAATGTTCACTTAAATATTGAAACAAAATTTAGCTTTTTTATTTATACTCAGGTTAAGAAACCAATTGTGGATACTCCAGACCAGTTCAGAAAATTCATTCTTTAAACTGAAATTCAGGTCCTTAAAACCACTCTTGGTACCAAGTCTACATTTATACAAGTTCCCCAGAACTGGAACCAAAATTGTTTATTGAGAGACACAGAAAGATATGTATTTGAGGAACAGGCTTCCAACCTGATGGGGCTGGCAGGTCCCAAACTGTGCAATGGGAGTAAGCAAACTAGAGTGAAGAAGTGAGAGAAGTGATGGCTTGTTTGACTTTGAGCTTAAAGGTCTGGAAATGGAGACATTTAATGATTCTGTTTGTAGCTGAAGGCTCTGTCCCTCCAACAAAGGCTTTGACTCTTTCAATGGAGTCAGCCTTTCTCTTCTGTTGAGATCTGCCCTTGACTAGATGAGTTCCACTTATATTAGAAAGGATAATCTCTTTACTCAAATGACTGATTCATATTTTAATCTTATTCAAAAATACCATTGCAAAAGTGCCCATAATGATGTTTGACTAAATGGATACACACACAAAATTAATCACCATGGTACTCCTAAGTTATTATTATTTTTTATTGAATCAGTCTCAGGGTCACATATATTCCACATTATCTCAAAGATTTCTCTTACAGAAAAACTTCATCCATGAGAGAGTCATGAGGATATTTGAGGGAAAAAATGTTTTATAACTACGAAGAAATGAACCACAAGATTTTTGTGTGAAGAGCCTTTCATTTAGTTACAGAAGAAAGCATTGCCAGTAACCATGAGTCTGAGAGTATTTGATAGGTTTTAGGAATAGCAAGGACTCAAGAATCATTTGCACAGATATGAACACAAAAAGTAATGATAAAATAGGTCATGGATGTAACCAGAGATCAGTTACGAATGCTCTGATCACAAAAAGTTCATGGGTTTTGTTCTATTTGTGATAAATATGAATAGCAAAGATTTAAGTAAGCAATTTACATAAAGTACTTTGGTAAAACATGTAAATGCATAGGGCAAGAAGTAAAGTAGGAAGGTCAATAATGAGCTTGTTGCTGCAAATCAGTTTCAGTTTATTGGAAAGGGAATACAGAATGTCCACTCACTGACGCATGTCCAGTTTGAATGTTACCAGCCACATCTACAGTCTCATCTTCCATGCAAACCTTCCTCCTAGATCTCAAAGTGCAACATGGGAAGAGTCAATATCATCAGCCACCCTGATCCTAGAGGCCAGATACTAAACCTCAGGATTTCCCTTTGCAACATCAGAATCAGTAGGCTTGTAAGTCTCCAAATATGTGAACCACCACCACAAGTCAACTTTGATTTAAAGCAAAGAAGCTGGCATTGCTTGACGGTGAGGTCACTGGAACTAGAGACTTGATGAAGTTTCTCAGAAAGAAAACATTGTGCTGTGTTTGTGTCTCCCTCACATTCCTCCTTTCCTCTTCTCTCACTTCCCACCACATGTGGACTGGCTGTGCCTGAGGTCCCAGGGATTGAACAAAAATCGTTGGACTTTGTGCATATCAAAGAGTCTATACAAAACCAAGTAGAACTCTCCTCAACCTGAGCACAGTTCTCCAAGTGTTGATTGAGGGAGACTGAGAGAGGAAGCTGCTTTAAGGCTGTTAGAGAAAACACTTGGTGTGTGCTCACGGAATTTGCTACATAATAAGGGGGCTGATTCTCCCTCCATGAGTCAGAGTCTGGCCACAGTAAAACTATAGAGGAAAAATCCTCTGAGGTTTATGCATAAGTAAAGCTTCCAGGTTTGTGACTGTATCAACAAGGTTTGGAACCAGGAAGTCAGGATCCCAGATTTCATGATCAGCACATCCCTAGGGATCACAGAAGCCTGAGATGGCTGATTTTGCTTTGCTTTGACATTAGTTTGCTCTTCTCTGAAGCTGAAAGAATAACACATGTCCTTTGCAGGGACAGTAAAAGCATTTAGTGACCTGGCAGATGGTAAACTTCAATGTTATCGACAACATAAAATATTTTACACTTACACCTTAAGTGATATTTATATTGAAGACTCACTCTGTGCCCATTGTGGTTCTGTTGGGAAATGGAAGAGTACTTAGAAGAGAAAAAAAAATACTTAAAATCATGTCGTTTGCTTGTAAAAGTGAAAATTCTGACAGCTTTTAAAATTATGGGCATTATTCCTGATTTAGCATGGGTAAGACAGTACTCACATCAGGAGTTGATTACTCATGATCCATCTCAAACTCCTTCCTTCTCAACTTTCCCAAACTTATTTGATGTCTTCATTGTGGTATTCAGCTAATTGCTTTAAACAAAGGCATCTTTGATTTCTATTTTCTTCACCCCTGCCATAGTCAGTCCACTAGTAAGCTTCTTCTGTATCTTGTCATCTTTTTCCCTGTCTAGTTATATGACTCCTAATATCACTCCTATGCAATGCATCCTTTACTAAATCTCATGCTCGTTCACTGCTCTCTCTAGCATTGCTGTTAGCAACTTTCTCACATTTTCTCCAAAATGGTCAAAAACGTTTGTTTTGAAAGGAATTCCAATCCATTTCTTTTCTAAAACATCCAACGCCTTTGGTTTCAAATTCCTCAGCATGGCTAATGGTGCTGTGAGTGACCTGGGTCTACTTGAGCACAACACAGTGCTCTCCCAGAAGCGTGCTCTGTCCTAGCCACAGGACATCCATGTTTGTCCTCGGGTAAAGACATCTGCTTCACTGAGTGGCTACCTTCTTCTTCATGGTCAGATTTCAGCTCAATCTTTTGGACATCTACAGGGCTTTTCTGACAGCCCAGTCACACACCACCGGTTTCATCAGATTTTTATTCTGCTGCCTTTTCCTTCCTTATAATCATTAGAAATTGCAGTG
Organism: Psammomys obesus; assembly: GCF_907164565.1. NCBI lineage: Eukaryota > Metazoa > Chordata > Mammalia > Rodentia > Muridae > Psammomys > Psammomys obesus. The sequence goes on along the minus strand of NW_026591643.1, from coordinate 6,157,657 downwards.
ATTTTGACTTTTTCTTTGTATCTTTTTGGCCTATTTTCATTCGAATCAGAATCTCCATGAAAATGGATATTTTTTTTTCTTTTTTGTCCCAGGTTTATACTGTATGAGTGTCTCTTTGTAGCTGCTGACCTCAACAAGATGCAACACGGAAAAGAGCCTAGTCTTTTGATAGTATCTTTTTAGAGCATGAAATAGCCTTCTTATATTGTAATGAAACAATGTCTTTTAGGAATAAATGTGGATCCATAAATATCTAGCCCTCTTTCAGCAAGAAGATTTTTGGTGGCTGAGAAACTTAATAAATTATTTAGATTTAGATTATAGGAGCATTGTTTAGAAATTGAAGAGTGCTTAGCAGACAGGAAAAATATTTAAAATTGTGTCATTTCTTTGTAAAAGTGAAAATAGTGATAGTTTTAAAATTATATGATAGACAGGTGCGGTGGTACATGCCTGTAATCCCAGCACCCTGAGAGGTAGAGGCAGGAGGATCTCTGTGAGTTTGAGGCCAGCCTGGGCTACAAAGCAAGTCCAGGATAGCCAAGGCTACACAGAGAAACCCTGTGTCAAAAAAATTATACAGTCTCACTTGTTTATCAAAGGTGGCACAGAACTCACATTAGCAGGTAATTACTCACAATTCAGCCCAACCTACTTTCTTCTCCAGTTTTCACATCTGATTTGATGTCCTCATTGCATGTGTGCATAAAGAAATCATGCTACAGAAACTTGTTTCAGTATGAAACTATCTTTCCCAAATATAAATTTTCACTGACCAAGGGACATAACACATGGTCCATTCTCTTTGAATTAGGAGTAACTCTGCATAGTAGTAGGATATTAGATGGATAATACTGTTATATGAATCATCACAATTTCATGGAGAACTTGATTATTAAAAATAAATTATCAAACAGAACTAAACAGTAAAAATTGAGGAAATATCCCCTACTTGATGTTATCTACCAAAATAGAAACCCACCAAAAAATGGAGTTTGTAGACTTTGTATCAAGGGGCACACACACACCAAATGGATGAGAGTGACATTTTCCCAGAAGACAGTGTATATCTCCTATTATCAGTCACAGAGTGAGCTCTTCTACTGTTTCTGAAGGTGAAAGACAGAAAGGTTCCAGGGAGGAAAATATATATATATGTGTGTGTGTGTGTGTGTGTGTGTGTGTGTGTGTGTGTGTGTGTGTTCCCTCTGGGAGAAGCCTTTAAATTATTTGACCAAAATATGGTGTGATAGCAAAATACTTGAGAAAACACGTTTGGTTGGGAGGGGGTTATAGAAATGAGAGGAAGATAGAACTAAATAGATTCGGTCAGGTAAGGGATCATGAATTGGTATTTGGGCTGTAGATTCTAACAGAAGACCCTTCTAGTATAAGATACTGACTTCTCTGTGCTGAGTGTCCATTTTATTATCCCCAATCTGTTAGGAATATTTCCTCACCCTTGATGAGGACAAGAGGTAGGAATGACTATAGCTTACTGAGAACACTGCCAGTGAATGACAGCCTGGCGAGGACTATTGGCAGTCTAAAAAGATAGATGATGTCATGACTTAGAAGCAGATGGTGTAGAGGAAATAAGGAAATTGCTCTGCCTACATTTGTTGGAGTGTAACCTGGAAAAGTCTTCTAAATGGCCAAGAGACAGTAGGTGGGGTGAAGCCTCATTTTTTTTTCTTTGAAACTAGACTGATTGCAAATGATGCCACAATCATTTTGTTATAAGAGCAAATGAAAATTATTTTAAAATCTGAAACAGTGTCCAGAGGTAGATGGGTCATACAGAGATGAGGAGACACAGATTGCCCTCAGGAAATCACAGTTGAGGTACTTCAGTGTATTTCAGTGTGTGCACAACTGTTCCTGTGCTTCTTCAAAATAAGGTACAAAAGTGTACTGTTCAGTTCTTATTCTTGTAAGCAGTTTTTGCTAAAGCTTAGTAAGGAGTATGCATGAAAGGAAACGTGAAATGGGATTCTGCAAACTTCCAATACATAGCAAACAATTTTTCAGTCCAACAGGGGCTATGAAGTCAATGGAACATATCCAGCAGTCAGTTTCCTGACACAATTTCACTCTAATGTTATACTCAGAGCCCTCTCTGAGTGTCCATGCATTCAAACTTAGCAGGGCATCATGCTTGGAAACTAGTTCCTCCTGAATTGTTTTATAGATTCCTTGTTTATTTGAATTTGTATTGTAGAGGTGACATCCAACATAAGGACAGAACATGTGTTGTGGCTCCCAGCCCCTGCTTTCTGGATATTCCTAAACACAGTCCCCACACCTCTTTAGGGTGGCTTTTACTCACTACCATATGATACTCAGTAAGACAGCTCTCTGTCCTCTTCAGGCCTTGACATGTGACTTCCTTTTTTTTCTTCTGCCCAGAAGAGGGAGGTCCCTGGTAGCGCTGATACTTAGGTCTTCCATTTGCAACAATGGTCCGTGCAGAGCTCAAGTGACATATTGAGGGCAGGCACCTATGCCTTGTTTCTCAGGAATGAGCATTGTGGTGACATGCATTTTAGGGACAACATGGACAACATTATGGTGCTTCCACAGTGAGTCATTGCTGACGCCAAGGCTCTGATACCAGTGAATATTGGATCAGGTGCATGCCAGTGTGAATTCCATCATTCTTTACAGTTGCCTGCGCTACTGGTTGGAGAAGTGAACTAAGGAAAGGAATGACTGAAGTTTCAGCTCTTGCTATGGCATTCTACATCAATCTAGTAGTTGTTGAAAAAGGTAAGAAAGTAGCCAGAAGCAAGCAGATTATTTTAAGATGGACTGTTGGGTACCTGGAGTTGTCCACTGAGCATCTTGATGCTGAAGAGAAGACAGTATTAAGCTGCAATAGAAAAATTGCTATGCAGCATTTTCCAAATATAAAAGCATGTTGTAGGACCTTTAATTGTACTTTTTTCTCATAAGGAGCCATAACAATTAATTACACAGCCACATATTGTTGGATAATAAATGTGTTGATCTCTGTATAATTCTTGCATTTCTGCATCCAGTCTTTGCTTGCACATGAAGGCAAGTTGGGACATCCCTCAAAGACATTGCTGAGTCTTGGAAAAGCTGTGGCTGGGTAATTTAATCATGCAGGTAGAAATGGGTTACTTATTTAGTTGACAGTCTGGAAGGCACTGTCCCAGAACTTTATTTTGGTCTGCTCATTGGATTTTCTGGAAGGGCCTTGGAGGAAGGAGTTCTAAACAAAGTCTAGTCCAGACACAAACCGTCAAAACCACATGATATCAAACATGTTGCTACGGTAATGCTTCCTATTGAATTGCTCGCCTTTGTGTGTATTTTTCACTCAGTCATTCTTCAAAGAGCTTTATAGTTCATACTTTTCAAATTCTAGAGTATCACAGATAAAGAAACTGAAAAAAATATTCTAGAGTTTGTTCTACATGCGCTGAGCACTGTGCCACCAGAAATGTGATCAGTACAACTGATCAGTAGTTTTGGAACAGCTCCAATAGTTGTAGAGTATAGAAAAGAACTCCTGAAACCCATTCCAGGGACGTTTCCATAAGTTTGTTTTCTTGTTCCATTTGAGTTCACACTAATTTTTGTGTTAGTCAAGTGTTATCATATATGGTGTATCTGTGCCCCAGATTTTTTATTTTTTTTTAATATTTTTATTATTATTAATTACACTTTATTCATTTTGTACCCCCCATTAGCCCCTCCTCCTCCCCTCCTGATCCTACCCTTCCTCCCCTTTCTGCATGCATGCCCCTCCCCAAGTCCACTGATAGGGGAGGTCTTCCTCTCCTTCTTTCTGATCTTAGACTATCAGTTCTCATCAGAAGTGGCTGCATTGTCATCTTTTGTGGCCTGCTAAGGCTGCTCTCCCCTCAGGGGGAGGTGATCAAAGAGCAGACCAATCAGATTATGTCAGAGGCAGTCCCTCAACCCATTACTATGTAACCCACTTGGAAACTGAACTGCCATTGGGCTACATCTGTGCAGGGGTTCTAGGTTATCTCCATGAATAGTCCTTGGTTGGAGTATGAGTCTCTGGGAAGTTCCCTGTGTTCAAATTTTCTTGTTCTGTTGCTCTCCTTGTGGAGTTCCTGTCCTCTCCAGCTATTGCTATTTCCCACTTCTTACATAAAATTCCATTCACTCTGCCCGACAGTTGGCCATCAGGCTCAGCATCTGCTTTGATAGTCTGCAGGGCAGAGGCTTTCAGAGGCCCTCTGTAGCAGGTTCCTAGGTTGTTTCCTGTTTTCTTCTTCTTCTGATGTCTATCCTCTTTGCCTTTCAGGATAGGGATTGAGGATTTTAGTTAGTGTCCTCTCTTTTGCTTAGTTTGTTTAGATGTACCGATTTTAGTGGGTTTATTCTATGTTGTATGTTTATATGAGTGAGTATATACTGTGTGTGTCTTTTTGCTTCTGTGCCCAGTTTTATAAAGATGTTATCACGTCCATCTTTTTACAAGTGACAACATAAAAGTAAAAAGAGTGTATAGTACCTAGTCAGGATGTAATGTGTGGTTCAAATTCACCAACATTACAGTAATCCTAAGCCTATTGGAGTAGATTTAACAGAGACTCACATTTACATCCATCTATAACCTGTAATGTGACTTTAGTTGGGAAGAGGATCATAGAAGATGTCATCAAATAAAGATCTTGAAGTGACATCATCTTAGATCACTGAGATGGAAGCTAAGTGCAATGATAAGTGTCCTTGTCAGAGAGAATAGAAAAGTCACAGACACACAAAGAATATGATGTGAAGATAAATGTAGACAGTTGAGCAAGGTGTCTATAAACCAAGGGATATCAGTGATTTCTGCCCAGAAGAACAGCTTGAAATAGGTTTTGTGACAGATTCTAAAGGAGTATTTGAGTCTAATGACATCTTGATTTCACACTTGTGGCCATCAGACTTGGGGAAGAATGCATCACTATTGGCTAGGGATACATGGCCTGTGGTAATTGTTATGCCCTACAAACTAACGTTTCAGCTGTTATTAATTTTCCCTATATTGATAGCTTTTTCTCCTGGTCTCAAGGTTTGCTTCAACAGAGATATTTTATAAATAACAGATAAGAATTAATGAAAAGACAGTCACATTTGGTTGCTAGTTTAAAAGCTATTTCAAGATTAGTTGATTCTTTTACACAAGCAAGGGTTCTTAAAAATGAATATCTTGGCATCTGCTTCCATACCATGCTGGCTAGTCTTTCAGAGGCCCTCTGTGGTAGGGTCCTGTTTTGTTTCCCATTTTCTCCCTTTTCCCTTGTTCATCTCCTTTGCCTTTCTGAATGAGGATTGGTCATCTTTTCCAGGTTCCTCCTTCTTGCTTAGCTTCTTTAGGTGCACAGATTTTAGTATGATGATCCTATAATATAAATATAATATCCACTTATGAGTATATACCTTGTGTGTCTTTCTGCTTCTGGGATACCTCACTCAGGACGATCTTTTCTAGTTCGCACCACTTGCTTGCAAACATCATGATTTCCTTGTTTAAAATTGCTGAGTAGTATTCCACAGAGTGCAGGGAATCTTATGAATAAAAAGGAAGAGATGAAAGACCTGGAGGGAACAGAAGCTCCACAAGAAGAGCAACAGAACCAAAAATCTGAGCACAGGGGTCTTTTTTGAGATTGATTCTATAACCAGGGACCATGCATGGAGATAATTTAGAACCCTTGCACAGATGTAGCCCATGGCAGGTCAGTGTCCAAGTGGGTTCCGTGAGGAGAACAGGGGCTGTCTCTTATATGAACTCAGTGGCTGGCTCTTTAATCACCACCCCCTGAAGTGGGAACAGCCCTACTAGGCCACAGAGGAAGACAATGCACCCAGATGAGACCTGATATGCTATGGTCAGATGGAAGGGGAGGAGGCCCTCCCCTATCAGTGGAAGGGGGAGGGGCATGGAAGGGAAAGAAGGAGGGAGGACAGGAGTGGAAGGGGATGAGGGAGGGAGGTACATCTGGGATACAAAGTGAATGAATTGTAATTAATTAAAACAAATTTAGAAAAATAAAAAGGAATAAAAAATTAATATCTCTGGGAAAATAAGGGGAAGCATGTTGTGAATTGTAAACAATTGCAGCAGGCACATTTTGTCAGAATAAATAAGTAGAAGGAGGAAGAGGAAAGGCCCCAAGTCTCTGATGTGTTTCATAGGTCATGCAATTTTAATACTAATGAGAGCATACAGAAGTTCTTCATTACCTACCAAGACCTTCATTTCATATCCACATTCTCATTTTGATTTTTCTACATCATGTCTATAGTTTCTTATACTCTGTTATGCACGAGATGAAAGTGTATCAATGAGTTGCCTGCCTGGGATACCATAGTTAGTATGTGTCAGGATAAGAACTGAACCTCAACTTGCTTACTAATGTGCTTCATGTCTTTCTCAAGACATGAAGTAAAGGAACAGCTGGTGCACGAAGGCATAAGGGTCATGTCTTGATGATCGAGGTGCAGCTTCTTGCTGTTGCTTTACCCCTGCATATATGTGACTGGAGACCAGCGGTTAATGCGGGGTGCCATCCTTTATCACTTGGCACCTTAATTTTTGAGAGGGGGTTTCTCTCCCAATCAGTGACTTGCCAGTTGAGATGATACACTAGCTAGTGATAGCCCTCTCACACCGCAGGATCTCCCAAT